>NC_082693.1:1987600-2287600 GCF_949987515.2 Delphinus delphis
AGCGTTTGGAGTTTGTAGGAAGTCCCGGCGGGCGGTGCAGGGACTCCTCCTCCGTCCTTGGCTGGGCCGGGCTGTGGGGCAGGTAGGCTAGGCCCTCCGACAAATACCCGTCCGGGCTCCGGGCTCTTGCCTGGTGTTTCTGGATTTTGAGGCTCCTTCATTAGAAGACTGTTCCATTTCCAAATAGCTTTTTTTTTTTTTAAGGTTCAAAGGAAGGAGCTTGTACTGTTCCATTCTAATAAGGGTGACCATTTTCGGGCTTCCTATGAGCCGGACCCACCGCTAGGTGCTTAGATATAATTAGTCCTCGCAACAAGCCTAAGATGTACGAGTTATCACCTCATATGATAAAGGATCCAGGACTCAGCAAGGTTTAGTGACCTGCCCGCATGGTTGGCGGTTGACAGAACCGAGGATTGAAATCCAGGCTACAGAACCCCAAATCCACGCTGTAAACCACCACCGTTTCTCCCCCATAGACGGGCGGACACAGATAACCCATCCGAGAAAGCCAAGGACGAGATCAGACGCGGGAGCAGCCCAGGAGGCCTCCCTACGGCCCAATTATCCCGTGAGCAGTGGCGACAATGCCGGATACTTCAGTCCCGGAGGATCGCCCCTTTCCCTCACGCAGCGGACCCCGTGAAGGGCATGCCTCCTCCAGACCAAGCTGGCGTCCTGTCTGCGCACAGCCTTCATCCTCATCCTCCACGACACCAAGCAGAGCAGCCCTGGTCCAGCAGGAGGGGCCCTGGGCCGAGTGGCCCCAAGCGCATTCCCCAATAGAGCCCAGGCTGAGTCCCTCTGGTCACCTGTCACGGACGGTACAATGAATCAAGTCCCCCCTGCCCTCTGGTCACCTTGCCAGGTCTTCACGGTTGAGTCAAGAAGTTCCTTGACACAGATCATTTCTTCCCCCCAAAGAGAGCATTTCCTCTGCCTCTGACTAGCGCTTTCTTCTCATTCTTACACCCATCCTCGAGCGCTCCACTCACGGGGCTACCACCCTGCAGGGCTTCCCGGAGGGACCGGCACCACCCCCTCCGGAAACATGCACCTGCCGCCCTGCTGGGCCGGGGACCCCAAAAGGCCGTGTCCAGGCCTCATCCCCCTCCCGGTGCCCCACCCCCTACCATCAGGACATGTGCCGAGGAGCCAGTTGCCGGCCAGAAGGCCCCCTTGCGACGCTGGTTCCGCACCTGCTCACGCTTACCCACCTGCAGACTGCAGCTCTGCCGTACCAGCTAAAACGTTACCCCCTCAGAGCGAGAGCAGCCGGCCGCCAGCGCCCGAGAACGCCGCCTGCCTCGGCTGCCTGTTTGCAAAGGTGACACGATGAGGGAGATCAAAGCAGTACTGAGGTGGGAGCCAGGAAAGCAGCTGGCGCCCGATCTTCATCGCTGACTAGCTGCACCGCTTTGGACCGTTTCCTTAACTTCTCTGGCTCCAGCGTCTTCCCGTTTAAAGTGGGAGGCTTGGGGACTTCCCTGGCGGTCCAGTGGTTAAGATTCCATGCTTCCAATGCAAGGGGCGTAGGTCTGCTCCCTGGTTGGGGAACTAAGATCCTACATGCCGTGCGGCGTGGCCAAAAAAAAAAAAAAAAAAAAAGTGGGAGGCTCGGGCCAGGTGACCCTTCAAATGCGAATATCTGGAGTCTTTGTGACACAAAACTCCTCTTCTCAGGACAGTAATTCAGCCAGGTGGGTGCGAGCCTGGGAACGGCAAAGCAGGGAGGCGGGTCTTTTTTTTTTTTTTTTTTTGCGGTACGCGGGCCTCTCACTGTTGTGGCCTCTCCCATCGCGGAGCACAGGCTCCGGACGCGCATGCTCAGGGGCCATGGCTCACGGGCCCAGCCGCTCCGCGGCACGTGGGATCTTCCCGGACCGGGGCACGAACCCGCGTCCCCTGCATCGGCAGGCGGACTCTCAACCACTGCGCCACCAGGGAAGCCCAAGGCGGGTCTTTTGTAAGCAAAAAAATAAATGCAACAGAATACCTGGGTTTGATCACCTAGGACCCGGAAAAGTCACTGCATATCTGGGCGTCCCTGGTTTGCACTGCATGCCTGGCCCCATAGTGTACAATGGCGGCCTGCTTCTGTCCGTGTCCTCCAATGGCACAGCGACCTCAGGGGCCGGGCCATGTCTCTCCCCCCAAGGACGCCCTGCACCAGTGCACGGCGGACGTGAGCGAACCCCTGCTGCTCATTACAGAGCTGAGTCCTGAAGCTACCAGAGCCCGGGCGGCAAGCACACATTTCACAGACTCTGCGCCTCTTCTCCATCCATTTTCTGGAGATTTCTACAGCAAAGGTTTCGAAGGGGGCCTTTGCCGCCTGGAGATGGTGCCTCCCCTCTCCTGGCCCACCCCTTCCGGGCTCCAGCAAATGGGGTGCCCGGTGGGCCAGCAGGCCTCAGGCTGTCCTCCCCACAGCTCCGTTCTCCGCCTGAGAGCCCGCGTCCCACCCCTGCAGCCCCTGCACCCCCATTGCGATGCCTGAGAGGAGGCCTTGGCTGCCCCAGCTCTGCTCTCCACCGCGTGTCTCCCCCCTGGGCTGCCTTTGCTGCATAACTGACCCAAGGCCTCCGATGTCAATGAGCCCCCGTGCTTCCCCTCCGTCCGCCCTGATAAAGGAAACCTCTCCCCCGGCCGGGCAGCCTGAGCTTGGCATTCGCATCCTCCCAGGCAGGCTGAGCCTCACAGGCAGGCTCCCACACGTGTTGCCCTGCTGCTCCCGTTGTCACCCTCGGGTCACACACGCACACTGGCTGCTGGAGCGGCCGCCCGGCCCACGAGGCTGCCCCACAGAATCCGCTGACTGGGGCCGCCAGGCCACGGGGCCACTCACAGTGCGGACACCCGAGCGCGGGGCAGGGAGGGGTCCTGGGGAGACCAGGCCAGGGAGACTCAGTCCCTCCAAGGACACGACACACAGAACACGAGGGCAGGCTCTCAGCCTGGCACCCAAAGTGGGCAGAAGGGGCCCGTTCCGAGGCCTCGGCAAATGCAGAGCCCGTCAAGGAGCACAGCCCGGGGCCCGAGGGCTGAAGGAGGAGGACGCAACTGCAGACCCACTCGGCGGGGGCGGGGATGGCGGGCACGGCCTGCATGCACCCGGCTATCCCAGAGCAGCCGACTGTGTCTCTGGGTCCCGGGGCCACTGGGTGATTTGTTCCTGGTCCGCACGGGAACCTCGAACCTCCAGAGCGAGGTACACAGTCCATCCTCACGACTCGGCAAGACATGATCAGACCTCAGGGAGAAGCTGGCTCGAGGGGAAGGAGGCTCCGGGCAGAAGGCATTCTCATCGGCCACGTCCTGCACATTCACGTCCAAGGGGCAGGGCTGGGGGTGGACCTTCACCTCACTTCTCAGAAGGACAAGGGCGACCACCGTGCCCCGGGCAGGGCTGCGCTCCCCTTGGCGGCTCAGGGGTCAGAGGCCCCCCAAAGCCTCCTCCACCTCCACGTGGCCCCTGGTATAGGCTGAGCAGTGAAGCAGGGACCCCACGGGCGGAAGCAGCTTTTAGCCGTGGCTGCACCTCAGAACCACCTGGGGAGTCTGAAAAAAGCCAGATGCCTGGTCACAACCACAGAGAGGCTGAGTCGTCTCTGAGACCACAGTGTGATTCTCTGAGCGTGGTCCCAGACTGGCAGCGTCAGCAGCATCTGGGAACTTGTTAGAAATGCAAAATCTCACGCCCCATTCCGGAGCCACTGAGGCTCTGGGGGTGGGCCCAGGAATCTGTGTTTTCACCTGTCTTCCAGGTGAGTCTGACGCCCATTCCATCTGGGTCTAAATTAGCCTGTAGTGTCCAGTTTTTGTTGTTTTCGTGAATCCCAGGTGATTCTGATGTGTGGCCACCGATGAGAATAATTAAAGAATCACGTGGCCCCTCCCAGTGGTGCACGAGTCCTTTACCCAGAAGCACGGAATTGGAGGTAGGTTGTCACGGACAAGACCACGTCCAGACCATGCAGGCTGCAGCTGGACTTCAGGGCGCTGATCTCAACACTACACCTGCTTACGTAACCACTCATGGCCACGCCGTTCCTCTGGGATTAACCTTGAGGACGCTGGTCACTGGTCCAGCGACACGGCAGGCAGGCGCGTGTGGGGACCACGGTCGACATGGGCAGGGGTGACCCCGTGCTGCCTACAACCCTCCCCTCACGGGAGCTCATGCGAGGAGGGCACTCATCCCGGCAGCACCCCTCTAGAACAGTCCCTGGAAAGAAGCTGGAGAGAAGGGGTTAAGAATCCCAGGAGCCCACAGGCAGGAAAGAAAGGCTACCACGTAAGGAGCCTGAACGGCCCACAGACCCTCTGCCAACCGGGGGCAGGCACATCTGGGCCCCGGGAGCCCCGCTACGCAGGGCTGACCGTGGTCCAGCCCAGGCACAGGGCACCCGTATTTCTTACACAAGCCCCCACCCATGGACTTTGGATTGTATTGCCCAAAAACGAGAATAAAAATCTGTTTAAAATTCCACTGGGGTTCCAGTATGCTTGGAGTAGGTAAGTCTGTTACCAGTTACTGTCCCGGCCAAGGTCAGGTCAGCACCTGAGACACATTCTTTTGGAAAAGTGACGAATTCCGCTATCCTGTGATGACTGTCACTCAGTAAGAAAAACAACAGACTTGTGAGAATGATCCCCCGCCTCCCTCTCTCTGCCCCGAGAGGACAGCCATCTGTAAGAGCCCAAGCGAACACCTCAGTTACATCAGGCGCTCTCCTCTCACCTCCACTTGCCTCCTGCCGTCCAGGGCAGAGACCAACGGCCGGCACATCACCCATGTCCGTCAACACGGGCCGCTGCGGGGGCCTCCCAAGCCTGGTCTTCCCCGGCCAGAGGAGCCCCGAGGCTGGGGTACAGCGGAGCAGCTGGTCCCGGGTCGCAGGCCCCCTCCCCACTGTGTCTTCCCCCCACCCCACCCCCGGGCCAAGGGCTGCTCCGCGGGCATGTGTCCTGCAGACGCGGGCCCTGGGATCTGGTGTCCTGCTAAGGCAGGCTCGCCTCTGCTTGCTCCTCCCCAGAAGAATCGCATTCGAGGAACTCCAGCCTCTGGGACGTTTCCCCACGTTCCTTTGTTAAAGATGATCCCCAGAGGGTCAAGTTCTGGCTCCCGAATCCCTTCTCGTGTAAGGGATGTTTCTAAGGGAGTTTTGACATTAGCTCTAAATGGAAAGACGAGGTTCAAAGTGCTTTGCAAAGAAAAGGACAGGACAGAAGTGGCCGGACGCAAGGGATGGGGATTCCGGGCGAGGTCACTGTGTCCATTCCAGTACCTCCAGCAAGATCCCACGGTCCACACGAGCCGAGTGAGAACACGGGCAAAAGGCCCGGGACGCCCGACTTTAACTCCTTAGAGTTCAGCCCCGGGGAACCTCTCAAGGCCCAGGACGCCCTACTTCAACTCCTTAAGAGTTCAGCCCCGGGGAACCTCTCTGGGCCTCTCAGCCTCCTCCCCTGTGACCCTGTGAAGTGGAGGCTGGACTAAGGTCTCTAGGGTGACCTCCGACCCTAAAAGGCGGCAACTCCACATATTTCAGTCTGAAAAGCTGTGCATCTTAAAAGCACTTGCCCACCTCCGGTGGAAACTGACGGAAGTCCACCAGCGGTGAGGTTTTCCTTGGACTTTTAACTTTTACCCCTAATAGGACCCCCCTCCGTGCCCCCAAAATAGCCCCTGGCAGGCAGCCATGATCTCTGAGCTGGCAGCGGGTTGGGAGCAGGGAGCAGGGAACCCTCAGGTAGAGACGGGGTTTGGGGGGCTGGGGGCAGAGGGCTGGAACTCAGAGAGAACAACGGTCTACAAGTCAGCTTGGGGTGACGCCAGCTCTTTCCAAAAGAACTGGGTCAGCTCCTGGGGGTAAGGAGGAACCCAAAGAGGGTTCCAGAGAACAGGCTCTGGGTTCCCAGCACGGGAAGGAGGGGGTCCCCTCCACGCCATGGGCTCCCCACTGCAGCCGCACCATCACGAGTGGCTCCGGCCCTGCGCCCTCTGGGACGGTCTGCTGCATCTGCTGATTCCTGGGCCCTCCCTCCCGTGCAGCATCTGCTCCCGGGCCCCCTTTGAGTGCCTGCTCTGATGACACAGGGTGCAGTTCAGAGCTGTGAGGTCTGTCTGCTCTCCTGAGCCCTCACGACCCACGTGACCCAAGGAGGGGGGAGTTCCTGCTAGGGAAGCGGTCAGTTTCGAGAGCGGGGACATGGTCTGGGAGACGTGCGGCTCCAGCCTGTGGTGGTCCCCGCTCCTCCCCCCGGGAAGAAGCATCTGGCAGGCCCGTCCCATCCAGCCCCCTGTCCCTGCAGAGAGGTGGAGGGAAGCAAGGGGATCCGCGGGGCCCGGCCGCCCTGTGGCTGGCTGCCAGGAAGGTGGCGGGGCGGGGGCCAGGGGCACCGAGAAAAGTGAAGTCTGGGGGTCACCAGTGGAAGTGCATTATCCCTGCCACCTCCTGTTGGGCAAGGCTGGCCGAGAGCCTCGTAGCCCCGGGCCAGGGCAGCCATCTGGTCCAACTGCCATCAGTTGGGCTCCAAGCAAAGCGAGGACCCCTGGGGAGCAAGGCCGAGTTACCGTAAATCAGACACGATAACCACACAGTAAACGCTCACATGTGGACGCGGCTCACAGCGGACACGGCACTCGCCCAGATCCCTCCCGTCTCTTCCTTTCTGATCCTGGGAGGAAGACCCGTCTAGGCAGTTCCTCTCCTAAAAGCCTGCAGCACAGAGCGGGCAGCGAGCCCGACGGGGAGAGGGCAGAGCGGCTCCACCGGGGCCCCGGCCCCCGCCCCAGCCTCTCCCCTAGTCAGCTCTTATTCATTCCGTCTTGCCAGTGGCCTCTTGTGTAACTGAAACCGCAAGAAACTTTTTGTTTGGCTTTTAATTCAGAAGAAATTCCAGTAAATCAATTCCCGCTACTTAAAAAAAAAATTCCAGAGCCCAGCTCTGGAGAACTCAGCTCCCACCTCCCCCGCACCCCCCAATATGGGCTCTTGCTCGCCCTCCCTCCCTCCTGACTCCCTGCCTGGGAGGTTCAAGCATCTGAGTCCAAGGCCTTGCACAGCCGCCCAAGGGTCCCCGCACCCCCGAAGGCCAGGCTGGGACGGTGCCACATTCCTGCTTCACAGCTGGAGCCAAGCGAGTTAGGAGCTGTTGAAAGATTAGCTTGGCTGGTCTCTGCTCTCGCTTGGGTACGCTGCTCACTTTTGTCTTCAGCAGGCAGGGCCCGGGGGAGGCAGGGGTGAGGTCTGCAGGCCTCCAGGTCCCCTGCCCGGAGACACAGGGGACCCGCCCGGCCTCCCGCCCCAACAGGTCAGTAACCAGGATCTGCCCACATCCTCACACACAGCCGCTCGCCCTGGTGAGTCAGGAAGAAGGCCTTGACTTTGCATGTCCTGGGCCCTTTCTATTCAAAGTGGGATCCCCTGGAAGCTTGTTTAAAAAGCAGCACTGTGTGTGGAGAAAAGAGAACCTTCCTACACCGTTGGTGGGAATGTATATCGGTACATCCACTATGGAGAACAGTACGGAGGTTCCTTAGATAACTAAAAATAGAGCTACCATATGACCCAGCAATCCCACTCCTGGGCATATACCCTGAGAGAACTCTAATTTGGAAAGATACATGCACCCCAATGTTCATAGCAGCACTATTTACAATAGCCAAGATGTGGAAGCAACCTAAATGTCCATCGACAGAGGAATGGGTAAAGAAGATGTGGTACATATATGCAATGGAATATTACTCAGCCATAAAAAGGAATGAAATAATACCATTTGCAGCAACATGAATGGACCTACAGACTTAATAAGTGAAGTAAGTCAGAAAGAGAAAGACAAATACCATATGATATCACTTATATGTGGAATCTAAAAAAAGTGATACAAATGAACTTATTTACAACACAGAAATAGACTCACAGCAATAGAAAACAAGTCTATGATTACCAAAGTGGAAAGGGGGGAGGAATAAATTAGGAGATTGGGATGAACAGATACACACTACTATGTATAAAATAGATAACCAACAAGGACCTACTGTATAGCACAGGAAAGTATACTCATTATTGTGTAATAACCTATAATGGAAAAGAATCTGAAACTGTACACCTGAAACTGACACAATATCGTAAATCAACATTTAAATATTTTTTTTTTAAAAAAAAGGAAGAGGAGGGCTTCCCTGGGGGCGCAGTGGTTGAGAGTCCGCCTGCCGATGCAGGGGACGTGGGTTCGTGCCCCGGTCTGGGAAGATCCCACATGCCGCAGAGCGGCTGGGCCCGTGAGCCATGGCCCACACGCGTCCGGAGCCTGTGCTCCGCAACGGGAGAGGCCACAACAGTGAGAGGCCCGCGTACCGCAAAAAAAAAAAAAAGGGAAGAGGATTCGGAAAAAAAAAAAAAAAGCAGCACCTTGGATCCTCATCCTGGATGTACTGGAACAGAATCTGCATTTTAACAAAGTGCCACTTGTTCAGCTGGGCACACTGCACCCACGTGAGGCAGCAGCGTAATGAGAGGGTGTGCTGGGGACATTCCAGGTCAGCAGACACCGCTGGCTGCCTGCCACGTGCCGGGCACTGTGCTTGGTGCAGAGTCCCGGCCCCAGTGACCACGCTCAGCCCAGCGCACGCGCTGGCCGTCCCTGGGGGCGGCTGCGGATCCAGTGAAGCAGGTCCACCGGTCCCGCGTGGAGAGGAAAGCTCCCATTGGTCCCAAGTCCGCCTTGTGACATCAGAGTCCACGGCTGCATTTTCAGTAGAGCCCGAGCTGGTGGTTTGCTACCCACAGTCTCTCCGTCTGCCTTCTCTTCCGTCCCTGTCCCCGGGGAAGGCTGAGAATCGCAGCTACCTCGTCAGCCGGCCTTGCAGCCAGCGGTAAGCAGCCCACTGGATCCCGGCAAAGAGATGAAGGAAAAGCAGCCTGGTCCCTCGCCCTCGACATGCAGCTTCCAGAAGCACTGACACACCCTGGGAGCTCCGTCCACGGGCAGGAGCTCAGGGTCCACCCCAGATCTACAGCGTCCGAATCTGTTTTAGCAAAATCCCTGGGTGATACTTACGCATATTCAATTCAAGAGGTGTTACCTCGGAGGGTGGGGAGGGCTGCCCTGGGAAAGCCTCTGTTTCCCGTTAAAAGGGGCAGAGAGTGTCGTTGGCACCACGCCTCCCTCACCCCCCCGCCTTGAACTCAGGTGTGATGCCTGGGTCTGCATCAACCATCAGCAAAAATGAGAAGAGGAGCTGAGTACAAACAGGCTGGAGAGGAAGCAGGAAGTGGGTCCTCAGGGGCACCGTGAGCTTCGGGACCAGCCCTCAGGCTACTCCAGGCTTCCTGAGTGTCCTGTTAACTTCAAGCTGAGAACATTCCTAATTAACACGTGCCCTAAGGTCTGAGCACAAGGAAGGGTCTACAAGCAGCTGGCCAAGCCCGAGGGCTGAATCTCCCCCGAGAGCCGCCTGTCCCCCTGCTCCCCCCTTGGGGCCGGCAGGGAGTGGGTGGACCCCCACTTCTGACAGCTCACTCAGTGGGCTCGGCCAGCCCTGACACTGCACACAGGTGCAGGGCACACCTGCTCCTTGTCCTCCTGAGCTCCTGTGCGCAGCCATGCGGAAGAGGCGGTCATGTGACCTACCCTTGGGGTCAGCGCCCCAGGACCTTCAGGGTGGCCCGAGTTCCCGCAGGTGTTTCTCTGAGTCTCAGTTTCTGCGGAGCTGCCAGTCCCCCCGCCTGCTTCCTCAGACAGGCGCCCCAGGCTTTCCCGGTGGGGGAAATCCAAGCACCAAGCTCCACAACCCAGGGAGGCATCAGGTCAGCTGGCACCTTTGGGCTCACAGGACTGTCCTTCCTTTGCAGACAGGAAGGGAGGAGAAGCGGGAGAAACTGGACGCGTCCCATTGCAGCCTCCAAAGAGTGATGTCAAACCAAGTCCACCGACTCCAGAAACGTCACCCTTGGATTCCCTCCCCCAGAATCTCCACCAGGAGTCTGGCTTCAGCGACGGAGGGCGACGTCTCAGCCTGCAGAACACGGATTGGAGAGTTCTGGGCTGGTTTTCACATAACCACCATTATCAGATTATCGGGTAAATCCAGCTAGGTCCTTCTAAAGGAAGGCGGGAGGGTGGGCAGGGAGGAGTGTGGGTGGGCAAGGAGGTGAGGAGGGAGGAAGGAAGGAAAGCAGAGAGATCTAACGTTGACCTTCTCCCGGATATCTGCAGCTCTTCAGACGGATTACTCCCAAATCACTGAGAGGACTGTGATTCGTCCATGCAATGGGATGCTTCTTGGTAATAAGAAGGAATGAGAAGCAGGTTCAGGCAGTCACACTGAAGACTTGGGAAAGCATCATGCAAAGCTGAAAGAAGCCAGACTAAAAGGCTACGCACTGAACGATCCATTTATACGATATTCTGGGAAAAGCAGAGCTATAGGAACGGAAACCAGATCCGCGGTTGCCAGGTGCTGGGGGGGAGGGGCAGACTTAACTATAAAGAGGCAGAGGATGCTTCGGGGGACGAGGGAAGTGCTTCCTCTCTGGGTTGCAATAGTGGTCATATGATTACAGAAATATGACAAGATTCACAGGCCTGAAGACTTCTGCTTCTGGACAAGATGGGTTACAGGGACCAGACCTACCCTCTTGCCATGAACACCCAAAACCAAAACCAAAGTAGAAAAAATGGTTGAAGCAACAATTTTCCAGACCCCGGACATCAAGCAACAAAGGACAATCCCTGAGACATGGAAAACCCACCAGGTGGACCCTGTGACCGCTCCCCTGCCGCCTTGTTAAGAGTTTTCAGGCCACGACATACACAGGGGACCTGGGTGGGGTCTGGCAGACGACTGAAGAGATGGAGCTGAGAGTCTGAGGAGACCGAGGCAGTCGGACCTCGAGGATGGACCACTGGACAGGAAAGAGCTGCCCTGCAGAGGGTCCCCTCGGGTGACGGATGCACGTGAGTGAGGGGGCCCCTTGGGGCCGAGAGCAGAACCGGGAAACAAATCACCACAACCTTAATGGTTAAAACACTCCACACTTATTACCCCGCGGTGTCTGTGGGTCAGGAGTCCAGGCACGGCACGGCCGGGCCCTCCGTCCACTCTCACAGGCTGTACTCGAGGTGTCAGCCTGGGTGCAACGTCATCTGGAGAAGCATCTGTTCCAAGCCCGATCTGACAGAAGGCAGGATCTGTTCCGCGTGGCTGCAGAAAGCCTGGGCTCTAGAGGCTGCCTGGCACACAGACCCTCCAGCACAGCCGCTTGCTTCCCCAGGCCCCTGGGAGGCCTTCCAGCTCCAGGTAGCTAAAGTGGAGTCTTACATACCGTAACCTGATCACGCAAGTGACATCCCATCACCTTTCGTATAACGTAACCTGGTCACGGAAAAGGCCTCCGTTACTTTGTCATAGTTCATTGGTTAGAAACAGGTCACAGGTTCTACTCACACTCAAGGGGAGGGGGCTACACAAAGGCCTGAACAAGCAGAGGCAGGGGGTCACCTTAGGGTCCTTCTGCCACAGACCCCTCCAAGAGGATTACAGGGAACAGTACCCCGTACACACACAGAGCTGGGACGATGCCCATGAACCAGACTTTAAAACTCATGATCCACAGGGCGGAGGACCCCAGGGGCCTGGCCTCAGTCACGGGGAGTATCTATCCCTACACTAAATGCTATACTGATTCTGCCTAACAAAGTTTACAAGCAAGACAAAAAAGGATCAGACTGCTTCCAAGTAGCTTAACCGAGTCCCAAATAAAGTTTGAGAATATTTATAAAACTATTTTGAATTAACTGAATTTAAAAGAATTCAGGTGCTTCCCTGGTAGCGCAGTGGTTGGGAGTCCACCTGCCAATGCAGGGGATGCGGGTTTGTGCCCCAGTCAGGGAGGATCCCGCATGCCATGGAGCGGCTGGGCCCGTGAGCCGTGGCCACTGAGCCTGCGCGTCCGGAGCCTGTGCTCCGCAATGGGAGAGGCCGCCGCAGTGAGAGGCCCATGTACCGCAAAAACAAAACAAAACAAAAAAAGAATTTAGAATTATTCAAGGTAAAATTTGCAATGTCTGGCATCCAGTGCAAGAGAGCAGGAAAATGCAACTCAGAGTGAGGATAAAAATCAATCTAAATTGACCCAGAATCACACAGATGTTAGAATTAGCAGACAAGGATATTAAATCTGTAGTCATAACTGTATTCCATAAGGTCAAAATTTAAGCAGAGACATGGAAAGTATTTAAAAGACCCAAAAAGTCCTTCTAGAGATGAAAACTACAATGTCTGAGATAAAAAAAAAAAATACATTGGTTAGGATTAACATCAGATTATGCACGGCAAAAAAAAAATTAGTAAACTTTGAAGATATAATAATAGAAACTAACCGAAATGAAAGACAGATTCAAAAAACAAAAGAAAAAGAAAAGAGCGTGAGTGAGCTGTGTGAAAACTTCAAGTAATTTAATATATGTACAGTTAGAATTCCCACAGGAATAGGGAAGTGGGAGATACTGAAAAGAAATTTATAGAATCAACAGCCAAAACTTTACCAAATTTAATTTTGAAAGTCTAAACTCACAGATTCAAGAAGTTCAGTGAAAATCAAGCATAAGAAGTATATTAAAAAAATGTACACACCAAGGCACATCATAATCAAATCGCTCAAAACCAGTGATAAAGAGAAAACATTAAAAGCTGCTGGAGCATAGACATGTTTATGTGGAGAAACAGAGGCAAGGTTGACAGCAGATATCTCGTGGGAAACGATGTAAGCAAGAGGACAGTGGAAGGACAGCTCAAAAATTACTGAAAGAACGTCAACCTAGAATTCTATACTAAGTCAAAATATCTCTCAAAAATAAAGGTGAAAAAGAGAGACTTTCTTCAGACGTAGGAAAGTCAAAAGATTTCATTACCAGATACCTTCACTACAAGAACTGTTAAAGGACGTCCTTAAAGCAGAAGGAAAATGATACGAGATGGAAATGTGGGTCTACATAAAGAACTAAGAGCACCAGAAATGTACATGTGGTGTTCCTTTAAGAGACTACTTAAACAAAGATAACAGCAATGTATTACGAGCAAACATTATAAACAATGTATACGTTTATAACAAATGACAGCAATAGCATAAAGGCCGTGAAGGAAGAAATGTAAGCAGACTATTATTGTAAGGTTCCTATACTACACGTCAAGTCCTAAAATAACACTTGAAGGTAGACTGGGAGGAATTAAGAACGTATATGATGGGCCCTAAAGCAACCATTAAAATGACAAAACAAAGAATTTTAACTTGTAAGCCAACAAAAGAGATTAAATAGAATAAAATAAAGTATATGAGTATTGTTTTTCCAGAAGAAGGCAGAAAAGGACAAGGAAACAAAGAACATATGGGACTAACAGAAAACAACGGCAAGATGATGAACTTAAATCTAGTGTCATATGTCAATGATCATATTAAATAAAAATGATCTGAACACCCCAATTAGAACTCAGAGACCATCAGACTGGATAAAACAGCACGACCCAACTACATGCTGCTTTCACAAGAAATGTGTTTCAAATACAAAGACACAAATGGGTTAAAAGTCAAAGAATGAAAAAAGCTATACAATACTAACATGAATCAAAAGAAAACCAAAGAAGCTATATTAATATCAGGCAACTCAGAGCCCAGAGCAAAAAATTCACCAGGGAGAAAGAAGGTTTTCTTCATAACAACAAGGGGGTCAGTTCTTCCAGGGCATGTAACAGTCATAATGTTTATGCACCTTTAACAGAGCTTCAAAATACATGAAGCAAAAATATTTTTTGTTTTTAGAAATTGGCAAGCTGATTCTAAAATTCATATGGAAATGCAAAAGACCTAGAATAATCCAAACAACTTTGATAAAAGAAGAACAAAGTTACCCTTCGGGTAACTAACATACTTGATTTCAAGACTTACTTGTAAAGCTATAGTAATCAAAACAGTGTGCTCTTGGTGTAAAGACAAACGGGTCCATAAAACAGAATAGAGGAGCCAGAAACAGGTCCACACATAGATGGAAACTGGTTTCTGACAAAGATAAGAGAGAGGAGACAAGTCAAAGACTGAGATAAAATAGTTGCAAAGCACGTATCTACTCAAGAACTAGTACCTGGAATATACAAAGATTTCTCAAAATGCAGCATTAGGAAAACAACTCAATTGTAAAATGGGCAAAAGTTATGAACGGACACTTCACCAAAGAAGATACAAGTCTGGCAGGTAAGCACACGAAAGGTACTCGATGTCATTAGCTGTTAGGAAAATGCAAGTTGGAAATGCAACGAGATACCACTGTGTACCTATCACAGGAGCTAAAATGACAAACACTGAGCACACCAGCGTTGGTGGTGGGGTGGAGGGACTGAGACCTTCAAACGCTGCTGATGGGGTGTAAAATGGAAGAGCCGCCTTTTCTTTATCGAAGTAGAGGTGATGTACGATGTTGTGTTCATTTCTGCTGTACAGCAAAGTGATTCAGTTATACGTGTACCTACATTCTTTTTTCATATTCTTTTCCATGATGGTTTATCATAGGATATTGAATATAGTTCTGTGCCAGAGAGTAGGACCCTGTTGTTTATCCATTCTATATAGAAAAGCTTACATCTGCTCACCTCAGCCTCCCCCTCCATCCCTCCCCCAAGCTCCTCCCCCCCGGCAACCACCAGTCTGGAAGAGCCACTTTGGAGATCAGCTCGGCTACTTCTTCCAAAGTGAAACATGCATCTACCGCCCGCTGAAATCACTCTATTCCTAGGTATTTACCCAAGAGAAAAGAAAGCATGTGCCCAAACAAAAGACTAGCACACAAACTTCCACAGTGACTTTTTACTTAAAGAGCCCAGAACCGGAAACAGCCCAGATGCCCATCAACAGGGGAACACACTCTGGTCTATTCGTAAGACGGCACAGCCTCAGCAGTAAAGAGAATGACCTGTCCATACGCCCGACAGCATCCACGAGCTCAAGGTGGTTATCCTGAACGAGAGAAGTCAGCCAGAAAGTACAAACACGACAAGATTCCATTTATATCAAACTATGGAAAGCGTAAATCCACAGTGACAGAGAGAGAGGGGAGGTGGGGAGGGCAGAGCCGGAGGGGTCACCCAGGGGCGTGAGGAGGCTTCTGTGGGCGACAGCTGTGCTCACCCTCTTGACGCTGGTGATGCTTTCATGGGTCTACTCACAGGTCAAAACTTTCCAAAGTACGCGCTTGAACTATGTGGTCTGTTGTGTGTAAGCGATACGTCAATAAACCCATTTTAAAAAATTCATGGAGTGTAGACCTAGAACAGGAGAATTTTACCGTATGAAAATGATACCTCAGTAAACAAAGACATCTTGAAAAATTAATGGTGGATATAAAACCAGGAGAAAACATCTGGCTTCTGGTGACTCCGCCCATTGCTCTGTTCCCCTAGAATTTAAAATGGGGTGCAGTTCTGAGCCCTGTGTGGACAGCACCAGCTGCCGGGACAGAGTTCCTGGAATCCACCCCCAGGCTGGGCCTTGCTGAGGGCCTTGACCGCCAGGCATCCGTGCCCCCAGGAGAAATAATAATAGTCACAGCATCTCACGGGGTGTTGGGAGAACCACCCGGCCTCAAGTGTACTCGAATGTCAGTCTAGCATCAGCTGAGGGCGTGGCCTCTGATAGGAAAGCTCAATGCTATCGTTCTTCCGGGAACTGCAGCCCCTGTGACGTGCGGACAAGCGTGCAGGCTGAGGGAGGGCGCAGGGTGTATATTCTCCGGGTGAGGCCACTGGGCAACCAGAGCGTATATATCAGGCTTTCTCTGGTCTCGCTGGCTAAACTTGCCCTTCGCACGTCGCAAACATCTCCTTCTCTCTCTGAGCGTCTCCTAATGAAAACTGTCCTGTTGGGAAGCCCATTCTTCCATCGTCCGGGTCTCTGCTTTCAATTACTCTGACAAACGTATCCACGCTTGGGTGCAGAGCTGGGAATGTCTTCATCAATTTACCGGCCTGGTAACAGGAATCTTAACTGCTTTCTCAGTGTATCCCATGGGGCCCTAACGGCGCTGGAGAGACGTCTGAGGGCCTCCCTGGAGAACTGGGGAAGCCGAACAGGTAAACTCTGGGCCTTCCATCCATCCCTCCACAGACCACTGAACCGAAGCACCCCCGCCCTTTTCTGTCCTGTGGAAGGGTTTCTTAGAAGAAAGGGTTCTTTGGCAATAAACGTTTGCTAATCCCCAACGTGCTCCAAAAGGCAGTGCTAAAGGCAGAACCCCAGGGAGGAAAGGGCACGTGCCCCAAACCCCAGCACCCGGGCAGCGTCTACTTCTATCCTGAAACCGACCAGCCCCCTATTGGATAGAATGCCACGGAGATCCGGGTTCCTGTCTCAGAACTGCTGGCGACCAGCTGAGCGCCAAGCAGACCCCTGCGCTCCCCCAAGGCCTCAGCTTTCTCCTCTGAATAATGAACTCACTGGCCCCAAGGACCTCAGAGATTCCTTCTGGCTCTAAAACTCTTGCTTCCAGAGTGTTCACTACGGCAGCCCTCTCCCGAGCGCCCATCCAGCAAGGTACCAAGCATCTCACCGTCTACAGGGCAGCTCCCTCGCCATCTCACAGTCTACACTGCCTGCCCCCTCTCCTCCACCTAAGCTTCCGTGGCAACGTGGCGGCTCCCTTCTCCTGGCCTGACCTGAGAGAAAGGCTGCTACATGGCTGGAGTAAGACAGCAAGCTTTGCACGCACAGCGTGCAGTGGGTCCGTGGGCAGAGGGGTGTCAGGCCCCGTTCTCTGGGTACCATGGACAAAAGCTCTGGGAGTGGGTCCAGGCACCTGCAAGCAGATGGAGGTGGCAGGTCAAGGGTGGATCTGGGCCCATGGGGGCTTCGGGCTGGGATGGAACAGATGGGGAGCCGCCCGTGGGCTGGAGGAGAGGGTGGGAGTCTGGGTGGAAGCCGGGGCAGATGAGTCTAGGGACAACTGTGCGGGCGTGAACCTTCTGGGAGGTGGCAGCCTGCAAGACACTCTCCTCTCGGGGTCCTGGTGAGAAGCCAGGGGACGGACAGACATACAGACGCACAGCTATCCTCTCCCCCTGCCCCGACACACAGAAGGGGACACACACTGGGAAAAGGAGAGGAAAGTCACCTTTGCTGGGCCTACACTGCCTCTGCCGACTGCTAGCTAGTGGGACCACGATTACACACCAAAGGCACGGCAGCAACTAATTTCCAAGAAGATCAAAATAAATCAGCAAACAAAACCATCCTGACAGCAGAGAAACGTGGCAACGTGCTGAGGTAATTACAGTCTTTTCCCCCTTGTTCCACCGCGTTCCTGCTGCCACTGGCGCAGGAGCTGAATCCCAGCTGTCACTCCCTGTCAAGGGGCCCAGGCAGGCTGAAGGCACCATGCTGGGGCCGGAATGCCACCAGCATGCCGCTGCCTGGGGACCCACGTCTTGCAACAGAGACATCAGTCCCATGCCTGGCACTGGGGACCGAGGGAGCGTGTCCCAGCCCAGCCAGGAGCCCTCGTGCCGGCCAGCTCTGGACTCCTCCCCCCTCCCCTGCTCCTTCAGAGCAAACCCACGGCCTCTTGCCCCACCGGTGCTCTGTGCCGTGGCAAGAGCACAGCCTGGGAATCAGCCCCGGCTTGACCTCCAGTTCCACCAGCTCCCAGTTAGGTGGCCTGGGAAACGTACTGGAGCTCTACGGCCTCAGTCTCCCCGTCTGAAAAGGGGACACACGAATGCCTACCTTATGCAGTTGTGAGAATTAGAAACCACGCACATAGTCACTAATCACTAGAGAAATGCAGATCGAAACCACACAGAGGCACCACCGTATACCGGTCAGGACGGCCATCATCAAAGTCTACAAATAACAAATGCTGGAGAAGGTGCGGAGAAAAGGGCGTTCCCTGCACCGCTGCTGGGAATGCAAATTGATACAGCCTCTATGGAGAACAGTATGGAGGTTCCTTAAAAACTAAAAATAGAGCTACCATGTGACCCAGCAATCCCACTCCTGGGTATATATCTGAAAAAAACCCCAGTAAGTCAAAAAGATACATGCACCCCAATGTTCACTGCAGCATTATTTACGGTAGCCAAGACACGGAAGCAACCTAACCGTCCATCAGCAGAAGAATGGAGATGTAAAAAGGAATATTACTCAGCCACGAAAAAGAACGAAATCTTGCCATTTGCAGCAACGTGCGCGGACTTGGAGGGCATTACGCTAAATGAAATAAGTCAGTCAGAGAAAGACAAATACAGTATGTTATCACTTACATGTGGAATCTAAAAAATAAAACTAATAAAGGAATAAAACAGAAACAGACTCACAGATGCAGAGAATAAACTTGTGGTTACCAAAGGGGAGAGGGAAGGGGGAGGGGCAAGATAGGGATAGGGGATTAAGAGATATAAACTACTATGTATGAAATAGATGAGCTGCAAGGATATATTGTACAGGATAGGGAATTATGTCCATTATTTTGTAATTACTTCAAATGGAATACAATCTATAAAAATATTGAACCACTATGCTATACACCTGAAACTAATATAATATTGTAAATCAACTAAACTTCAAAAAAAAGAAGAAAAGAAATCATGCATGTGAGACACCCACCCCTGGCAAAGGTTGCCGTGTTCATCCTTTTTGCTCTGACAGCTTTCTCAAGTCTGGACCGAGCCGTCACAAACTGACCCCAACCCAGCGAGGATGCGGGAGGCTGCTGGTGGCTGGAGCGTCTCGGGGCCCCTCTCAACGAGGCAAAGCTCACGCTGCCTTTTCCAGAGCCTCCGCTGTCCCCTGAAGGGAACGCTCACAGCTCGGAAGAATCGGTATCTACTTCGCGCTGAACAAATGATGCAAACGGGGGCTGTTCTTATTAAAACTACGGAGGAGTGTGGGGACCCGGTGGATCCCCGGGCTCCTGAGCGCTTCTGCCATGGCTGGGAGGGGCGGGTCCAGGTTAGAAACGGGGCCGACAGAAGGAGGCCTGGGCGCACCCTCCTCACCGATCGAGCCCCAAGAGTGGTCTGGGTCACCCCCAGTCCAGGGCCGAGGCACCTCCTGCTGCCAGAGCCCCCTGTAAACCCACGCCCCTCGCACTGGGAGTCCATCAGCGGTGCTGACCAGGGTCAAGGGCGGAGCCGCCTGCTCGGGATGTCCAGGCCCTGATGCCCAGGGAGGAAGTCTCCTTGCCACCCGCCTACCTCTGACCCACCCAAACCCCCCCTTCGGTCTGAAAGCCCAACCACCCCTCGGGCCCGTCCCAAAGGAGTGTCCAGAGCATCTCCGGCAGAGCGGAGCCCGTTCCAGCCGGTGTGTCCCCGTCCCCAACAGCCCCTGCCTCCTGCCAGTTTCTGCCGTGAAGAATCGGGTCCTGGGGGCCCCGTGGGGACCTCTCATCCCTGCGCCACTCAGAACCCGCCCAGCTCCTGCTGGGACTCAGACAAGCTCACGGGGGGTGGGGGGCGTTCCACCGAGCACCCCCTCCCTGAACCTCACCCGCCGCAGCCAGAGGCAGCTCTCCACAGAGCTCACCCGCTTCGTACCCTCCCAGGGCTGGGGGGCAGCGTTTGTGGGATCCGCAGGCCCCAGGACAAGAGCCAGCATCGGGTGCTGGGAAACCAGCCAAGGCAGCAAAGCAAATGGGAGATGCTGGGCTCACCCTGGCAGGTGGAATGTCCTTTGAGTAGCCCTGAACAACAACAACATATAATGATGATGCTTATTATTGCTAGTAAAACTTGTGGGCACTCTGTAGGCGCCAGGTCCTGTCCTGAGCGTGTAACACGCCTGAGCTCCGGCAACTCTTACAGCCACCCTGTGAGGTGGGGACCATGATCGCCACCAAGCTGCCTGAGGTCACACGACTGAGCCACGGCAGGCTGGCTGCCCCCAGGACCCAGGCCTTCCCCGGGCTCCCATCCGTGTCCACCTTTGCCGTCGCCTCCTGAGCTCAGCCAGGAAGGTGTCCTCGCCCTCCTCTGCAGGTGCACCCTCGGGGCTGTTGGGTTTGCAAGTGTCTCCCTTGGCCACATGTTGGGGAGCTCCATGCACAGCCCTCTGTCGCTCTGGGCTTCCACTGCTGAGCGACTCCAAGGGGCCTACATTCTTATTCTGTTTTCACTTCGATCTGACTCCCAGGAAACAGCAAGACCCTCTCCCCAGGTCTGAAGGAACCAGCGTGTGCCTGGGGTCCCAGCTGCCACTGGTCCTGCTGCAGCCCCAGAGGAGCTGCCCGGCTGCGGACAGAGCAGGCTTCAGGGCCCAGCGCCTTCCCTACCACTTCTATTTCTTCCCTTAAGGTCATCCTGGGCTCCGGGGTCCTCACTTTGGGCTATTGATGTTTAGATTGGAGATGATCAAAAAGTCATCTGAGTAAATAACCCTTAGCAATTAAGCTTCGCGTTAACAAGCCAATGTACCATCGAGACACTCTGCTTCCAACAGAGACAGGATCAGTGTCTACATAAGGGCCGACGTCAGAGTCTTATTTGCCTGTAAATCGACTTCTCTTAGCTATGGACTTATTTGATTCAGGTCCCGAGTCCAATACAACAGACAAATACTTCATCACACTGGTCGTGCCTCTGTTTCCGGAAAAGACAGAGTCAGAGGCAGAAGACGCAGCCCCGGCCCTGCCATCTCGCAGCATCTGGAATGTGTTATAATAACAATGTATTGGGAGAAAGGAGAAGTCAACCCCTTGGAGCCGATACTCCCTACCAATCCAACTGTGCAAATCTCTGTGGCTCCTTTCTCCGTGTTCTTAAGAAAGTGTTACAAACACAGATGCCAGTCCTGAGCTAAAAGTAAGCGTGTGGTGTCAGGGTCCGCAGATTTCCCCAGTGAGGCCAACGGTCCGCAGCAAGGAGCAGGTCAGGCTGGGAGCCGGATGTGGGAGGACCAGCCCGCGCCCCAGGCAGGCAGACCCACTGGAGGTTTCTTGATGAAAGAGATGTCCAGGGGTTGCTGGCCCCTTGGTGGCCTCATGGACCCCAGAGCCCTAGAGCCCCAGGAGGAGGCCCTGCCCAGAGAGCTGCCTCGGGAGAACGAAGCGATCGTTCACGTGCTCCTCTGGGAGCTGGGCAGTGCCCTGCACATGCTCTAACCCCCCATCCCCATACCAGTGTCCCCAGGGTGGACACGACAACTGTCCCCATCTTGCAGATCAGGACACCAGGGAACTGTGACGTTAGGTAACCGGCACCCAGCGAGAGGTTACAATTGCACCAGCAGCCTTGAACTCAGGGCCCGGCTTGAGGTCCGAAGCGTCACTGCCTCCTTGGGGGAGTCTCTCTGGGGCCCCTCCCGAGGCCTGGGCAGCCTCCATTTCTGTTTTGTGCCAAAAGGGAAAATACCGGCTCCAGGGTTGCACCTTGGACTTCAATCCACAGGCATTTTTCCCATTCGGGATACAACTGGGAAAGAGAACGAGAGCGGAGGGAAGTCTGCATTTCATCCAAACTGGCACTGGAAACATGAAGTGGGTTCCACACGCCACCTGCCCGGGCCCTTCCGGCTACCCCATGAGGTTGTGGGTGACAGAGCCCGCTGGCCCCAAGACTCCAGGGACGAACGGCGTCCAGTGAGATGCTGTGTCC
The DNA here is from genome assembly GCF_949987515.2 of Delphinus delphis. NCBI lineage: Eukaryota > Metazoa > Chordata > Mammalia > Artiodactyla > Delphinidae > Delphinus > Delphinus delphis. The sequence continues at coordinate 2,009,244 of NC_082693.1, forward strand.
CCACGGGTCCTTGTCATCCTGGAGAGCAGGCCCCAGGCCACCAGCCCTCAGCACTAGGTGCCTGGAGCCCATCCTGCCTTGTCATCCTCACCCAGCCAGGGCCTGGCCCGGGAGGGATGACCGTCTCTGGTCCCAGCAGAGGTGCTAAGGATTCCACACACCACCCCCTGACCAGTGCCAGGTGGATCTCACGGGCTCAGGAGGGTGGACGTGGTCGGCCTTCAGCCAGAAGGACACGGCTGACTCCCCGGGTCCTGCTGGGCTGCAGGCTGGTCCTTCAGCCGGGTCGGTGTACTGTCACTTGTAGAGAGCTTGTGGCCTCGTGGAGCCAGGCCTGCCCACTTTCTCTCGCTGGAGGACTCAGGCCACCTCGTCAGCCCCGAAGTGTTAGGAGGGTTCCCCGAGCCAGCGGGTTCTATGGAGTGTAGGGCCCACGGGGCTGTCCCGTCCCTGCCTTCAGAAAGCAGACATTTCAGAGAAGGGAGGTGGGGGACGCATTTCAGAGTTCCACCATGGTTTGTTCAACCCGTTTTGCTAGGCGGGCAGGCAGCCTGCCTTGGGGACAGAATAACCTGAGGGTGGGTAACCGCTGCCAGCTCCCTGCTCAGGAAGGCTGTCCAGGGCCGGCTAAACTGGGCCAAGGGACAAACAGGCTCTCGCTGCCTGCTGCCCCTCCCACTCTGCACCTGGACTGAGGCCTGCGGACGCGGCTGCCCGGCTTCTGGTTGGTTTGGCCGGTGAGGAAGGACAGAAGCCACGGCCCTTCTTTCCACGCCCACCTGACGTGGCCCTGGTGCCCTGCACAGCCAGTTTCCGGCCCACAGCTGCAACGTGGCTTCCTCCCTTGGACCTGGGGGGTAACAGCCCCCTCTGTCACTGGCCAGAGGCGCCGCCCCACACCCTTGCTGTCCCCTCATCCCTGTGCAGACAAGCCCTGCGATGTGGCCTTTTCAGCAGAGCCACCCGTGTGGAGCTCCACCTCCCGCGGGGATGTTCGAGGAAGGGTTACAGACGGAGCAGCGCTTTGGGGCTAGGAGTCGAGTCCCGCCTCCAGGGAAGGTTGGGTCCAAAGCTGTCCTGAATAGGCAACCGCCTTCCTCTCGTTTCAAATTCCCAAAAGTCAGCCTGTCTGCACTGTCTGCAGGACCGTGTGTGACTCTGAATCCAGGACCCAGGGCCCCTGATTCCTCTGCCCCTGACCTTGGTGGTGGGCTTTACTCTCCATTAAGAGAGTAGAAGCCTTTGCAACCTAACCGGGCCCATCTCCTTAAGCGCACACATGGAGAGCAGACCTCAGGCGGACTCTGAGTCCTTCAGGCGGCCCATAAATCAAGTGCTGAGCCCTGTTCCCGCTCCTGGCTCCAGATCCATATTCCCTCCCGGCCTCCAAGGACCAGCTTCTACACGGTCGAGTCCCCGCTCACAGCTCGCCCTCCAGAGCACATGCTGAGGCTCCTTGTAACTGTCAGCGTTTTGACAAAGCACAAGTATTTAATCCTCTGCCCATGACGCCCCTCCCCACAAGGCCAGGGTGGGACAGGGGGAGCCGAGGGGAGCCCCGACCTGCGAGGAGGTGGCCGCCTCCTACCGGACGCCCAGCTCGCCAGAGCCTAGGGCGCCTTCTCGTCCACTCGGGGAAGGAATGCGGGCCCGACTGAGAGAACCAAGGTTAACTGGGACAGAGAGGACCGTCTCGCTCCTCCCCCGCCTCTTCCGGGACTCACGCATCCTTGGCAGACGGTGTTCCTAGCCACGTCTCCCTGGGAAACCTACCCCGGCTCCTAGCAACCTCCAGCCAGCGAGGGCTCGCTGGGCTCCAGCCTGACGCCCAGATGCTCCCGCCCCAGGCGCCCAGGGCCCCCCCCTCCAGACGCAGCACTTACTGGAGGAGGCCCCGCAGGGACCCGCTCAAGAGCGTGGGCACCAGAGGCCCCATCACCCCTCCTGGGAGCCCCCGCCCCGCTGACACACAGCCCTCAGCCTGCCGGGAGCACTTCCTTTCCGTCATCCCCAAACTCCCCTTTCTTAAAAAGAAACAATTGCCCGAAGCCCCGGGAGTTAATCCACGACGTCCTCCAGGACAAAGGCAGCTGCTGACCCGGCCCTGGACAGTCGATCAACAAACACGGCAGAGCCGGGCCCCTCGGCCCCCAACGCTCTTCGTTCCGGCCCCAAGCGGGGACCTGGCAGATCCTGCCGGTGACCTTGGCCTCCCGGGCTCCCCGCCCGGTCCTGCCAGACCCTGCGAGCTGGGCGCTCCTCAGAGGGACCCAGTGGTCACCCCACGGTCTCTCCCTCTTTCAGGACCACCTGATTCAAAGTTTCTGGAGCAAGTCAGGTTCCAAGTCGAATGAAAGCAAAGTGACCTCTTGTAAAAGCCACGGGCTGTTCAGCGTGATTCTGGGAGACAATCAAAGCCCTAAAACCCTGTCTTAGACAACAACGGGGGGAGAAAACCCTGTTTTCCGCACTCTTCATTTTACGTGCAATCAATCCTGAGCGGAGTCAGATGTTTGGCGGGCGCTCCGGGAACAAAAGAACAGTCGGAGAGACAGGCTGGAGGCCGGCCAGGCGTCAAGATTTCTCAAGAACCTCGCAGGGGCCCCTCCCGCTGTGCAGGGAAGGAATTCAGCCTGGCCCTCCCCTGCCGGCCTGCACGGCTCTACCAGCCCCTCCTCGGGGCAGATCCCCTCGGAGATGAAAGAACGTGGGAAATTCACTTCCTTCTCTTGGGCTCCGTCAAGTCGGGACTGGGCAGCCCTCAGGTCCTTTCTCGGGGCCTCAGTTTCTCATCTGTGAAGAGGGCGGTAAACTACCTCTCTTGCGGGCTGTCGTGAGGGGTACAGGGCACGTCATTTTCTTGCGGTGGCGGATGGTGGTGCGTCCAGTGGGGGCCCAGTTGCTTCCTCCTCAGCCAGCCCTGCCCACACCCTAGTCCTGAACCTCCAAGGAAGCTCCAACAGGCACTGAAAACAGGGCTGATTCCCCCAGCTCCTTGCTGTGTGACCCTGGGCACATCACTTAGCCTCTCTGGGCCTCATTCTGCTCATACTTAAAAAGGGGATAAGAACTGTGTGCACCCAACAGATGTGCTGTAGGGACTAAAGGAGAGTCTCCCCCCTGGAGGAGCGTGTCTTGAGCACCTGCTAGGGGCCGGGTGCTGCGCTGGCTTAGGGACCCCAACAGTACACAGGCGGGCGGAGCCCTGTCCCCACCCCGCTTATCTTCTCGGGAGACGTCACACAAGCCCATAAAAATCCACCACGAAGTCGCAGCGACGGAGATTTTAGGAGGCAAGGAAAGGAGGGTCCCAGCACGTGGTAACATTCAATAAACAATAGATGCTCTCGTTCTGTTGTCAGAAATCAGACAGTGGGGTTTATTACCCTTCAGTTCACAGGTGAGTAAAGAGAAACCCAGAACAGCTGAGCACGTGAGCCCAGGTCGTGCGGGACTCAAACCCAGGCCTGCCAGCCCCAGAGCCCCTGCGCTTCCCTCCGAATCCACAGCCCACACACGTGACACTGAGTGTGAACTCCCCGCGTGCCTTCCCGCCCTCACCAGACCCTCACAGCCTCCCCAGGGGCCCCATATCACCTCCTTGCCGCGCACGGGGAGATGGAGGCCAAGGTCACCCACTCGGCAGGCCGGGGCCGTTCTCACCACACCGGCTTCTCTTGGAAGCTTTCCTGGCTCCCGGGTCCATAAAGGGAGAAGCGACTCAAACACAACACGCCAGCCCCAGCCCGCCAACCCCTCAGGTCCCACGGCCCATCTTTCAGGTGAGCTCCGGGCACGGGAGAGACACGAGAAGGGGCGGGAGAGCTGGTGTCTCCGGCCCCCGGCCCCCCTGAACCCAAGGGCACAGCCTCATTACTTTCAGGGCCTGGCCAGGTGCTCGGGCATCCAACTTGGAGCCCCACGCGGGTACCGAGGCCACACGCGCCCGACGTCAGTCTTCCCAGCACAGCCTCAAAAGCCAGCAGGCTCCGGCAGAATTCTGGAGGTAGAGGAAGGGGAAAAGTGAGGCGGCTTCGGGGAAAACAAGGGCTTGGGGGCCGGGAGAATGTGCTTTGCCTAACGACACGCGCGTGGCCATCCGCGTGCCCGCCCATCCCTCCCCGGCAGCCTGCGTTCCCCGAGATCTTTGATGGCGTGAAGGAGGACGGCTCGTCTGTGTACGCGGAGCCCGAGGACGAGGCGTCTGTCTCATCAGGCGGTGGAGCCGCAGTGTGGGTGTTCTGATGTCATTACTGCGTGGAGGGGAGCAGAGACGCCAAGATAAAGGACACAGGATCCTCCAAAGACCCACAGGGAACAACAGGACCACAGAGAAACGCAGACGCCCGAGCCAGAGGCCCGCCCAGCACCCCCTTCAGGAGGAGACAGAGGCCCAGGTGAGCGGGAACCTGCCAGGTGATGCCGCGAGGGCGGGTCCGAGGGTGCCCCGGCCTCTCCTCATCTCAGGCCCATCTGCTGGCCCGCAGGTTGGAGCAGAGAAAGGACTGTTGGTAGAAGCACACCCTCACCCGGCGTCTGCAGGAAGATGGTCCCTGGGGGCGCCACTCAGCCACCACAGAAGAAGTAGGTTAGCGTCCCCGTCAAGACGGGACGCAGGAGTCCCCACCCTTTCTGACATCCACCTCCCCGACGGGCAGCAAGGGAGCCGTGGGGGACACAGCACAAGACGGAGGGGGTGCTTCCCTCTTTTTCTGGGATGGACACCAAGCAGCTGTGGGAGAGAGCCCCAGGCCTGGGTGTTCACGTGAAACAGGAGTGGAGAGGCACCTGCAAGTTCTGAACCGCTGGCCGGGGAGCGGGCTGGAGCACCTCACCTGGAGAGACAGGTGGCCACTGTCAGCAGTTCCTAGGGCCCAGGCGAAGGTCAGTGTCCCTCTGCCCACTTCCAGCAGGGCCACTGATCCTCAAACACACTGTCCCAGAACCCCTGTTGCTTAATCCACAGGTCACTTGAGGGTAGGAATGACCTCAGCTCATCAGGCAGACGTCCTGGAGCTGATCTTTAAGGAGAAATCCAGAGGCTTACTCAAGAAGAAGGCAGCTCAGACAGCTGGAAGGGCAGAGGGATCTGCAGAGAGCAGAAGGGACGAACGTGGGCTTGGGCAGACCCGAGGAAAGGGCTCGCGACAGGGCAGGGGACCTCTGGCAGATGGAGAACACGTTGGTACAGAGCAAAGCCAAAAAGGCACCATCAATTTTAAGAGAGTTATTTCTTGAGGACGTACTGGCTGCAGAGGAATCCGTGTCCCATCCGATGGGGCAGCCGGGTTGCCAAACAGGGCTGGGTGACCTCGGGCTGTCAATCACTCTCTAGATCGCTCTGGCAGCGAAAGCCCCTGTGGAGGGGGGTTGGGAACGGGAGGAACCCAGCACGCACGGGGGTCTCCCAGCCAGCACGTTTGGGAAGATGCTCTGCTTGGCACGGTGGTGGGGGTCAAGTGATTCGCCCCAGGCCACTTCTAGCTTGGGCAGGTCATGTGACCCCCTGGAGCTCGGCTCCTGCATCTGTAAGAAGAGACGGCTGGACAGGACACTCTCCCTGTCAGTCCCGACGTGCCTCAGGTCTTATCAGAGCAGGGGCTCTGGCCTGCCAATCCCAGCTCCCTGGATAACCACAGCCATCTGAAGTGAGGCCCAGGGCAACAGCAGTCGGATCTGGGGAAATCAGAGCCTGGATCCACCCCAGAAGGCCCCCAGGACCCCGCGGGGCAGCCCCCGGCTTCGGAGACACTGGATCCCCGGCTCTGACAGCCAGTCCTAGCAGGGCCTCACCCCCCTGCCCACTCCCTGCTGGAAGGGAGGCTTTGAGCACCGCCCTCCCTTGGTGCGGCCCGAGAGGGGGCACGGACCCCCGCTGCTCTCGGGGTTTAAGCCCAGGGTTTGAGGCTGGCCTGAGATACGCTCTGGTTTAACATCTTGACCCAGGAGCAGGGCTCAAGAGCCGCTGCTGTGTTTCTCTCCTCCTTTGCCCTCCTCAGTCACGTCCTGCTCTCCTGCTCCAGCCTGGACCCCTCCGTCATCTCGACGTCTCCGCTTGGATGCCTCCACCCGCCCCTGTCCAAACCCACACTCGGACTCCCCCCATTCCCAGCCCTCTCCTGCCCATGCAGGCACCTGCTCTCTCCAGCCTCCTGGCTGCTCAGAGCCCCCCAGACCTGCCGTCCACCGCGTCAGTACGTGGCTTCTGCTGAGTTTCGACAACGCAGCCACGCCTCGCACCTCCGCCGTGGTCACCCTGCTCCAAGCTACTGACACCCTCCTCCTGACGGGACCTCCCGACTCCTGCTTCTACACCCAGCGCCCGCCCCTTCTACCCTTTAAAACATCGTCAGAGCGCGTCCCTCTTCTGCCTAAAAGCCTCATTAGCACCACGCTTCACTTGGAGGAAAGCCTCGGCCCTCACGGTGACCTACGAGGCTCTCCATGGTATGTCCTTGTTCGCACTGGCCTGGTCTCGAAGGCCGCGGCCCGCCCGCCCTGTGCCTCGCACACACGCCCCCCTCGGGGCCTTTGCACCTGCTGCTCCCTCTGCCCCGAGCGCCCCTCCCCGACACCCCACACGCCCATCCTCACCTCCTACAGGTCTCTGCTCTAACGCCATCTTGTCAGTAACCCCTCTGTTTAAGCTGAACGCCCTTCCTGAAGCACCCTGCCCCCGTCTCTGCATTCATTCCCCCTCTGGACCTAATACTACATATTTGACTACTTTTTCCTTTCTTTTCTTCCCCTCAAGGAAGTGTAAGCTCCTTGAGGGCAGGGCCGTTCATCTGTTTTGTCCGTCAGTGTAACACTGGTATGGCGACAACGGTGCCTGGCGCGTACAGGCTCTCAGTAAATCTTTATTGGGTGAACGCAGCCCCCTTCCAGCAGGCACCCCGAGAACACCACAAAAGCAGGGCCAGAGGCCACTTCCCAGATCTGCCGGGTGCCTGATCTTCTACTTGCCGTCACTCTTTCCCGCCGCCTCTGACTTCCTGGCTTCCTACCACGGGTCCCACACTTCAGACTCCCACCCGGACCTGTCCTGTGAGGCCCCCGGGCCTCCACCACCAGACAGACGTGCGCTGACCGCACCGCGGATGCCGATCTGCTGGGATGGGCACTGGTGCAGGTGGGGTTCTCAGTCCCGGCCCCCGGCCCTCGTGCTCAACCTCCGTCTGCACACGCCCACCACGGGGCTGGAGAGGCAGGTGTTGCTCCTGCAACCGCAGGTCTGAGCGCTCACCCCGACAGGTCACTGTCCTGTGTTCCTCCCCTTGGTGGGAGACACAGAGTGGGGACTGAAGGCACAGCAGGTGTTTAATAGATGGCGAAGTGGAAGGGCTTCCGAGCTCCGTGCCAACACAGCGGCTGGAGGCAGCACTGAGCCCGCTGCCCACACTATGGCTTTTGGACTCAAAGAAAGGCCAGGGGAAGTCGTTGGGGGGCCCAGGTGATGGTCACGTGCGCGGAGCCTCCTGACGGAGGCCGGGGGCAGGGGCTCCACCCGGGTCTAGGGGCGACCGACCACCAGTTGAGTATCCACGCTCTTGACCGCTAAGCTGCACTGACTCCAGGACCGGCCTGTGGCCTCAGGTAGAAGCAGGTCCTGCCCTCTGGGGGCTGGGCCATCCACACCCCCTTCCTCAGACTGTGCCAGCCAAGTGCCCCATCGGGCACATGTGGCCAGCATGGCGGGGTCAGCGATATATGGAGGAGCAGGCCGTCTGCTTCCCTCCGGGCGGGGTAAGGCTGCTGGACCCGTGCGTCCAAGGATGCGCTCTCTCCTGGACACAGCGTGCAATCTGGGGATGCCAGCAGGAGGAGGATTCTCTGAGTGTGACCGTGAGAACACCCAAGAAAGCCGGAATTTAACGTACACTGCCGTTACTTATGATTTGTCTATCGATTTTTTAAAAAAACATAAATCGACTAATTGCTTACGATAAAACTTTTAATGAGTACAACCCTTGCTGTAAATTACATAAAGTTACACACCTAGATCTGCTATAACTCTTAACCCAGCCCTGCCAGGCTCCCAACCACTTCCTCTCATCCGGAGACCCTGGAAATTCTGTCCTGCTCTCACCCAACACTTCAGAGCAACTTCTGGGCTTTAACCACCAATTCCTAAGTTTTTGGGTTTTTTGTTCTTATAGGACAAAGTCATTAATTTTCCTCATTAGCATTTTTCATTCGCTCGGAGTCATCTTAAGGACCCAGTTCATATCCGAACGAAGTGGCTTCCAACTGACCTCACAGGTTAGCTTAAGCCCAACGGTCACAAACTCTAGTGCGCACTAGAAAAACCCGGTGGGCCCCTGAGAACAAATGACTGGGTCCACCTGGGGGCGTCGTCTGCCGTCTGGGGCAGGGCCCCAGAACCTGCAGTTCTAATAGGTTCCCAGGTGATTTTTGATGTTGCTGGTTCTAGACGACATTCTGAGAGCAGCTGCTTGAAGCGACCTTTCCTGGCATCTTTGTGGCCCCTGAAATTTTTTTTCCTCCAGATGGAAAAGAACAAACAAGAAAGTAAAGGAGATACTGAGCTATCTGATTTCCCCCAGGCCCATGTAAAACACTTCCAGGTAGGAGAAGCCATCGTTGGAAATCATGCTCAGTCACTAGTGTAATTTCATCTCCCCCACTGACTTCTGGAATTTAAAAGCACACGCAAGTTAATTTATCCTGAATTCATAACCTTGCTTCGTAATCCATCTCCCAAATCTACTTTTTCAAAAGGGTTTTGCCTCTTTTCCTCTCTTCTGAAAATTTAAAAATTCATTTTAATGAAACAAAACTCACCAGAATTTGATTGAAAAAAAATAATATACAGTGACTTCCTTTTAATTAGATGGTGCTCATGCATCTATAATAATAAATAAGATAAAAATATTCAAGTCTCTTAAAATATGTGAAGTTGAGAGGGAAGAGATTCAAGTGATACAGGGCCGTCTGGAAAGGGCAGCCGGTAGAGAGGAAGAAGCAGCGGGGCTGGATCTGGTCCCGTGCCTGGTCCCAGATACCACACCAAGCAGCCTGGCGGGCTCAGAAAAAAATCTTTTAATTCTTATGACCCTCAGGTTCCACATATGTAAGATGAAGGCAATAACGGCTCCCTCAAAAGGTTGTTATGATAGAATTAAAATTGTTTCATCCCACATCATTTTTAAAAAGGACTTGAGAATTTTTAAATTTCACATCTTAAAAAAAAAACACTTGAGACAAAAATAACTATCAAAAATTAATATGTAAAATATATATTTAAAAATATATCAACCAAAAGTATAGTACAATTATTCTGACTAATCCTGAAGGCCTGCCCAAGTCTCCTGGCAGTTAAGCTAAATAAGGAAATTATTATCTAACTTTCATTATCTCATTAATTGAGAGGCAGAAACAAACCGATTCCTCAGAGCAATTAAATGAGATAATGTATGTGAAAGCTTCTAGCAGGTAACCGGACAGAAGATGCCATCATTAAGGTTCAAGGCAGAGGTGAGGCGTCCCTCACTTACGTGTGGGACAGAGTGGACCCCAGACGCATCAGGGGATGCGATTTCATTCAGAGAGCCGGCTCCACCTTCCCTCTCTTCCCTTGGGTCTGATTCTCAGAGGAGTCCGCCTGCCATGGACCAGGAATGCACTTCCAGCTAGGGTTCTCGCAGGAGAAAGTTGAGAGTATAATGTTCCACTGAACCCCATGAAAATGCCAGGTGTGTAGGTCAAATTTCAATGGTTTAGCCTGAGAGGAAGCCCGAATGCAGCAGAGGAAGAGGACAGATTAGGGCAGGTGTGGGGGACACACAAGTTCAAGGCCCGCTGTGCAGCCTTAGCCAGCTGTGGCCCTCACCGCTGAAGCATCTGGGACAGGCTGCAGAAGGAGGGGCGTGCCGGGGGGCGGCCACCACACAGGCCCTTCCTCCCAGGTCCCAGGGCGCCTACAGACAGTGTGGCCGCAGGCTGACCCCTGGCCACTTCCAGGCCTGGCCCTGAAAAGCCACCACCAGCCTCCCTGCTCACCCTCTGCCGGGCTGGCCCTGAGTGCCAACTCCCGGGCAACGTGGAAGCAAAGCCTCGGCCCCTGAATAACAAGGACCAGAGCCACCGAGCGCCTGAGTGCACTTCCCTGAATGACCGAAGAACTCACTGCAGTTCCAGGGCTCGGCTCTCGACACGGCACACATGATAGAGGCACGGACGGAGGAGCTGAGGTCCTGTGCCCAGAGGAGAGCTGGACTCAGGGAAAGAGCACAGGTCCCCCATTGAAACAGACAGGGCTCTGGTCCCCAAACTGGGTAACACCTCACAGCCACCGGAGGAGCTTTTCAATCAGGACAGATTCCCCTGCGCCCCACTCCGAACTCTTGACTCTTCCCAGGACGTTCTTTACCTCCTCTGTTAGGTGAAGACATTGGTCATCAGGTCGCGATCAAGGGATAGCCGGACAGAATGCGGTTGTGAGCCTGCCCCCTCCAACATCTCCATCACTAGATGTCCGGGCGGGACCCTCCTCTGTTCGACGTCTCAGCCCTAGTCCTACACCGTTTTTTCCTCATCTCTAGCTGGATAACTGGCGTATCTTATCAACCCAAGAACCCTGCAAGCTCTTCACCGTCACACCCGAGAAAACTGGAAGGCTCCCCCTGGCTGCCTCAGACCCATCTGCCCCGCGTCCTAATTGAGGAGTCCAGCCACGTCTGCTCGCCCTGCCAGGGACCATCTGTACCCAGACCTCCCTTCTCTCTGCAGAGCAGAAGGGCCGGGGCAGCAGCAGGCAGACTGGCCTTGTCTGGGAGCCTGCCTTCGCCCCGGGATGGCCCGGCACCCGGGGGGACATGCCCCTGAGAACCAGGCACAATTCTGAGCCTCCATTCCACGACTATACCTGCTCTCTCAGTGCCTCGGGGAGAGCAGTGGGGGGCTGGCGTCTTATCCATGTCTGCAGACGGCAAACAGACAGGATATGTGACTTGCCCAAGGTCACACAGCAGGGCAGCTGTGGAGCCAGGGAGGGCAGCCAGGCTCTGCATCGAGAGCCTCAGGTGGACGCAGAGTCACGGCTGCTCTGATTCAGGCTGTGGCCCCATTGGACAGAAACACCAAGCTGGGCTCTGTCTTGTTGAAAGGCCTTTGGATGGGTCCTTTCGGAGGGACCGCTCCTCAGTCGCCATTCGCAGTGAAGAGAAGAGAGGGGAAAGCGCGGGATCTCTCTCCTGACAGTGGAACGGGCCTGCAGGTCTCAGGGTGCGGCAGGCAGTGCGGCTCAGCCCATCTGATGGGCCTCTCCCGCAGTTCTCTCCTCCCCTCCCCAGAGGTTCTGCGGAGTCGACCAGGCCGACGTCCACCCTGGCTCCACAGTGAGGGACATGTGGGCCCATCTGATTGCACCTTCCTGTCCCCTCCTCCTCCGGGGTAGGTGTTAATGGTGAAGGGGGCCGAGGTGAGCGGAAGAAGCCCTGACCCGGGAATCGACAGCAGCGGCTGGAGCCACGTGCCCTGAGCCAGGTCCCTGCAGCACAGATGGAGAGAAGGGAGCAGGGGGCCACCGGACCCCACATCTCTGTTCCTGCACTAAGAGAAAGCAGAAAGGCAGAGTCTCGGAGCTCACACCCAGAGCTGGAAGGAAGGAGGGAGGGAGGAGGAAGGACAGGGTAGGCAGGGAAGGGAAGGGAAGAGTGAACAGGCTGCCCTGGAGGCTGGGGCGCACAGACAGACAGACTCAAGCCACACCCTCCAAACGCTTACTGCGGACCGGCGTCCGCATTGCTCTAAGATACTGTCTGTGCTGACCCGCTCCTGCCCAGGAGCTGAGGGCCCCAGGCACAGGGGTGTCTGCCTGGAGGTTCCACAGCTGACTCTGTGCTGGACACACGCGGTGAAGCTCCAGGACAATGAGTGGGTCCTGCATTCCAAGTTGGTGACAGAAAACTACGTTAACACAAGATCCCTCCAGCAACTTTTTCTGGACCGTATCGATCTTTGCTCTCAATAAGGCACAGCCAAACTCAGGACCGCCCAGGGGAGGCAGGCCAGCTGACACCCCACAGCTCGTCACAGCGTGTCCACTGATGCTAGAAACCAAGCCCCTCGGCCCCACCCCGCCCTCTCTGGAGGTCCTCCCGCTCAGCCCACGCCCCTCGCTTCTCTCTACTGGTTTGGAATTTTCTCTCTCCCATAGTCCTAAAAATCAGGTCTATGGCATGTGAGGTTTTCCCATGATGTTTTAAGCTTATAACCTGCTCACAGTGAGATCAAAGAAGCGGCCTCCATTTCAGCAAGAGAGGCGCGTCTTACACAGAAGCACCATTGAGCAAAGACACAGGCAGCCAAGGGGCGGGGGAGGCCGGCATTCAGTAACGACCTACTACGTGCAAACGTGTTATTTCACTGAATCCTCGAGGCCCTCCTGTCAGGCAGGCATCATCGTTTCAGAGATGGAGAAACAGGGAAATAATAACATTTCTGTAGCAGGTGTTCTCAAAAAACAGGAGCCATAGACTTAGGTTCTGGTGAATTCTAAGAGCGCTCGGGGGGGAGAGGGTCTGCAGACAGCCCACGGCCCCCTTTATGCCCAGAGCCCCTCAGGTGAATTCTAAGAGCGCTCGGGGGGGAGAGGGTCTGCAGACGGCCCATGGCCCCCTTTATGCCCAGAGCCCCTCAGGTGAATTCTAAGAGCGCTCGGGGGGGAGAGGGTCTGCAGACGGCCCATGGCCCCCTTTATGCCCAGAGCCCCTCAGGGGGCCTCTACGAGCAGAAGTCAACGATCGAGGAGCAGTCCTGGGGCTCCGGGTGGTCCCAGAGATAACAGTCCTTTCTTCCCCTTCAAGTTCAGAACCAATTAAGAAGGAATATCCAGGAGCCACACAGACCGTAAGCAAGGGCACACGTTCTAAACGGAAGGACACGGCCTAGGCACGTGGTTACGAAGGGCCGCCTAACAGTTCACCCAGAACTAACCTACCCACCCGACCCACAGGCCGGAGGCAGCCCCAGGGCCCGGGGAACCCTTCTCTGGGGACAAGCAGATTCAAGAGAGTCCCAGGAGGGGCCACGCCCAACTCCTGAGTCAGGTAACCAGCTTCTCGGCTGGGGTCAAGGGCAGACCCTCCAGGGATGTGGGGCAGACTCCCTCCCCCATCCATGCGGCACAAGGAGCACAAGTGCCCCCTCTACGGGGGGTGGGGTGGTGTTATCAGGGTCTTCACACCGCGTGAGTGTAATCCATGGACCACGTACGGGGACTTGCTCTCAGTGATGACACGGGAGGCCCCGGAAGGAGCCAGGAAGGTCGTGGGGAGGAATAGGCGGTTAGAAAGAAGAGAGGAGGGGGGGACTGACAGCAGGCCTGTAACACGGCACGCAGCCGCCCTGTGCAAACACTTGGATCCCACCCGGCCTTTGCTCGGGGAAGAATCTGAATCACCTGCAGGACAAGGCGGGCCTCGGACAGCCCCAGGGACAGCCTGGATACGCGGGGCCATCTCTCTCTCGTACCCCACTCCCCATATGCAGTGAGGCCCACGTGAGGACAGGCCACGGGCCGCACAGAAGCCCACACTGCCTGTGGCTCTCGGGCAGGCTTCCTCCACCCCCGCACCCCGTCCGGCCCCCCTACGCCCACTGTCCTGCCCCCCTGGGGACCAGAGCGCTTGTGCACAGAGTCTGCGCTGAGGACTGCGGCCAGATGGCAGAGGCCATGCAGAGTAAACCAGCCCTTTTTTGGACTTTCTTTCGTGGGCGGCCCGAGTGTTTACACTCCGGGAGCAGGCCCTGCATGGGCTCCCGGCAGAGGAGAGATTCATGCGAGCCGCCGCCTCTGGTGGAGAAGTCACCACTCATGGGGGCACGGCGCCCGTTCCGCCCAGGAGTCTCAGGCCTTACTGAACAGCAGCAGTTCCCTCACCGGTGACAACACAACTCCTAAAGGGGGGCAGTCGTGGCGTGGGCTGCACGGCCCCCTCACGAGACCACCTCCACGCTGCCCCCCAGGGCTGCACCATGGCCCGCGGGGGGTAGGGCTCCGCGTGTGGGGCTGCGGCCAGATGCCTTCTTCAGTCTGTTCTACAGATACAGAAATAGGAGGCCAGACAGAGGGCAGGGTTGGGGGGTCAAAGGGAGGGGCTGCCCTGCGTCCGCCCGGAGCCCACCCCTCCCCCCAGCCCTGATTCCGTCTATTTCCAAAGTGTTTGTGCTTCATGGAGAGCGGGGGGACCCCAGCCTCTGGAGCACGGCAGGGCAGCTGCTTCTGATTATCTGTGCCGGGCAGACACACAGCCAGAGGAGGACTCTGGCTACAAAGCCATGCTCGTCCTTCCCATCGGACGTCAGCGGCACTCATTCACGTGGCCGGGCTGCGTCTGGTCCCACCGACGGGGTCTGGGAATCAGGAAGGTCAGTGACGGGGGCTCAGGGCCACAGCCGGGCCACGTGGGCCAACGTCGGCCCCTAGCTGCTTCTGGGGGCCTCAGCCTCCCTTCTCGGGAGCCTCTGCTGGGACCCCCCCGGCACCGAGAGCCCCCTTAGCTCGCCTGCTTCTCCTCATGAAGGGCCCTCACCTTGGCCCGGCCGCGTCCTTCCCTGTCGCCGAAGCCGGGGTGGCTCTGGCTAGCCTTCCACCATCCTCGTGCTGGACAGCAGTCGCCGTGGACGATCAGATGAGCCACGTTCTCCCCCAAAACTCGACTTCCCTTTGCCCTTCACCCCGCGACCTGGTGATGCTGTAGACTGCTCCAGTCTCTCCTCTGCTCTCCAGAAACGTCAGGGCTGGTTTCAAGCCCCCACCCCCGGACGTGGATGAGACGGGATTAAGCGATAGAGGGTGTCCACACGCTCAGGGACACACGCTCACACTCACACACCCAGACGCAAGGCTTTGCAGGGCGACACCACTGTGGACAGAGGCTCCAGCTGGCCCAGCACAGGCGCCCCTGCCTCACACTGGCAGGGGACACGGCAGGCGCTGCACAGTCCCTGAGCTGGTGGGAAACCCCCCGAGGACGGAAATACCAGCCTGGACGGGTTGGGTGGGGCAGCTTCACGGCTGGAGACTTTTCTAGCCTTTCCTCTGTGCCCGGCCCACGACCGACCGGGGCAGACGTGTCCCGTGAAGAGTAGGGGGCAGACCTCAGATGGTCTCCATCGCAGTCACTCTGTTGTTGCAGACAGGCAGCCACAGACAGCATGTGATGAACACGCGTGGCCGTGTGCCAATAAAGCTTTATTTAAACACAGTGGGGGTGCCGTTGGCCTGCTGGTCTGTCAACCTCAACTTCACATACATTCACGCACCAGAGCGCCACGAGGACTCGTTTCACAGATGCAAAGAGCGAGATCCAGAGGTGCCAGCGGACTTGCTCAAGGAGGCACAGCTGGTGAGCTGGTGAGTGTCAGCGCTGGGATCCAGACAGAGGCCAACTGGGTCCAGAACTTGTGCTCTCGGCCTCTCTGCCGACGCCCCCCCCCCCACCCCGGGAACGCTCGTAAGGACGCGTAATAACCACTAGATAAAGCAAGATGCCAATCAAATGTGACATAAAACAGTACAAGCTTACTGGGGGCCCAGCTCTATGCCCCGTGCTCCTGTGACCTCTTGTTACAGACGGAGAAACGGAGGTCGGCAGCTGCAGGAACTTGCTCAGGGTCCCAGAGCGGGTGACCCTCAGGGCTGTCACTGAGCCTGCCTGTCAGCCCAGGGCCGGCCCAGTCCCTCCCCTCCACCCCACTGGGCCCGCGGCCTGAAGCTGTGTCTCTCCCTTCCTTGGTCCACTCTTCCCCGAGCTCCTCTCCACAGTGTCCCCAAGAGCTCACACCCACCGAGGCTGTGGCCCCGTGAGCACCTGCCCGCCCCCAGAAAGCAGGGACCACTCTGTTCCCGTGGCAGCCGGCCCCTCTCCGCAGCATCTCCCGGACGTCACTAAGCAACGAGCACCACCTGTCAGTTTCTACGGCACCACGGGCTCAACATCTCACTCCAGCCTCCTAACTAGAAATACGGGGAATGGGCCCTGCTCCTTCCCAGAGGAAGGCGGTTCCCCTGGGGCCTCAGCTCAGCTGGAGGGGGCGTTCCTGGGAGGGGCAGCACGGAGACCCCCGGCACGCCCCCAGGACCACGGCTCTTCTGCTCCTCCTTAGCTGGTCGGGAGTTGGGTGGGGAGAGACTCGCCCCCACCCCCGACTGTGTCTGTGAACAAGGTCCCTCAGCCAGGATGTGGGCGTCAGGTGCCACGTGCCCCCAAGTCCTCAACGCGATGGTTCCTGTAGGAGGTGATTAGGTTTGGATGAGATCATGGCTGGGGGGCGCCCACTGGTGGGATTAGTGACCTTATAAGCTGAGGACGAGACAGCAGAGCTTCCCCTCTCCTCCCACGTGCACCAGGAGAGGGCGTGGGTGCACGGCGATGGGGGGCGCTCCACAAGTCAGGAAGCGGGTCCTCACCAGGAACCAAGGCTGGCGGCACCTTGAGCTTGGACGTCCAGCCTCCAGAAGCGCGAGAGATGAAGGTGTGCTGTTTGCCCCCCACCCCCCCGTCTGCGGTACTTTGCTATAGCAGCCTGTACAGTACCGTGTACAGTGTGTGAACAGAACAGAGAAGGGCTGCTGCCTAACGACTCTACACTGGACGTTTCAGCTACGCCTTCCCAGGAGACCTATGTTGAGTTATTTCCACTCAATAAAAGAAACACACACACTTCAACACACACACATGCATAGAACTTTTAAGTTAAAAATGTCTCAGTGGAAAAAGATACCCAATAACCCAGCTCAATTTTAGAAATAACTATTTTTTTTGAAAACGGCGAGAAAAGAAGCGTTTTCTCCTGGCCCACAAAGGTCCTCAAGCACCTGCCCGCTTTCTGCTGGGGTCACGGCGCTTCTGCCTTCCCCATGAGGTTTCTCGCTTTGTCCCTAAAATCCAAGTTGTCTTCCCCTCCCTTGGGGACAAACAGGAACAGCAGCAGGTGAGACATGGGTACGTGAAGGTGACAGAATTAAAGGAAGACAGACAAAGAGGCTCAGAAGCTAAGAAAAACGAGAACAAGAGATTAAAGACCTAAAAAGTCTCAGCAAAGATTTCCTTTGTCCCTTTGCAAAATCATATCCCGCAGCGAACTGAGGAAGACCCGGGAAGCCTGGAGCCTGGCCTCGGGACAAAGTGCCCGCCAGGGGGAAGAGGCCTGAGGTCACGTCCTGTTACCTGGGACGGTCCATCAAATGGGGCGCCTTTGTGCTCCCCCAACCCGGAAATCCCTGAGAGCTTCCCAGCAAAGGTTATACCCTCATCATGACGCATGCCGTCTGAACTCATTAAACCCACCCGGAAAATGAAGGACACGGAGCCTCAGACTTCCTGGGAAAAGGGCCAGCGGGGCTGACGGGACAGAGGGGCTGCAGGGGCCACACGCACGGGGGCTCCCGGGACGCCGCGAGGGGCTCCCACGTCCCCGGAACACAAGCTAGGGCACAGAAGACCACCCCACAGCCAGCACGGTCCAAGAAAAGAAAACGACTTGTTTCTGGAATAATCAGGGTGCAAACTGCAAAAGGCAAACTCAGGGTGAATTACAGGGGGCCACCGATTTTTAGGAGTCGAAGGCTGAAGGAAGGAAATTGATGTAGCCTTTCTTACTTATAGCTCTAGCTTTCTTAATTTTGGAAGAACGTTAGTTCTACCTGCCAGGGAGTTATTCCAGGGCACCTAGTACATAAGACGTGAGCGTGGGAGCAGACAGGAAGCTGGGAGCACGGGTGCGGCATGCATGCAGGGAGCTGTCGGCCAGGAGGACGGGTCCCCTTGGAGGCATCTGATCACATTCCCTAGTGATCGCGTCGTGGGCTTCAGGCACCACCCCAGCCCCTGCTGCTGGATGTGCCTCGGTCTCCCCTTCCGCCACCATAGCATTTTCCAGGCGAAGAACGGTGTGCTCAAGGGGTCCCCCGTGCCCAGGACGCAGCCGTCTGTGGGGTCTGTGGGGTTTGTGGGAAGACGGGGTGAGGCCGGGCAGCAGGTGGAGTACAGAAGTGGCAGCCACGCGGCTGGGTTCTCATCACAGACCCTCCCCTCCCTACACATGGGACCCAGGGCAGCGCCCCAACCACCTAAGCCCCTCGCCTCAGCTTCCTCCCCTCAGAATGGGGATAAGGGCGGCACCTCCCAGGGCTGGCGTGGGCACGGAAGCCGCAGCAGCAAGAGCAGTGCCGAGCCCACAGGACGGCCTGTGGAAGCGTCAGCTGAGCCCACAGGACGGCCTGTGGAAGCATCAGCTCTCCCCGCCGGCCTGTCCTGCACGAGCAGGGACGACAAAGCAGCAGGAACGGATCCAGCCCCCGTAAAGCCCACAGGATGGCGAGAGGCGGTGCCACGCCTCTGACACCACTCGTGGCGTGGCCTCTGCGCTCGGCTGGGCCACCTCTGCTCCCTTTCAACACTTCCGTTCCCAAAGACGTCAAACACACAAACACAACTGGGCCACCATCTTGGCGGTGGGACCCAGTTTACAGCCACGAGAGGAATCCAGCACGAACGCCAGGGTCGGAACCAGACAGAGGCCTCGGATGCGATGAGTCTGGGTTTACGGTTTACTCTGTTTGTTTTTGTTGATAAAAGTAAAGTCTTGCCCCGCTGTCCGCTGCGAGGAGAGCGCCTTTCTGCATAAATGAGCGGAATCGCCCGTTTATTAACATTAAACTTGACATTTATAGCCTAAGTGCTTTCCTGCCATTAACCAATAATCCTCAGCGCGTTCCTGGAGGGGCTCCCCGAGGGGCCCTGAGCGCACCCTGCAGCGGGCAGCACCCCCCGGCACCCCTTCTGCCGACCCCAGACAGAGGGGGAGAGGGGACGACTAAACGGAGGAGGGCACAGGCGGTGCACAGGACGTGCCTGACCCACAGCTGGGCCCGGGTGGTGCGGGGGGCTGGTCGGTCTCCGCGGTGCACGGGAGCGGCCCGGCCCAGGAGTGATGCATGGACCCCCGGGGAACCATCTTCCCCGCCTGGGGAAGGAAACGGGCCCTAAGGGCTTCTGTCGGCATCCACACCACATCCCGGGCCGGCAGTGACGGGCAGAGGGCATGACTCACCCTCTGCAGAGCAGCCTGGGCGCCGAGGCCCCTTCACGATGTGACTGATGAGGCTGTGTGAAAGGCATCTGGGGGCAAAAGCCCAGCTGCAAAGGGAGACGGGCAGCCGGGCTCCCAAATAGGAAAGGGGACCCTGGCAAAGGGCAGCCGGCAGGTCAGGGCTGGGCCGCCCCTGTCGGAGCTACAGAGACCACCCTCCTCCCTGCCCGCCGCTCCTAGTCAGGAGGCTCTGGGATTTCATCAGGACACGTCCACAGTCCTGGACGGTTTGGGCCTTAAATGTAAGTAAATTGAAAATTACCCTCTCTCTCCATCACGTAGACCTAGTCATTTTCTGCTTATTTTCACTGTCTTCGTAAAATCTCAAGTTGAAAGGCTCCTCCAGGTCCTGTTATAAAGGAAGGTCTGGATGGAGTGAATCCCACTGACCACGGCAGTGAGGGGCTCAGTGCCCCACCTGGCAAACCTGACCCACGGTGCCCACGGGAGCGTGGCCCGAGCAGAAGTTCTGACCACGCCGGGCCCGGCGTCGGGGCCCCTGGTCTGCGCCAGGCGCCAGGCGGCCGTACTCGTGTCTGGTCCTTCATTCAGCCTCCACCCGATCACACGAGGCCGCTTTGCTATCCCCACGTTTCCGGCCGTGGTTCTCACTCAGGGGGTATCACCTCTTTCCTCCGTTCAGTTTCTCGGTAACTTCCTCCCAAAGCCTCTGCAGGCATCTCTGCACTGGATCCCATCCCTGTTCCAGGGTCAATCTGGTCAGAGAAGCAAGGTCACCGCACAACAAAGAGCCCAAGGTCAATGACCAAAAGGGCCACGGAAACGTATAGCACCTGCCTTGTTAGGAACAGCTCACGCGGCAACGCGCTCCCTCATCCTTCTTAGGTACCCACACGGCACCTACCAAGACAGAGGGCCTCACCTACCCAAAGGTTCAAAAAACAAAACACCAAACCACTAAGGAGACCAAAGACCCAAACCCTGGGGCCAGCGCTCCACAAGCTGTGTGATCCTGGGTGAGACACCCTCTGAGCTTCAGTTCTTTCTACTGAATTAAGAATAATAGTTTTAAAAATTAAGAATAATAGAATAATAGCGCTTTCCAAGCTTTCCGCACAGGGCTGTTTTGAAGGTCGAATGAAAGCATGCACATGAAAGCACTCTGGAATTATGTCAAGCAACTGAACAGCAGTATCCTTCTGGACGGGCCCAATGTTCCGGCCCCCACTTCCTGAGGCAGCGGAAGGACCGAGACCAAAGCACAGGCCTCTCCGCCACGTGGTGCCGTCTCTAGGCGCCAGGAGCCCTTAGGAAGGGGGAGTCCAGTTGGGCCTCAGTGATCCAGGAAGGTTCTGGTGCAGTGGCCACACCCCAGAGGCCAGCGGGCCGATGCAATCCACAGATGTTTTATTTGGCTGACATAGTTAAGAAAATTGTTTTGAGCCAGCATTTAAGAAGCAGTAGGTTCTACGTAAAATCCAGATTTCCTGTCTTAAAAGATGAGAAGGGCTCGTAACGCTAGGTAGACCCCCCTCGCGGTGACAACCTGTCGTCGCGGCCCCTGTGGGGACACGTGCTCTCGAGTCTGCCACAGACCCCGGCCCCGCTGCTGCTCCAACACGGAGGCCAGGGGTCAGCAGCTGCTGAGTACTATTCCTGCATCGCTGCTCTCACACAGTGACGGGGATGAGCTCATTGCTGCGGGCAAGGGACCCCCCCCCGCCGCACATGGCCGCTTCACCTGTGCACCTTTTCTTGTCTAGCTCCCCCCCCCGCACATGCCCGCTTCACCTGTGCACCTTTTCTTGTCTAGCTCCTGGAGGCACTTGATTTTGTGACCGCCGAGCTGCGGACAAAGCGACTCCCAGGAGGTCGGGCGTCAGGACCGCAGCAAGAGCTGAGTGGGGCTGGGAGCCACTAGAGGGAGGGGTGTGTGACGAGGGCAGGCAGCTGCCCGACAGGGGAGAAGCTGGGCTCCAGGATGAGGCTGCGGGATGGAGCCAGGACCTCGAGTGAGGGTGGGGACTCAGGGACAGGGGACCGGGCACGGAGACACAACAGGGATAAACCAAGGCGCGACGTCCCTGCTTGCATGGCGCCCACAGCCGGGCGGGGAGGGACCACACCTCAACCCCGTAATGTTTCTGCCCATTAGCCCAGAGCCCTGGATCAGTGTTTCTGAGCAAGGGCAGACAGACAAATGGCCCAGTCGGTGGCTTTCCCCCCGAGGGCCGCTGAGCAGCGAGGGGGGAGGTAAGGGTTAGGGTTAAGAACTATTCACCTGACACTGCTCAGCCCTTGAAAGCACAGAGCAACTCAGAATCCCACTCACTGATCTTCCAGACGGTGGACAGACTTGCGAATTACAGCTCAGACAGCCGTCCTGGCACGCCTTTGACCTGCCTTTCCAGGCTTCTCACGCCGTGGGACTGACCACACATACATCCCCCCCACACGAGCTCCATTCTGCCCTCACACGCACATACCACACGCAGGCATACACACGTGCACAAACAACACACGGAGATGTGCACACACACAGAGAGATGGGCACACTTGCACGCACACATACTCAGACACCCCTCCCTACCGTTTAGCTTTTCCAGAGGGTCACCTTGACAGCAAGACATCTCAGGTATGGGAGACTCCGCGTTTGGGAAAAGGGGGAAACACACAAGCACACCCACGGCCCTCATGGCAATTCTCTCTGTTCTACTGACGGAGGAGACAGAAAAAGTGATTATTGGGGCACACGAGGCAACATGCCTGAGTGCTTCCATGTAACAGCGGAGGCGTGATGACAGCCCTCTTCCCCTGGACAGGGCCAAGGACCCACAGAGAGGAGGGACGTTTGTGGGATCTCTGCCTGTAAGTACGACCCACTAGCGGTGTTTTTTTTTTTTTGCGGTACGCGGGCCTCTCACTGCTGTGGCCTCTCCCGTTGCGGAGCACAGGCTCCGGACGCGCAGGCTCAGCGGCCATGGCTCACGGGCCCAGCCACTCCGCGGCATGTGGGATCCTCCCGGACCGGGGCATCCGGTCTGTGAGTAATAGAGCGGTTTGAAAGAAATGTGTCCAATTCTTCACAGATCACTTTTCAAAACATGTTAATTTTAACTTGATCTCACTTTCCACTTTCCCGGGAGCCTCTGGTGCAAGTGTTCTTCTTGGTGCAGTCATCGTGCAGCCGGGTCCCCCTGTCCCCCGTCTGGACCGTCAGGCTCACCGCCCCCCAAGGATGCCCGGTGGCTGCACCCAGAGAATCAGATGGGGCACAGGGCTGAGGCTTGGCCAGCGGTGGAGACGGCCCTCGAGGGAGAGAACCAGGCTTTCTGAGAACCTGTCCTGGTGGCTCCACTAAGATGGGAAACGAGGCGGGTGTGCCGGGGGCAGAGTGGGCAGCCGATGGGAGAGAAGACGGGCGGTCAGAAACAGAGAGGGGAACTCAGACAGACAACGGGGCGACGTCTCCCACCAGTCAGGAACAGGGCTTCCCAGGGAGGAGGTGAGAGCGACCCTGGGACGGACGACCTCACAGTGACCTCTGTGACCTCAGAGAAGGGGCAGCCGGCCCTCGAGGGCCGCGAGGGACCTCTGCCCGACGGATCCCCCCTCCCCGCGCCCAGCGGTGGTCTCCCCAACCAAGAGCCCCTCCAGGATAAATAAGGTATGGGGCATGCATGTGCAGTGTCACCCTGGAGATGGGTCCCCCCCACCCCGGAGGCCAGAGGTCCCTGGCGGATGGAACCAAGCTGGGCGCTCTAGAGGCAACTCCCCCAGACAGTTCTACACTTCCCTGTTCCCACTGCGCCATGTCCATCCCGTCTGGCTCGGCCGCCCCTGCTCCCGCCCCGCTGGCTTTTCCCACCAGACGCTGCAGCACAATTAGAAGCAGCAACGGTAACCTGTAGACCGTAACGAGTGCTATGGGACGTGTCACTCCACGCTGGCCTCCTAGCACAAGCGTCCTCACCGTCAGGTCCAGGGGGTTCTGCACTTGATCAAAGATGCGGAGAAAGCTGAGGTTCCAAGCTGGTCAAAACAAGCGACTCTGCCCCCAAAGCAGGGTTAGAGCCTCACGGCCGCTGTGGATCAGCAAATCCCGCCCTGCAGCCACCGCCAGGGAGATTTCCCCTAACATCACCTCTTCTCTGCTTCCTACAAGCACAGCCTCCATACTCTGCTTCTCCAGGACGACGAGGACGGACAAGGACGCCCTTTGGACACAGTGACCTTCCACCCAAAGGACCAAGTCACCCGACCCCGCCCCTCTCCGAGATCAGCCAATCCTCCTCCTCCAGAGCACTTCCTGGATCCACTCCAAGGTCGGTCGGCATTAACTTGACCTTCAAGGTCCCATCAGAGCTACCCGTTGAATCTGACTCACAAAGGAGTCGGACTGACTGATCCCCTTCCAATTGTCCTATGACCTTCAGTGTGGTTTGGGTGCAACCCCTCCCCATTTCCCAAGCCCTCACCCTTCACCACATGACAGCCAGAGAATGGATTATGAGAAACTTCTGGGTCTGCAGCCCCAGATCCCATTCAAGGCAAGGGCGAGGAGACACACTGTTTGGCCCTTCTCTGCTTCTTTCTGAATTCGGGGAAGGTTTATCTTTGGTCCAGCGCCCTTATTTCTGTGGGAAGGTCATGTCAAAATCAACCAGTTACCTGGTTACTCCTTCACAGGAACTACTTTTTTTTCTTTTCTTTTTTTTTTTTTTTTTGCAGTACGCGGGCCTCTCACTGCTGTGGCCTCTCCCGTTGCGGAGCACAGGCTCTGGACGCGCAGGCTCAGCGCCCATGGCTCACGGGCCCAGCCGCTCCGCGGCATGTGGGATCTTCCCGGACCGGGGCATGAACCCGAGTCCCCTGCATTGGCAGGCGGACTCTCAACCACTGCGCCACCAGGGAAGCCCCATTGTCACTTTTATACCAGTGAAAGGGATTCTGGTGTCAGTGCGTCTGAGCAGCGTTTGGGAGGGCAGACGGAAGAGTGTAGGTCTTAATTCAGACTGACAGCAAACTTGTTCATGATGTTCTCTCCAAGATGCTCTTTCCTGAAGCTTTGCATAGTGGTAAGAACAGTGCTGTCAGCTAACCTGGCTTCTTGAAGCTGAGGCATTCAATGAAGAGCAAAGGTGAGTGAGATTAAAATCGTCGTCTGTACCCAGTCCTTCCTCGGGTCACACCTCGGCCAAGCAGCATCACTGAAAATGAGATTCCACAGGAGACAAGAAGGCCCATTTCTCCTTCCCAGTTGTAAGTGTCTCAAAAGAGGTCCGCCAGTGACCCCTGGGCATCACCCGCTGACGCGCGTCCGTACCCGAGAGGGGCCTTCCAAGGAGTCTCGCGGCCAAGCTGGTGCCGCTGAGTCCGCTGCCTTCTTTCCACCCAGCAAGCATCACCGGAACCAGCACTTAGGTCCTACTGGGCCACTTTGGTTTCTTTTATCTCAGCCCCATCAAACATGAGGTCATCTCCTGGGTCTCGGGGGGGCGGGACAGGGTGCTTCTCCGATGACGTCATCCAAACGGGAAGGACAAAGTGGACCCACACCATCGTCCCCTGAGTGGTGGGGGTGTGGGGAGGGCAGGACGGGCACAGGGGAAGGGGAGACTGTTCCGAGTGACAGCAGGTAGCTTTGGGCCTTAACTTATAAAATAAAGCCCTGATCCAGAAAGCCACGCTCTCACCGGTTCCACACACTCGGATCAAGATTCCCCTCGAGGCCACCGTATGGGCGTCTGGTCTGCCGGCCCCTCACTACTGGATCTGCCGTATGCCCCACACCACCAGCAAGCAGGCAAACCAGAATACGGACACGTCAACACAGCGAGACTCGGGGGTGGTGACCCACCCAAACTCAAACCAGAAGAACAAGAGTGCAAAGCATCGCAGCGTCTCATGGTGCTGGACAGTTAGGAACACCTGGAAGCTAATGTCAGGATTCCAGGGAGGGGAGCAGGTTCCGAGTGTCTGCAGTCTTCAGAGCGAGGGGGAGCCCCCGTCTGTAAGGGCGAAGCTCCCGCCGCCCAGCGTGGGCAGGGCGCCATGTCCCCCATCTCTCGGGAGCGCAACGTGGGTCACCTCAGGCTGCTGGGCACGCTCGCAGAGCCAAGGATGCGGTTGCCATGGTGACTCTGCTTTGTGATGGGATCTGGCTGAGTGTGTGGTTCCCTTGTACGCTGCTAGGGTGTGGCTGGGAGAGCTGTACATAAAGGTGACTCAGAAAACAATGAGGACTGAAACTAGCCCAGAAGCGCTGGGTTGAGCCCAAGAACAAGAGGAAGACCCTTGGCTGAGACACGGAAGAGGAGGATACGCTCTATTTTCCATTAAGGTCCAAGAAAATTAGTTTTTAAATAAAACTTGATTACTCCCTACACTTTGGTCGTTTGCTTTTCCAGTAGATCCCTCATTAAATCAGTGTTGGTGCTGCCCTATTGCTGAAAGAGCCTCTCTTTAAATGCCAGGTTTCCACCACAGCTACCTAAGTACAATCTGACGGCGAGTGCCAGACGCGACGGTCTAGGCCTTACCTCCTCCACGTGTGGACCACGCGTCTGCCCACACGGACAGGTGTCTCCTGGGAAGTTGCCGGAAATGAGAGTCTCAGGGCCCACCCCCGACCCCCTGGACCAGAATCGACATTTTACCGAGACCCCCCGATGCTGCACATGCAAATTCAGGTTTGAGAGGCGCCGTCCTGAGGGACACGGAATTTGCCTTCCCTGAAAACCGTGGGGCTGGGACAGAAGGGGGCCCGTGCGGCCGGCGAGCGCCTTTGCTCAGCAGACCCAGTGCCTGGGCTCGAACCCGCGCTGCAGGAGCAGATCCAGAAACCTCTCAATACCTCCGAGTTCTCAGCTGTAAGACGGGGTAACAGCAATGCCAACGTCACGGGTCCTGTGAACCCCGAGTGAGTAAATATATGGAAGGCACTCAGCATCGTGCCAGTCACGTAGTGAGCACTGCACACGGTCAGTGAGCAGACAGACGGCAGGATGGATGTGAACCAGACCTGCAGAACAGAGCCGGAAGTGACTTCTGTGTCCGCTGTGCACCCGACCACCACCCTCCAGCCCGACAGAGACAGTCCTTTGTTCATAGCTCCTTCCTCTGTCCTCACCCCCACCTGACATGACCCTGCTTTGTACCCTACGCCCAAGGAGCCGTGCAGATAGACTCAGAAGAGTTGGATGCTTCAGCAGGTCAAGGCCCTAAGTAAGCCCCAGTCACCACGCAGAAGCATCGTATAGACAGCACAGGGAGACCTCAGTGACCGCACCATCTCCTGTTCTCCCACCAGAAAAGAAAGTTTCAAAATAAGCCAGCAATCTAAAAATATCTAACCCATGATTTTCTGGGTGAAACAGTTAGCCCTGAGTTGCCGCAGCCCCTGGCATCCTCCCCCTGCAGCGCCAGGTTGGTGCAGTGCCTGGCCGCCAAGCTGGGCGCGAAGGGGAGAAAACCCGCTGGATTCAGGCCAAGTGGCTTTCCTGACTTGGTAGCTCCAGATGTGAGCTCGTTGTCCTGGTAGAGCAACTGAGTTAATTAGGAATTTCTGCGGAATCAGTAGGGAAAAGTGGAAAATAAGAAAACAAGAACGGCTGCCCTGTGCCGTGAGCGGCACCTCTTCTTCCTGTCTTCCCTCGGGACCCGGCTGGAGGGGGCGAGCACCCAGGTCAGGTGTGGAGATGCAGGAACGATGCTGCCATGATCCTCCCCCAGGAGGGAGGGGAGCCGGCCCCAATCCCACGAGGACGACGGGTCCACGGCGGGCGAGGGCCACCAAGAAGCCACCTGCACAAGGACTTCAGCCCCTGCGGGGTGTCGGGGCGTCCGGGCTTCCCGCCCACAATCTCCTGTTCCTTCTGTTGTTCTCCTTCCTCCTGGGAGGGATCTTCCCCTCCGGCTCTCGCCAAGCTATACTCTCTGTCACTTCTAATTGAAATAGTTAAGCTATGTAGGTCAGCTCATTTAAAATTCTCAAGGGCAGACCGCTGCACCCACACGGGATGGAGCATTCAAAGCTGTTCTCCAAACTGGATTTTGTGCATTAAAACATTTCTGGGAAAAGCACCAAACAAAAACAGAGACGGGCACTAAGATGTACCAGGCCCTGGTCATCTGCCAGGCTTGAGGCTGGAGGATGGGCCTGGTGGACGGCTCCAGGGCTAAGGAGTGTCTACCTGCTTGTCCATCTTTGGCACGCCTGGCAGATGTCCCCAGATGCCTGGATCCCACGTTACTTCCCGAGGCAGACGCAGGTGACCCCTGGTGCCTTCCTGCTTCCAACCTGAGTGCACGGCAATCAACCTGCCACGGCCCGAGGTGCCCCTCCTGCCGAGGACAGGCAGGAAGCCGGCCGTCGCGCGTGTACACTTTGCATTTGTTCAGGAAGACTCATAATTAGCAGGTGCCAGAGGGGATCAACAGGAAGGGGGGACAGGCCTCAGTGAGTTTTCAGCATCCCCCAACTCTCCCCAAAGTAAAGAGACCAACAGATGCTTCCTGACAACTGACTTGTTTGAAAGGGTTGCGTTGTCCAACCAGCAGAATCCTAGCTGTGAGGACACATTTCTGGGCTGTGACAGGGATTGTTAGTCCATTTAGGTTCAAAAAGATCAAGGAAATAGTAATAGTAACCAGCCAACATGGGAAGCACTGGAAGAAGCCCAGACTGTATGAAACCAGACGGGTAATTTAAGAGGTGGGAGTGAGGACAACACACGTCCAAGCGACCCAACGCGTATCACTGTTCATCAGTCTTCCTCAGTCTGAACCCAGATCCAGCTTGATGTGTGGGTGGATTAGAGTGAAGTCGAGCAACGGAATCTTTGCAAACACACTTCTGCTGAGAGGGTCCTTTTGGGGTGTGAGTTTACAGAGGATGCTCCCCCAAGCCCAGCCCCGTGGGAGGGAGCCCTGGAGATGGAGCCCTGTTCTTGCAGCGAGCTCCGCTCCCTTCCTGTCAGCAGATGCCCTTTCACACGACGCTTAGAGGGAGAAGTTAGACTCCAAAGGTCTTTTCGGGTCAGAGAATACACCTCCAGCTTCCTTGCACGGGGCCTAAAGGAGTCAGCCACCTACATGTCAGAACCGAGTCGCCGGTAAAGGTCTTCCCGGCGCCAGGAGACCCTGGGCTGGGGAGCGGGCTGTTCATAGTCTTACAGCCTCTGAATCTAAAACCAAAATTAACGCCCCGCCCAGGCTGAATCTGCAAAGCTTTAGAATGCTGAATAATCTGAAATGGGTTCTCCTAATTTGCAGTGACCGAAAAAGGAGTCCTGTCTTCTGGACTGAATGGAAGATACTGCACGACAAGCTCCTCGGGAGCAGAACTTTCCCAGCACTGTAAAGCCAGCGCCTAACACAAGGCCTGGCACATCGTGACCGCATACCACTGACTTTAATTCAATAGAATTTTAAATTGCCACCAGATGGGTCACACAGACAGAGCGATAGCTTCTTACGCCTCCAGGTGGCAGGGCCTCAAAGTACTCCTGGTGCACGACAGGAGAAGGAGCTGGCTGACTGCCCTTCACAATGCAAACGGACACACCGCTTCCTTCAAGATGGAAGTATGACGTAAAGAAGCCCGGGGCAGCCGTGAGCACACCTGCTACCCAGATCTTGGTTTTAAAACACCCTTCTCCAAAAAGGAACCAGGGCTCCTGGGAGAGGTGTTTGATTCCAGGGCTCGGGCAGGAAAAATTCAAGATGATCCTGGAGCATCTTGTGGTCCAAAAGCAAGAAAATGCTTGAAAAAGGCGGAGGCGGGGCGCCGTGGGGAAGGTAGGAGCCAATCTTGAAAGACATCCCAACAGCCAAAGCTGGAACAACGTGGGCAAGGAGACAAGTAACAGAGGTACTGGGTCATAACCCACAGAGCAAAATAAGCAGGATCGTGATGAAAACTAAGAGTTGAGTAAAGACAGAATTGGGGATGAAGGGCGAGCCCCCCGCCAAAAAAAGCATCCCAGTTAATAGATGTAGAGGGAAAGGGGCCCAGAGGACGACCATCGTGAGGCAACGCCATGGTGAGAGCTGCTGCAGGCGCTACCCACAACGTGGGCTAAGTTGTGAGCAAAAACGGAGCAGAACTTACAGGATGTTTGCATCATCTCAAAATACCTCCCCTAGATGATCTGTTCATTAGAAATGGGGAAATCGCAGCTTTACAGTCAAGAAACAACAAACACCACCTTCACCGAGGCATGAAGGTTCACAGCACCAGTAAAAAGACGCAGCGACATCATTTGTCCCAATGTAACAAGTCGTGAAGAGCAGGTGGCTTCTGGGATATTCAGAAACGATGCATGTATCCAGTAAGCAAAAATGCATGACCGCCACCGAACCACGAGGAACAAAAGACAATCCCACACCCCGGGCCATGCAGCAAGATAACGGCCAGTCCTGTTCAAGTGTCCAAGTCAGGAAAAGAAGGAAGATGGGGGGACAGGGTGACCAGAGGCCATGCGGGATCCCCATTAGATCCTGGGCCAGAAAAAGGAGGTAGGTGGGAAAACTGGTGAAATCAAAATGAAGTTGGAATCGAATCGGAAGAATTGGACCAACAGTTAATTTCTTAGTTTGAATCCTCGTATTATCGTGTGAGATGCTAACCTTAGAGGGAACTGGGGGAAGGGTCTGTGGGAACTTTCTATAGCGTTTTTCAACTTTTATGGAAGCCTGAGATTATTCTGAAATGATTGTAAAAAGGAAAACAATCAGGCAAACTCAGCAGCGTTCACAGACATAGTTGATGGGCATATTCTGTTGCGAGCTTTGATCTCGCCACGGATTGGTACCTGGTCTCCTGGCTGGGGACTGCATTTTGAGGAGCGCCGTGCTAGACTGTTTGCCATTTACCAAAGAGAGAGGAATCGAAACACCTGCCGCTCAAGCCTAGCACACGTCATTAGGTCCTGCGTCCCAGCTTCGAACCCAGCAGGTGTGTGGACGGACACTGCTCACGAAACAGGAAACCAGGACACAGTGGTTCTGATCTCGGCTCTGATTTTAGAAACAAAAAAAACGAACCCCCCCAAAACGTGTTTGTGACCTTGGGCAGATCACCTGTCTCTGAAGTCGGTTTTCTCGTAATTAAACTGGGAAAACAACATGTCCTGCCACCTCACAGGGCTGGCAGGAAGGCGAGATGTGATCAACTGCGTGGAAGGAAAATCATCGAAGCCTGATTCAACCGTCACCCCGGCTTATGATTCACGTATTTAAATGTTCTCCTCTTCATTGTTTTTCGAAATGAATAGCTTCAGTGAGAACTGGTTAGCGATGCATCCGTCAGCTTTAGAAATGACTTCGTATTTTCATGAAAACATGGAATTATGAGCACCTACTGTGTTGAAGGATTGGCTTAGACACTACAGTGAATATAAAAATGAATTCCACGCAGGTCTCAGCCTGAATGCCGCTGCAGCCTTGGGAGGGGGTGATATCCAGGCCAGTAAACCACCCACATGGACACGGGAGAGAAAAAGGACGCAGCCAGCTCCCTCCTCCCCTCGCGAGCGCACAGCTCCTCTGTGCGTGTGTATCTGCACCGAGTGATTTCCAAAAACACCCTCACAGAATTCCACATGATGAAGAACACATGACTGCCGGATTGATAAAGGGGAAAGCAAGAAGGTTCCGGAGTCAGAGCAGGTGGCAGACTAACAGCCCAGCACCTCTGAACTATGGGTTTTGGCTGAGGTCCCTAACCTCAGTTTATTCCTCTGCAAAATGGGGATAATAACCTACCTTCCTGGCAGGATTGTCCTGAAGATTAAAGGAGTTGGTACAAATCAAGCACTCAGTACTTAGCACAAAGTACGTAGGCACCACGTACGGGTTTGTTGTTACTTTCTTCTTGTTGTGGGGAAACGTATTCGTGGCTTTGCGACTAACAGTAGGGAAAAAAAAAACCCCACAAATCAAAAGAGAAAATTCTAGTTACAAAGCCCTCTTTGTTCCAGAAAAGTGCAGATCCCCTCAAGCGATCAGGAGAGAAAGAGGACAGGCCAGGTGTGTGTGGACAGGCCGGGCCAGAGGCTGCCCATGGTCGGGCGGGTGTAACGGCCTCCACCGCCCTCGCCCCCCTCGCCCCCCTCGAAGCCTTCTGGACACTCAGGTGGGACTCTCAGCACCAGGGCCGCAGATCCTTCTCGGGGGACAGGGTGATGCTCGCACACGCGCACCTGTCCTTTCTCTCTTCTTGGGTTCTCAGCACCCCCCACTTCGGGCACAGCCCAGGCATAAAGCCACGGCGCCCGCCTGCCCTCGGCACGTCTCGCTTCCCACGCTTCTGCTGTGGCCGCACCAGGGCAGGTGCATCCTGGCCCAGACCGTAATCTGGACCACAGTCTGGGCTGCAGTCTGGACCACTCAGGCCGACCTGGCCTGGCGGAGAGATCGACAGCCCAGCCTCTGTGCCACCCGGGGCCGTGCTGACGCGGGACAGGGTGGAGAGATGGGACGGGGTGGCCAGAGGAGGGGGCTGAAGCTGCTTGCAAAGGTTCCAAGTCTGGCCTGAGCGTCCCCTTCCATCCCCCGACCTCCAGGATCCGCCTCTGTCCTCAGCACGTGGCGGGTCAACCGGCTTCTCAGTGAACTCAAACGCAGATGTCACTGTGATGCTGTTTTATCAAGACGCCGGCTAAGGCAGAGCGGGGGAGAGCCAGGACCACGCTGCTGGCCGAGGCAGGGAGAGAGGGCAGGGCAGGGGATCCGTATTGTGGATTCGGAGTTGGAGAGACCTGAGTTCAAGACCCGGGTGAGGGAGTTACCGCCCGAGCCTGTTTCCTCACCTGCAAGATCCAGAGAGAGCAGCGTCTACTTAGAGTTATTATATTAATTAATATGTTATGAGTTAATTATAATACGTTGATAAATGCCAGTGCCTGACGCCGTGCCTGATACACAGTCGTGCTCACTAAGTGTGAGAAAGCCCGGCCTGGATATGACATGGTGGAGGGTCTCCCTTTGGAAGATGTTGGAAAGGCATCTCGGGGCCAAACAGACACAGAGTTGCTGCAGCCACCTGGGCTCTGACACAAAACGCAACCCCGGGGGTCACTTACACCTAGTCACTGTGTCCCCGACGCCCAGAGACCCTTCCTCTGCTGCTCCTTTACCCGGGCAGCAACCTGCCTCCTGGGGACACTGGACATTATGACCAGAACCAGGAGCCTGGGAAGCACCTGCATCGAGAATCACCAGGTCCAAGCGGCCGTTCGACACCTGAGTTGAAGGGACTTAAACCCAGATTTTAAAAATGACTACTGCATTGCATCAAACTAAAGGGGCCGCAGATTGAAGCACATGCCCACCACCTTACGGACCAGTGAGAGAGGAGAAAACGCTGCCAACCGCTCTGCAACACACCCTCCGGTGTAACGTGCATCCTGGTTTTAGAGACGTTGACGTTTAGGCGGAAATGCGTGTCTCAGAATCAACTAGTCAATAAAATACAGTGAATCAACCCCTTTTCCCTCTCGGGCACCTGCCGGTAGAAGGACCTCGGTTTCTCCTGCCTGGTCACACTCTGCCCAAGGGCCTCGAACAGGAGAGGCCTCGTGGGGTCCTCAGGAGGGAGAGACGGAGCCGGGATGGGGGGCATCCAGGAGCACGCGTGTGACTGCGTGTGAGCCCGACAGCAGGACAGCATCACGAGCTCTGCTCTGCTGCCTCAGAAGGGTTCGCTGCCAAAAGGTGGTAAGAAGTGGAGCTGGGATTCAGATTCAGGCCGTCTGACCACAGATCCCACGGGGCGAGTCACTGGGCTACACCGCCCACCTGGGAAACCCCTTTAGCCCCAGAGATTCCACAATTAGCACTAAAGTCTTGAAATGCTACTGTCCTTACTGAAGGGCAAGAACTGTCTCTCTGGGAAGCTGGTCTTGGGGCGGGGGAGGGGAGCTGGAAGGACGTCATGGCAACCACGGAAGGAGGGGAGGGAAGGCGGGGCGGTGGCCAGGCCGGCTTTCGGGACTGAATGCTGGCTCATCACCTCCCTGCACACATGGGCAGCGTCGGCAGGAAGTACAGCAGCGCCATCACCAATCTCACCAATCCTCAGTCACGAGTCTTGGGTGCATTTTCAGGCCTTGGGCAAGTTTAGCATCTTCCGCCTGGACAGAGACTGAGATGCAGCCCAGAGACCCCCGGCTCGCACAGTGTGCTCATTAGACAGGAATCTGAGCTACGCCGGTCGGTCGTTTTCAAGAGCCCTCCTAATGGCAAACGCACACTTGAAACCCTTGCTGGAAAACATCGGGGAGGGAGTTGAGAACAGCAGGGAGATGGGAGTCAAGCTCCAGGCGTTTACTAGCTGCTCGGGACCCAAGCACGGTGAAGGGCAACCCGGGCTCCCGGCTTC
The DNA here is from genome assembly GCF_949987515.2 of Delphinus delphis. NCBI lineage: Eukaryota > Metazoa > Chordata > Mammalia > Artiodactyla > Delphinidae > Delphinus > Delphinus delphis. The sequence continues at coordinate 2,042,713 of NC_082693.1, forward strand.
AGCTGGAGCCTCCTTGGAGGAAACGATGACATTCTGTAATTATTAGCAGCAGCGAGGCAGGTTTTAACCACACTGCGCACCATGGTGACAAAGAATAATACTTCAAACATGTGCGATGTTGAGAGGAAATCCAGACATCTAGATGGGGCTTGAAATCTTCCTTGGAAAAGTCGTCACTGGCAGGTGTCCTTAGACACGGGTGGCCGCAGAATGCTGAAGCTCTTCCAGAGAGAAAGGCGAGTGCAGCTCGGAGACCCGGTCCCCGCGTTCAGTTCACAGTGGCCACACGGCCTTGGCCAGGTCTCCTGACCTCTGAGTCCCAGCTTCCCCATCTGTGCAAAGACAACCGTCAGGTCTCGATACACAGATGGACCGGGAGTGGCTTCGATACAGTGGCCCTGCTCCCCGGGACTCCATCCACACCCAGCTTGGCTTCCATCTCGTTCTCACGAAGGCCTGCAATGCGCTGACCGCTGTGTTCAGGATGGGATGACGGCCGCCTGCTCCCCGGAGCAGCCCATACACGGCGGGCCTGCCTCCTTTCAGGGTCAGGGACTTCGTGTGTGTCTGAGTTGCAGTGGGAGAGAAGAGGCAGTGATAGGAACCTAAATACCAGAATCCCAAACAGAACTCCCCAGAAGCCCACACCCCCCACTCCGGAGCCTCCTCCCTGCGTGGGTCCCAGATGCTTGGCATTTTCATTTACGGAAAACAAGGTTCCTGTAGGACTTAGTTCCAGACAGGTGAGAACATCCCCATCGATTATCTGTATTTTTGACACACGCTCCATCTTGACGGCCAGACTTCTTTCCGTGTCAGTTCTTGTTGATTATTTGTGCTGCTGTTCCGTGCACCACATAACAGGAGACAACTTCTGAGCAGCTGCTCCCCTTAGCTGCTGAGTTTCTGCCTCTTTGGGAAGATGTTAGAATATCCTCTCGCAGGCAGGGCAGGGCTCTAGTCTTCGTAATTCTCTTCGTGCCACACGGCGTAAGTGCTGAATAAATGCTTTTTTAATGGTGCAGCAGCTGAAAGGGCTCCACACGTTATCGTATTCAGACTGCAGATATCTTGGCAAAGTGAGCAGTGGTTCCCAGACGGAGAAACAGAAAAGCAGAGAGGTGAGGGGACTTGCAGGCGAACAGAAAGCAAATTGGAGACGGAGGCTCGACAGCCCTCTCCGTCCTCAATTTGGAGAGATGCTGCTTATTCACTCGTTAAAAAGCCACGACCTCCAACACCCACGTTCTCTGGGCCTGCACATCTTGGGTGTGACAAAAAGCACCTTGCCGTTGTGCTGGAAGAAAAACAGCTCTCGGGCTGGTTCATGTACGTCTTGTCTCTTCCGGCCAAACATCAGAAAGCCAGCTTGTAAGCAAATATTACCTTTCATCCCCCCCGAGACGGCACGGCTGCACAGCGGTGCTTACAGAAGACCACCCGTCTCTGAGGCCCAAGGTCTTTTGAGATTGAATCATCTCCAACACTGACCTGCTCGCTCAGGGGAGCGAAGTTGTCTCTCCTTCTTCAGGAGATGATGGCAAACTGTGTTACTACCCAAGGTCCCACAGGCAGCCAACGGAAGATCCTAAGCTACAAATCACCTTTCACACCAGACTGTGGACCAACTGCCCACCTTTCCTTCACATTAAAATACGGTGTAGCTGACCATCCTCGTTCCCGCAGGAGGTCGGGTACAGCAGGTGGCTGGGGAGCTCAGGCTCCCGCGGACGGGAGGATGGGGACGGTAGGGCATCCTGCTTTAGACTGGAGCCCGAGACTGCTCGGTGCCCAGCCAGGCTGGTCAGAGGTGCCGCAGAGAGTTCGAATATAAAGACTGTGACCCAAAAATAGGGCTGCCCGAGGACCCAGCAGTCCCACTCCTGGGCATACGTCCTGAGGAGAACATAATTCGAAAAGGTACATGCAGCCCAATGTTCACTGCAGAACTATTTACGATAGCCAAGACATGGAAGCAACCTAAACGCCCATCAACAGAGACATGGACAAAGAAGGTGTGGACAGAATGGACTCGTACTGCGTGTGGCTAGTACTCAGCCATAAAAAAGAAGAAAATGATGCCATTTGCAGCAACGGGGATGGAAGCAGAGACTGTCACACTCTCTACTGTGAAGTAAGTCGGACAAAGACAAACATATGATATCGCTCACATGTAGAATCTAAAAAAAAAAAAAAAAAAAAGGTACAAAACAGAAAAACACTCACAAATGTAGGAAACAAACTTACGGTTACCAAGGGGGAAGGGGGGGATAAATCTGGAGATTGGGATGGACATATACACACTGCCGTACATAAAACAGATAACTAATAAGGACCTACTGTCCAGCACAGGGAACTTTACTCAATACTCTGTAATGGCCTATATGGGAAAAGAATCTAAAAAAGAGTGGATGTATGTACACGTATAACTGATTCACTTTGCTGTACACCTGAAACTAACACAACATTTTAAATCAACTATACTCCAATAAAAAAAGAATTTTTTTAAGTGTATCCTTATAAAAAACAAACAAACGACTGTGACCCGTTCATGTACAGGTGATCGGAGGGGACATCGGGGATCACACTTGCTCATCGTGGTCTCCTGAGACCCGCCACGTTCATTATAATAAAAACTCCACGTCCCAGTTCTCAGTGGTGAACGTCTTTGGGAAGTGGAATTATGAAAAGAAACAAACCAGGGCCACAGCGTGCAGGGCCACAATCAGTGCAGCAGTGGGTTCGGTTTACAATCCAAAGGGCAACGTCAGCTGGGAAATAAGCCTCACCATCTCTATGTGTCAAATCCCCACCATCCTTCAAGGCCCACTTCGAATGTTACATTCAACTTGCTCTCTTCCTGATTTCTCCAGACAGAGGCCTTCTCTCCCTTCTTTAAACTCCCAAAGGATGTGATGTGTCCATGTACTATGAGATGCATCATAACCCAGCCAGGGTTGTACTTACACATTGTTGTTTATTTGATAGTAATTATTTACTGAGTTCTTGCTATAGACTGTAAACTCTTAAAAGTAATAATATATGTAAGTTTCCTGAGGAGTGGAACCACAGTCTATTCATCTTTGTCCCTGAGCCGCCCCTAGTACAGAACAGGCCCGTGTTAATATATATGTGGGGTAGAAGAGAATTCAAAACCATCACTAGTGCTGGAAAAACAACTCAGGAAGAGGTGTTCAGAGCATAAAACTTAGAGCAAAGAGACTTGGTTTCAAGCCCCAGGTTAGTGATTCTGCAGCTTTGTGACCTTGGGCAGGTTACGTGGCCTCAGCTTCCTTCTCTGTGAAATGGGGGCAGCGACACTTACCTCCCGGGGTCAGTGCGAGATCAAGGGACACAATGCCTGTGAAACGCTTGCAGGGCTCATAGGGCAGAGGAAATGCCCGTTAACAGCAGCTGTGGTCACTGTCATGATCCTTCCTGTGCATCTTACCCACAGGCGGAAGGGGCATTGGCGACCGTTACCCCAGAAGGCACTGCTCTACCACGCACAAGCCAGCAGCCCCTGGCGCTCGTTCACACGGCAAGGTCAGGGGTCTCCTTGCAGGGTCGGAAGGCACTGCTGGGCAGCCCCTCTCACTAGCAGTTACCCTGTGGTCCCTGGTGTGAGCTGTATTTTCACACCTCGGTGGGGCTGGGAGTCCCCAGAAACACACCTCAGGAGAGACGACTGGTCAGGCTTGGGCGCCTCACCTCCCTTTTCCCAGAAGTGCCAGCTGAAAGCAGGGGCTTCAGTCCTTCTGCTCTAGCCCCGGACCCGTTCTCTAGCGTACTCTCTTTGGAGGGTAATTCTTCATTAAGAAGTCCTGACATGGACGCCACCTGCCGGGACACCCTGGCGCCTGAAGAGCCAAGCAGGATGTGTCCCCGGCCTGAGCCAGCTGAGAATTTAAAGATCAAGGGCCTGCTAGCTGATCACCCAGGTTCCTGTGCACGTCCGTCCTGGGACTAAGGATGCGCCATTTCACATCCCAGCGTCCGGGGCCCATGAAGAGCAAGTGCTTCCTGTACGTGGGGGGCGGCGCGTGTCTCCTTCACCCCGGCTCTGGCTGGTACCTCCCTCCACTCAACCCCATGCAGGTTCACTTCCAAGGGGTTCATGTGACAGATCAGCTGGGCGATGCGTCAAAGGCTCTGGCGCGGCTGCCGTGGGGCCGGCATCTCATACAGCCTCCCAGGGACCAGGAAGCGGTCCTCGCGGGACAGCCACTCAGGACCAGCTGGTGGGACCCAAGTTCAGGTTGTTCGCTTTCCTCTGAGTTTGGGCTCAAAATTGGGCTGGCCCAACGCGTGGTCAGAGCGTGGTCCCTGTTGGGTGAGATGCACGCCCCACGAGCGACCCGCCCAGATACACCTGTGCCCGTGGTTGAGTCAGTGTGTGAGGACCCCGGCCCCGGAATAGCAATCCTCACGCTGTGTTTTGCCCCTGCAGAACGTTTTCTCATTCCCATCATTCAATCCTCATGACTCCATGAAAATGTTACTGCTGTTTCCATCGTTCCCATCATTCACTCCCACCTCAGAACCGAAGAAGCCCGGGATCCGTGTGGCAGAGCCTGAGCGTAAGGTCCGAGACCCAAAGCCAGAAAACGGCGGAGTGAGGACTCTAGCCCCAATCCCCTGACTCAAACCCAAGGCTCTTCTCGGCATTTCTGAACACAAACGCTGCCTTGTGTAAGGCTGGGTGTGTCGGGGCGCCACTAGCTCAACGATTTCTTCTCTTCCAATTTGCACTCAGCACAGGGAAACCACCCATCACTAGGGTTTAAAAATAACACTTTTTTTGTACTTTTGGTTTCAAAATGTTTATCGTAAAAATTTTTGAAGAATCACAAATATTGGGAGAATGTAATAAATGATTAGCCCTTCATCCCCTTCAGCGGCTCCTTTAACCCTCTAACACATGCCCTTAGCAGCACAGAGCACACTCTGTCTAGACCTACATGAGACGCGAATCGAGGTTATGTTTTGTGAACTTGGGATCGTATCAGATAACCTTCCACGACCTATTCTTCCCTTAGCTGTGGCGTTCCCATCTCTCCATGCTGTCACTGTCCTCCCAGGCTATCGCCTGAAGGATGCTCTCTCACGTGGGCACCTCCCACCTGATTCCACCAGCCAGGCCCCCAGAGACTGAAGAAGAGAGCAGGGAACTATATCAACTTTGCCTCTATTATGAGTAAAATTACAACGAAATACTTGGACATAGTCTTTGTGTGTATTTCTGAGTATCTCCATAGGACGGATTCTCGGACCAAAAGGAATGAACAGTGAGGCTCTTGAACATCTTCCCAAACTCCCCTCCAAAGTGAGCGACCATTCTCATGGCCTGGGGCTCGGTCGGCCTTGTCCACGTGTCTCACCTCCACTGTGGTCCCTGGTCCCAGCCTCCATCCCCCCTATCTGACTGGCCTCCCCACTGGTCCCCCACCGCCTCCCAAGTCCATGTTCTAATCCACAGGCAGAATGATCTTTCAAAATAAAACCATGTCACCCTCCTACAAGTCCTGATCTGGCCCCTACCCACCCTCTAACCTCCTCGCCGGCCCCCCTCCAGGCACTCGCCGTGTGCCCGCCCTGCTCCTCCGTCTCTGACACACACCAAGCTTGTCCTGCCTCAGGGCCTTTGTACATGCTGTTCCCGCCCCCCACCCCCAAGGCTCTTACTCTCTCTTTGCAAGCCCAGCTCCTTCCTGTGATCCAGGTCCCAGAGGGGTCCTCCCTGGCCACCAGCTTAACGTAGCTCCCCACCTACGGTCACGCTGCCCCATCGCTTTGCTTCTCTTAGATTCCTTTCCATGGCACAGACGATAATGTGATGATCTCTTATCTACTGACTTGCCTGCTTGTAAATTTTCTGCCTCCCCCCTCCCCACACACACAGAGGACATAAACTCCTGCTCACACCGCACCCCTGGTGCCCATCAGAGGCCTGGCACAGGGCTGTTCTCAGGCAACACTTGAGTCCATGAACGCCCAGAAAGGAACTGCAGTGCTGCCCTGACCAAGCATGACGTGAGAGCTACATCTCATGTCAAATATCACCCGCTGCCTTCTGGAAACCAGGGAAAAGACAAGAGGCACCTCAACCACAGCCGGTCAAAACCAGTGGAAACGGCAGACCCAGGGCTCAGCTGCGAGCCTGCCTGCCTCGGACAGATCCTTTCATGCTGCGAAACACAAAAGCTGGTCCATTAGAAAGTCACTTCAACACAGAAAGAAAACTTTACCCTCAGAAGTTACCACGTAGAGGAAAACGCCTGAGTGTGTGTCATCGTGCGTTTCCATGTTAGAGGGGTTTCAATTGTCTAGTCCAGTAAGACGTGGATGGGGCAGTACAGCTGGTTTTCAGAAGTTCAAGACTCAACATATGAATAAAAGCAAAGACATGAAACACATACATCAGGTCTCTGGGTCACGAGCGCAGTGCACGCAGCGCTCAGCCACGTCAGCCCCTGGCCCTCGCGGGTCGCCGGCCACTGAGCCCTTGGCAGGCAGCCAGCACTCCACCCGGCCTCCGGCCTGTGCGAACCCATAAAGGTAACTCTCTGGGCATCTCCAGCCCCACTCCTGCAGATCAGGAAACCAGGGTTCGCAAAGGCCAAGGGGTCCACCGAGAACCCAGAGCAGACAAGCCCCAGCAGGGTCCCGTCGCATACCCACCTGACTCCTGATGCGCGGCCCCCTACGCTGGCCCAGGGGGCCCACGATGCAGTGTGAGGGCTGGGCGCCCGGACCCTGCTGCCGCAGACCCCAGTGCCTGGCCTCTTCCACCCTCTCCTGCTGAGCCGGGATGCAAGAAACAAAGAACCACCACCCTACACCTCCGAAGAGCAGGAAATCCCTCCTACGGCGGAGAACCGTTTCCCTGGAGGAGCCTCCCGTCGGTGACAATGGCGAGAGTTTGCCTAGCGTCCAGGACAGCTGCTTTCCTGGGCCCCCTTGGCCCCGGGGCCAGCAGCCCAGATAGCTGTGTGTCCTCACCCACCCTGAGCAGAGCCGCTGACCGTCCACGTGGATACAGTGTGTGCGGGAGAGAACAGCCGGGAGACCCAGAGAGGGGCCGTCACAGCTTCTCTGTAGAACCTGCATCACCGCAAAGGGACAAAGCCATGTTGGCTCTGGAGGAGGATGGAGGCCCCCCTGGAAGGCTGATGGGAAATGCTGGACGCGAGACACAGTCGACCACCTCCACGTGCCACCCGAGAGGGCAGCAGGTCCTCAAAACCCCGGATTCTGTCCTTTTTCAAATAAATGAACAAGAACAGTGAACACGCTCATGCTTGGTTTCCCGCCGTCCAGGGAGAGGGTAGGAGAGCCTCCCGGGCGGAGCGGGCGGCCTTGCCTGTGGGTCCCGCTGCAGCGAGGCCATCCGGGCGGCAGGGAGATGTGGGCGGTGGGGAGCAGGGCCTCCTGACCTCACACGGACCCGCAGCAGAGGCAGGGCGCGGGCACATGAGCCTGGGGGACGCCGGGCGGGGAAGAGGGCGGGTCAGAGGGCTCCGACCCAGGGCTGCAACTCGGACTCCAAACTCAACGGTACCACGTGACCCAGCTAACAAGTGGTTCACTTCTCCTCGCCCGAAAGGGCTTCACTGAGAAACAGCGTGAAACCATCACAAGTCCAAAGGAAACCTGGGTAGAGTGAGATGCCGTGTGCGCGTGCATGCGTGTGTGTGCACGCGTGTGTGTGTGTGCGCACCTCTACACACACGCTGAGAAAAGAACACGTCTAAATACCAAGTGGTGATTTTTCAACTTTCTTCTTCATAAATTTGTTTTTCCAAGATATGAAAACAAACATGATTCTTACTAATCTGCAATTAAATGTTTTAAATTATGGTGAAATACACACGCCAGAGCCGTTACCACCTTCACCATTCCTGAGTTACGTACATTCCCGTCACTGTGCGGCCAGCACCTCCGTCATCTCTGGAACCCTCCTCATCTCGCCAAACAAAAACTCTGTCCCCATCAGACGCCTCCTCACCCCCTCCCCCAGCCCCGGAAGCACCCCTCTGCTCTCCGCGTCTGGATTTGGCTCCTCTAAGGGCCTCACACATGTGGAGTCACACAGTGGTTGTCTCTGTGTCTGGCTTAGCTCACTGAGCACAATGTCCTCAAGGTCCCTCCACGGTGCAGCAGGTGTCAGGCCTCCTTCCTCTTTAAGGCCGAGTCACATTCTATCGCACGTATCGACCACATTGTGTTTGTCCACCATCTGCTGGTGGACACTTGGTTTGCTTCCATGTGGGGCTGTTGTGACTACTGCTGCTGTGAACGTGGGAGTCCAAAGAGTTTGCTCAAGAGGCACCTAAACTTCTTAATTCCTGAAGTACATTTCAGAAGGTGCCACTGCAGACTCGAAGCAGAAAAAGTCTTCTGTTGGTCCTGGCCTGGAAAACAGCGAACTCTACACTGGGGTCTGCAAGTTTGCTTCTGTCCTTAAACCAGTGGTTCAACCTGGCCGTGCGATCCCCTAGAGGTGTTTGTAAGAAACACTGTGTCCGGGCCCCGCCGGCGACCTCTGAATTCCAACCTCTGGGCTGAGGCAGTGGAAGCGGATGCGTTTCAAAAGCCCCTCCCTGGATAATTCTGCAGGGGTGAGACTCACTGCTCAAACTCTCCTTATTTGGGCGCCCTTCTCTTTATTTACCAATAGCTTCTCTCCTGCGAATAACTTCTCTCTTTTTCTCCCATCAAAAGCAAAAGGAGTTTGATAACTAGTCAATTACCCTAGTTGTTGGACGGATTCTATTTCAACTGAGAAACACCCACTCCAAGCATCACCTCCTCCAGTTTCAGCCTTTTATCTCTAACAGCGCTTCAAGAGCTGCTTCTTTCTTGGAAGGAACGTGGATGTGAGTAAGCAGGTAGGGGAGCATTTCAGGCCTGCTCCGTCTTTAAGGGAATTATGACCTAGTCCTTCAAGGCGGCAGCGACAGGGAACAGGTACCGAAGATGTGGCCGCGGCCCATCTCTAGGACTCGCTAGAGGAGACGCAGGACGGGTCCTGCCCCCCCAGACCCCTGACCTCCCTCCCTCTCACCCGCCACCTCCTGTGACCAGGACAGCTGCTCGGTGCCTCAGTTTACTTCTTTGTAATCAAAGAAGAACAATGGTACTTATCTCACAAGATGAGCACGGAGATTAAATAATGACCAGACGGAAGGACAGCTAATATGCACTGAACCATCATTTTATGCCAGACACTGCTCTAACCTCCTGACACATAGTCATGTGATTATTATCCTTCATTTATAGGTGAGGAAACGGAGGCCTGGGGGGGGGGCGTGGTCAGGAAGCCACCTGCATGACAGACTTGGGGAGCGGAGCCCGGGGGCCTCACCCACATCTCTCAGTCGGCTGACGGGAGGACTCAGGGTCCCAGCCTCGAGCAGCCTTCGGGATGGGAAAGCTGAGACCCCAGGAAGCTGCAGGGACCCCGCCTGCCCTTGCCCCGGGACGCTGGCCTCTAGCACACATGGTGGTGGGGTCACTGCCTCTCAGCCTTCCCTCTGCCAAACCTCCCCCTCCTTCAGGACTCAGGATTCGGGGCTCTGCTGACCAGCTGCAGGAAAGCTGCCCTAAACCGGCGCCGCCAGAGGTGCCTGGGCCACCTGCAAGCCGAGGAGAAGTCAGCACTGTATGAGCAAAACCATCACTCCCTCCAGCCCTCCCCTGGGAGGCCAGAGCCTGGCGTCGGCGCACAGCCTCTGGGGGCCCGAAAGCTCCACTCAGAGCCGCTGTCCCGGCCCGGGTGGAACAGACACGCCGAGAGCCTCACGCATTAACATGGGCATTGCCATGACAACAAGCTGTTGCCAGGGAGCCGCGAACTAGGAGAAGAGCAAGAATTAGCGAAGCCTAAAAATAAAGCCGCAATGTCTCCGCGTCCGTGTGTAACAGGAAGCGCTCTCGCCACCTCCTCCCCAGGCAGGCCCCATGGCTGTTCCCATCCCCTGTGCGGAGGGCCAGGAGGGGCACCCGGCCTGTGGGGCAAGTGACACCTACACGCTGCCTCGCAAAGCCTGCGGGGTGCTTCCTCCCCTCAACCTCAGCTCCCCCCGAAGCAGGGCCGACCCCGGCTGTCGGGATTCACCCGGCCCCTCGGCTCTCAGCGCACGGGAGCCCACGGGTGCCCCTCCCAAGGACCACTTTCCTCCCAGAAAACACCTAATGAGGCCCCGGCCCCAGAGGGGTTCCTGGGAGTCAGGAGCCCGGATCGGGCAGCCTGGGTGGTCCACGGTTCCTTTTACGGCTGTGAGACCAGTAGAGCCATCATGACGCTAATTCCGAAAAGCAAGGTATCGTAACAATAAAAATCACGGAGGGGTTGTAAACAGCTCCAAGGGGCGGCAACGGGGTCTTTTCCAGGGTCCTCCAGGTTGGTTCTGACATCAGAGCATCGGAGGAGAAAGTGCAAGGTGCCTTCCTCCCATCTCCCCCGCCAGCCTCTGGGCTCCGAGAAGGCAGGAATCACGTCTCACTGTTCACCCTCCGAACCCCAGCATCCACGCCACCGCAGCCACAGCACACGATGAACTCACTGAACAAAGGGAGGGGGGCGGCCACTGACTCAAATACAGCAGAGGCCACACTCCGGGAGAGCAGCAAGATATTAACAGTAACAATACCTACGCAGGACAAAATGCCCCTCCCTGTAACGTGCTAAGCTCTGCATTCCAAGAACTAAGTCCTACCCCCTATCCAGGTCTCTATTCTCAAAGAAATGATTTATCCCGTGTACAGGTGCCCCACGCTTTAAGCCAATCAGATCGATTAAAGTCCAGAACTTTGTTGGGAATACTTTCCTCTACAAGCATTAACGACAGGATTCTGTCAAACGCAGACCCGCCGAATCTCTTCTAAGCGTGACTTGTTTGATTCAGAGAGTTTGCGGTCGTTAGAATCTGTGCTTCGAGTGAAGCCACAGCAGCACCTCAGTTCCCGGCTTCTCCCCTCGCTGCCACACTCACGCTGCAGATCCCTCCCCGCCGCGACTGACGTGCACTCAGCAAATGCAAACAGTAGCTGATTTCCATAGCGGTGCAAGAAGCACGTACTTGAGACACTAACGTCGTTTTTTCTCTCACCAGCACCCCACAAAAATAAATAACCCAGGACAAAACGTAAATGCTTTCCCGGTTCTTCGACTGTCTGGATTATGCAGCCGTTAATCCACATGCCAGTTCCTGCCTCCGATCCCCCGAGCCGGCACCAATAACCAGCAGTAGCACAGAGAGGGGATGTCAGGGGAAGAAGCCAAGGAATGACTGGGGCTTTGAGAGCAAACCCGGCTGATCATCCCCTGAATCCCAACCTCCGAGCAAGACCAAAGCCCTTTGCATTGATTTACGCTCTTGAGAGGCAGTGGGTGGGGTTCTCCTGAGTTACAGACATGCACGCACCGGGGTTTTCCAACAAGACTCCACACGATAGGCATCAAGGCTGCTTTTAGCATCCTCTGGAGAGAGGTTCAAGGTCATGGATGCAAAGGCAGACCCCCAGACCTACCGCAGGGGCCATGTGTTTGCAGCACGAGATGTTCCCAGAGCCAGGACACCGGGACCAACCCAGCGATGCTACTGAACAGCGGTTTCTACGAGTGTTAGGAAGGGGGGTAGCACCCTGGGAGCTACAGAACCCCAAATGACGCTCGTCCACGAGCAACAGCCATGGGAGGGCTCCTGATTCGGCTAGACCTGCCTGTACTGCTCTCGGCGCTGAAGCTGGGCGCCGGCATGCCAACCCCCCTGGACCCCGGGTTTCCAGCAGTGCCCTCACTTGACCACAAACCAAATGGAAAAGTCAGTCCTGGCACTGACTGCAGGCAGGGCTCTTCTGAAAACATGACGCTCCTTTCTGCTGAAATGCGCCCCAAGAGACAGCTCTTGCCATCACCACGCAGCCATCGTGAGACATAAAATCCCAGCCTGTTCTCACTGCCCATCTGTAGACTTCCCTCCTTCTCTGTGGTGCAAGTACCCAGTTACAGCTGCAGACCCCAGTGAAAGGAGTTACTCCAGAGGAGAGCCCACTGCCGGCTCCAACCTGCCCCGGGCAAGTCTCCGGTGCCCCTCGGCAGGTCCACTCATGCGTGTGGATGACTGAATGAACTCACTGCTCTTTTCTGCTTCCACACCTAGAAACCTGGGCCACTTCCCAGAGATGCCACCGGCCTGAAGGTGGTCACGTCTGCCTTGTCGCCGACCCTGAGGTCGCACACTGGCGCCGCAGGGACTGGCGTGAAATGCGCCCCTGCCCTGGGGTCACCCTGTTTCCCTGTCGCTGACCCTGAGGTCACACACCGGCGCCGCGGGGACTGGCGTGAAGTGCGCCCCTGCCCTGGGGTCACCCTGTTTCCCGGGCCTCAGAATGAAGGCACCTCCACCAGGCCCAGGCTTCCCCACGGGAAAGGGAAGGAGGCTGCCTGCAGGCCTGGAAGGGAGATGCACGAACCCCAAAGCTGCCGTCGGCACCACCGTCACCATCCCACGGGACCCCCCCGCTGCCCGTCACTCCTCCGTCCCACCCCATTCTTAACTCCCAGCTTCCCAGAGTTCATGTTTCCCTTGCTGGTTCTGGTGAAATCAGTGTCTAACTATGACCCCGATGAAGCTGCTGAAACCCAGGCAGACCCAGCTCTGCACCAGCCCCCAGATGTTCTGTTGCAAGAGCGAAAGATAAAAATAAAATCACCAAGCTGACTCCTCTGCCCCCTGCCTTCCTTCCTACAATGGATAAACTTGTTTTCTTACGTTGCATCTGCCATTTTTAGAAACGGGTTGAAAGTAAAACGCACAAGTCTCTCCTGGAGAGAAGGCGAGGTTATCAGTCTCTCCACCGTCTCCTGTCTGGCCTGGCACTGAGTTATATACAGCCCGACTTGCTGCGTCTGTAACCAGCTGCTTGTCCACAGAACCAGACACACACTGAAGAGGACACAGCCCTTAAAGCACTGGATTTTAAACCTTCTGATTTCCATGGAGAATCTGCCTGGGGGACTGGATGGGCCTTGGTTCTTCAGAAGCAAAGCGATCGCTGCTATTAAGAAACACACGAGGAACCTTGCAGGAGGCCGCTGTCTGAAATGCAGAAAAATCTGACTTGCCTTTTGCCCTGTGAGACCCTCTCAGGACCCAAATATCCTTCCATGGATGGTTTCCAGCTGTGAGTTTTCTGAAGCTCCAGACAGCTATTTTAAACTCCAGCTCCTTCCATTTTATTTCCAAAATATAATTAGGGATTTTTTATTCTTAGTCAAACTTACACTGCTAATAGGACCCTGTGTACACGGTGGGGCAAGTCAGTTAAAATCCTACGAAACAACACCCACACAACACAGCAGCACAGACACACCTCCCCCTTTCTCTCTGCCTCTGTCTCTCTGTCTCTGTCTCTCTGTCTGTCTCTATCTCTCCACACACGGATGCACACAGATGGGACACCATTTGTCTCGAGAGCCATCACATTTCAGGCCCACGATGACCTCCCAGTGAATTTCTTATTATTACAACCGCCAGACGCCCACTTCTGACTGTTCCGTTCATTTGTTTGTTCATGAGGGTCATTGGCGTCTGTTACCTTTTGGTTTTCTTCTGAACTGTACTGAACAAAGAATGATGCTTAACATTTTTTTAAAGGTGTTCGATCCTTACTTTTATGAAAGCAAGTCCACTGATGACACACCTCCTCCAAAACAAGACCACAGTGGGGCCCAGGGTGACACTCAGGGCCGCGCACCGCCAGGATGGGCGCCACCAGCCCGGAGAGCCGCCCAGGTCCTGAGCCCTCCGCCCTGTTCCACACGGACCTTCCGCTGACGGGATGCGGGGGCCGAGAGGCAGGGGCTGGGGAGGCACGTGGACTGGAGTAACTCTATGGCTCAAGTGGCTGCAGAGGCACTGGGGTCCCCACCGTTTCTACGTGGGCTTCGCCAGCCACAGTGAGACCCCAGGCGGAGCCAGGTGGAGCAACGACAGAGAACAACCCGGCCCTCGCTGTGGGGTAAATCACCTCTTCTGGGCTGGGGTGACGGAGGGTGGATGACTGCACCCCTGGCTTCACCGTTCACCCTCCCAGGGGTCCTAGTTTACACTGACCTCCAGCTGCTGGGAATGAAAGTACAACTGATCACTAAACATGAAGACACGTCTCTACCGGTCGGTAAACAACCACTGCCCCTCGTTTCCCAAAAGCCCCTTCCCCAGGCCCCTGGACCGTGCCTGGAATCAGCAGAGGGTCCCAGCCGGCAGGGCAGAGGCTCTCCTGCAGCTGCTGTCGACACGGGAAGCCCTGGTCGAGGTCTCGCCCGAGACCGTCCGCTCACAGCACAGTCCCCCCGAGCGCGGCCGCCCGGGTCCACACGCCACCCCTACCCGCTCGGTCTGGCCCCTCCCTCTCAGCACCTCGAAGCTCTTCTGCCTTAACTGTGCTGTGTGCTCGACGTTTCAAGGCATGTCTGTCATTCCTCTTAGACAGAAAGCATCTCATGACATTTTATGCTTCTCCGGTTACTGCTTTACACTGAACACGACACCCGGGCGCTGGAGGTACTGGAGGAACGTTCTACAACCTGAAACTCTAACTCTCACTTGCCCCCAGATCCTCCCCAGGCCCCGCGGGGTCTGGCGCCTCCGTGAACCCTCTCTGGACTCACCTCCCCCGGGGACTCAGCATGTCCTCATCTCCTTGGAATCTAGACACGCAGCCACGGCACATCCCACACCCCATCCACGTTCCTGACGTGAAAGTTCGACTTTGGCTGCTCATCTAATCATCCCAGTGAGACGATATATTCCCCGAAGACAGGGACCACGTGTGGAAAACACGTCCGAACCCCGGGCCCGAAAGTCGTATATCCAGTGGGAGATGCTAACCAGCTTCCCGTTATTTTAAATGGGAAGAACTAGAACCGTCCAACTCCCCCTCCTGCTTCCCTAAACACCCCCCAGTTAAGGGTGATCCCAAGGGGGTCCAGGGACCCAAACAGAAACCCAGGAGGCGGCACGAGCACCGCCTGCGCGTCCCGCAGCTGCTTCTTTCCCGCAGCTTCGGTGGAGCACTGGGGGCTCCACACAAGGTCCTCGACCTCACACAGCGGACGACCCGCTGGGCTGACAGCCACCCACGCAAACACCTTTAGGTTCTGTAAGAGCCAGGAGCGTGAGGGCAACGCAGAAGGTTATAACAGGGAAGAGGATTTGGAAACGGGAGCCTGGGGACATTCAGCGAGGCTGGAATAGAAGGAAGAGGAGGGGAAAGCAACTGAAAGTGGCGCCTCTGGTCTCCGCCCCTCCCAGGCCCCTGCCAGGCTGTCTCCAGACCGGAGGCGTGCGGCCCACCTCTCTGAACTCCTGGACACACAGCCGTCCCAGGCTCGCGGCAGGGCCTGTTGCCTGCTGTCACCCAGCCCTGTAAAGGGCCCTGATGGGCGACCTTCCTTCTAGGAAGGGTGGCGGCCAGGAAAGGGAAGGGACAGGAGAGCTCAGGTGCGTCCTGTGGGCAAGAAGCTCGCTGGCTTCACCGGCCCCCTACACACGTGGCCGAGCCCCCGTCCCCAGGGAGGGGGAGTGTTCCTGGCGTGGGTGTGTGTACGAGGTTTTCAGCAGGCAGAGATTCGGGGGAAAACGCGAGCCGTCTGGTCCTGATTCATCCCTAACTCACCAATTGTTTCGCAAGCGCTGCCTGATGTCTAAGAAACAGCCAGGCCTCCGCAGCCCCACGTCCCCTTGGAGGGCGTGGTGTGGAGCAGAGCTCCGGGAAGGGAGCCTGCGCCCGGGCCTGGGGGGCGTGACGAGCAGGCCTGCCGCGGACACCCTACAGCCCCGCGCCGCCCTGGCTCTGTGCGGCGGTCCCTCTGTGGTGAGGATGCGGGGTCCACGGGAGCGGGGGAGGTGAGGTAGGGGCTAATCTTCACTCACCCCGACGGTTGCTGACGGAACCCTGTGTGTTGGCCCAGGTGGATATAAAGGAGATTCGGAAAATGGCCCTAAAGACGGAGGAAGTCAAGGTCAGGCTCAGACGTAGGACCAGGTCAGGCGCCAGCGTCCTGACCCTTAACTGGCGCTGCATCTGATGATGTTCCCACAGGGGCAGGGCGTCCCCCAGCAGCCGGCAGCAGGGAGGGGGCACCTGCCTGCCATCAGCCTGGCAGGGGAACTGACTCGGGGGAAGGCCAGGGGTCCAGACCCCCCAGAGGGGGGGGAACGGCCCCAGCGAAGGACAGTCCCAGCCCGAATGCCAACAGCACCGGAGGAGAGCCCCTGGAGAGGGAACCACGTCTGTGACGCCTCATCCGGTGGGCGACACTGGGGGGAGGGCACACAGAACCGGCCGGCGGACGTGACGCCCCAAACCCACCCCAGCACGGCTCCTCTGTCGTCCCACACTTCAAACCACCCTCAGTGTGGAAATCAAGTCACTCCCTCGACACTCCAGGGGCCTGTGACGGGATGATTCGACGACGTGCACAGAGAAAGGAAAACTTGCGGCGTAGAAGCAGCCACCCGCCAGGTCTCTGTGATCACGTGCTCGATTTCTCTGCATGGAGGAGAGAAGGGTGTCCCGGGCAGGGCACGAGGGGACTTGTCCCAGATGCGTCACCTGGGGGCCTGGCACCTTCCGAGGGGCTGCGGCCCTTCAGGCACCAGCCTCCTCTCACCCTCCACTCGGGGGAGACAGCAGAGCTCTGAGTTCACTCACAAAACATGACAAGGAAAGGAAGGGTCCACGTGGTGTCGGGCGGGACGCTCTTCCCCGGGGAAGCAGGCTCTCTCTCCTCTGAGCGGCTGTGGAGCCGCTGGTGGGGGGATCTGCCCTCCCCCCGAGACAGAGCGCAGAAGAGACGCCTCCCAGACAGTGAGATCCTGCAGGAGCCACAAGAGAATGCGAGGTCTCCTACCGCCCAAAATAGTCCCCACGCCTGTTAATAAAGCTTGAAATGTCTTACAATGGTTCAAGAGAAGACAAACGATGAAATAGCCCATATCTGTGCTGGGCTATGAATGACTGTTACCTAGTTCTTGCGCAGGTTTTAACAGAGATAGCAACTTCAAAGTGCACAATGGCATTGACTGCCTGGAGGGGAGGGGGGACCAGGCATCCCCAGAGTGGGAAAAAGCCACAAAACGAGAGACTTGAGGCACCGAAGGCTTCAGCTAAACGAGCTACGAGGTCCTGGACGCCCCCCTCCCGCGGCCCCGGCAGCTTGAGCCTCAGTTTCTCTATTTGTAAAATGAAAAGATGGAGCTTTAGGGCTTCCCTGGTGGCGCAGTGGTTGAGAGTCCGCCTGCCGATGCAGGGGACACGGGTTCGTGCCCCGGTCCGGGAAGATCCCACGTGCCGTGGAGCGGCTGGGCCCGTGAGCCATGGCCGCTAAGCCTGCGCGTCCGGAGCCTGTGCTCCGCAACCGGAGAGGCCACAGCAGTGAGAGGCCCGCGTACCGCAAAAAAAAGAAAAAAAAAAAAAAAGATGGAGCTTTAGGGCCTTCCAACTCTAAGACCCTGTAGGTCAACCCAATTCATCAAAAGCCATGTCGTGCATTGCCCAGGTCCAGCGCAGAAGAGGCAAAACGAGGCCCGAGGTCATCAAATCATCATTTCCCTCGTCATTATAACAGATAAATAAAAACACACGTTTTTTTTGCATGTGACGAAAGACTAAAAAAACATAAACATTCAGGGTTCTCTGAGTCCCTGTCAGGAAGACGAAGGATAGAATCGGAACCGCTGCCCCACTGAAGCAACGGCTCCCTCTCCCCTGCTGGAAGGCCTGGGTCCCCTTTGGGTGTGCACCCCTCTCTCCCAATGATCAAGTTAAAACCTGATTCATCTAAACCGCTCAGGATGATCCCATTCTCCTCGCTAAAGGGACATTCGACCAACTCGTGGCCAAGGAGACGCGGTAGGCGTCAGCTGGACGCTTCTGGGAAAGGTCTCCTCACTCTTGACAGACACTCAGGACATTCCCCGGACGCTGCTGCTCCCTCTGCAATGTCCGGACCGGCCACGGCCGTCCGGTGATTTCCAGGAAGCTCTCTCAGGACAGTGCTGCCACCCTGAAGATGGCAGAGCACAGAGACCAGGAGGACCAGGCCTCAAGGTCCATCGGGATGTGATGGGCATGACACAGAACAACTTGGAACCACACAAGAGGGACAAACTGGCCACAACGTCGGGATCCGATGAGTTCACGCAGCCGGTACCTAACATACAAAGGCTTCAGGGAAAGTCAGAAGAGATTTTTGGATAAGAGACACAATATGTGATTCAGAACAATTAAGATGCTTCAGAATGCATCCCTCACTGAGAACTAAAATCACGTAAGATCAATGCAGCGCTCTGGGCGTGGCCTCTGAGGGGCCTGAGCAGCCGTGCTCCATGCCGGCTGCCCGCCCGACCCCCGACGCCAGGACTCCCCCCAGTCTGACTCTCCCACCAGCATGGGCTTCACCTGGTGCAGCCTGAGAGCTGCAGGGTAGGACAGGAAGAGGTTCTCTATCAAGGACACTGTAGGAATTTGCCTTTTCCTCAAATGTGGTTCAATTTCTGTTTTTGAAACTGAAGTCCCCACGCTCTGGTGATGCGGAGCAGCTCACGGGCCCCCACGCACCGCATCTCAGGAGCTGCAGTGAATGGCTGAAGGTCGGGCATCCTTGTGCCCAGGACTCATCTAAGAGCCCCCGAGCCAGGGGAGGCCGAGGTGGGAGGCCCGAGCCCTGGCCTGGGCTCCAGTTCCAAGGCCACCTCGCCCTCTAGGGCAGGCGACCACACAGTGTCAGAGGGTCATTTCCATACATGGGCCTTCCGGTAGTAAAAACTCATTTAGGAGGAAATAAATTGTAAATCAGGCACATTCCCGGTGAACCTACAGCTTGGTTTGAAAATGATCTTAACGTTGCATTTCAAGACAGGGCTCATGTCTGCACTGAACCGATTCCCTGGGAGGTTACTTACAGAAGCCCTGGTCCTAGTAAAGGGCTTTCAAAATGTCAGATTTTGAAATTAATAAAATTCGTTTCAGTTTGGTGCTTTTGGTTCCAAAACCAATCATCCTCCAGTTTGGTTCTGGTCAATCACTGGTTTAAATGTAGGAAAACCTCACTTATCTGAACGTTTCTGGAGGAAGAGGTGGGAGGGGGTCTCCTCTAAATTGCTGCAAAAATTCCAAATGGTAGATTTTTAAAGAAAAGTGGTTTTATTCCTTGTAGTATTGAACACACAATGGGCTAAGATTTAAATGAACACTAATAAGAAAAACTAAGTTAGTGACGGCAAAATTACAATCCATGGCAGGCTTTTATTGCATAATACTGAATCACATTGTATCGCTGAGCCTTAACTTTTTTTAATCAATGGGAAACACAGACTGGGGCCGACGTGCTGGGTTTCAGTTTGAATTTAGGTCTCACAGCACTCCGGATTTAACGGGGCACTTTCAGTGGTCAGTAAGTGGCTCTAGTGGATAGATGCAGGGAAGCAGGAGAGGGGGTCCACCCAAGGAAGAACAAATACATTCCTAAGTCTGGAATCTCAGTTTACAAGCAGCCAAAGGGGCGCTGGGATTTACACAACCACCTCCCTGTTCCGACAGCTTCAGCCCCGACCTTAGAGGAACAGGACGGGGCGCCCCGAGGAAGATGCTTTGGACCGGCAGGTACCTGGCAGGAAGGCGGCTCGGGACCCAGAGCTGTGCAGGCTCTGCTGACCTAGAAAGGGCCAGACTGAGTTCTGTTGGGCAGCTCCAGCCCATCCATCCTGAGCTAGCTGCCAACAGGTCCGCCCTGCCCAAATCTCTAGCCGCCGGGGGTCTTCCCTTCCCCCTCCCCACCTCGCTCCTATCCGCTCTGGACAGGCTGGTCCGTGTGATACCTGAAATATCAAGGAAGAAACGTTTACAGGGACCACCAGGGCTACAAATAAGCCTGGCCGCTGCTTTGCTGCCCCCCCGGGGCTGCGCTGTAGAGCCCAGGAGCCTCCCCTCCTTCCCCACCTCCCTCTTATCTGAGAACCTGGCCGCTGCTTTGCTGCCCCCCCGGGGCTGCGCTGTAGAGCCCAGGAGCCTCCCCTCCTTCCCCACCTCCCTCTTATCTGAGTAAGGAGCAATCTGACATCCTTCTCTTACACTTCAGCGTAAACGCATTCACGTTCTGGCTGGAACTGCTGAAGGCCCTCCTTCCAAAAGTGGTTCAAGGCAGAGGGATGTAACAGCGGGCTCCAACAGTTCAAAAGTTGGAGATGGTCTAGAAGTTAATTTTTTGTGGAAAAACTCAAAATATCTTACCAACGGGACCTCATTCAGGCTCTCTCTATCCCTAGGGAGTCTTGCCAGGAAGCAGTGATTGTACTTTATCACGATTTATCACCTGGGAAGGAACAAGAGTCCTGGATTCCTTAATCCCCACTAAGAAGGGGGTTAACTGGCAAGTCACAGGTGTTCAGCCTGGATGGACAAGAGGGGCTTCCCAAAGCAATGGGAGGGCTCCCGACCCCTCGTCCCAGGAACACCGCATTAAACCGGCCTGGCGACCAACTTCTGCCCCACCATCGTGAGCACAGAAGTCAGTCAGTCTCAGGAGCTTTCATCAGTCAGCTCGCCACCTCTCAAGCAGAAGCCACTGGAAGCTCCACATTCCCGGAGAAAGCCCTGCTCCACCTACCGAGGTCCGCTCTGGAAGGTACGCTTATCGGGGAGAGCACACTGCGGGGGCACGGACTGGGAGCCCACCGGATCTCAAATCTCTTCCCAGAGGTCCCTGGGAGCTTGAGCCAATGGTCTCAGAGGTCTCTTTCCTTCAAGCGCTGGGAGCTCCACGGATGCTGAACTGAATGGACTGAATGGCCACTGGGGTCCTTTTTGGGATCTGACATAAAGGTCTGAGGTGGGGCTGAGACCGAGATCCTTACTGGTTAGACATTCGTCAGCTCCAGCGAGCTCCAAGTGCTGGGCAGGGTCAGGACATGTGGTCCTATTCACCTTAGGCTGCTGGCCCATCTGATCCCTCATACCCAACCCTGCTTCCTGTGGAAGCCGCTTCCTACCTCTGGCACTGACCTCAATCACTCTGTCCGAGACCAGAAGACATTCTGATAGAAAGCAATTTGTTTTTCTTGTGACAACGATGTTTTCCAAAGGAAACTGTCTCTGAAATAACTGCTCCCACCGAGGTGGAGGGGCAGGTCCTGGGGTCTAACCCACTCTCTGGTCTGCAGCCGAGTGGTCAGGGCGGGTCTGAGACCCCCCCGAAGCTTTGGGACATGAGCACCTCCACCTTGTGACTGGCCACACGGACCCACCGTCAGGATGGGCAAGGCGGAGGCGGTGCGGGCACAGAAACACGTCCCCGCCGTCGCTGCCATGGCCACCAGTGACGTACAAAGAGATATGTCTCTCCCTCCACGAAGAGAGATGTCCCTGGGCATTCGCAGGACAGCAGCTCAACAGACTCTCTATTTTGGTGAAACTTCTCTACCGGATCCCATCACAGCCGGAGAGACGTCCTGGTCGGCGTTTGCCGTGGGAACAAAGGGTCCCCAGTGTCCTCACAGGACCCTCGTTCAGAAAGCTTTCCCACTTTCTATGCTGATGGCTTTTCAAACATTCCAGTGCGAGATGCGGGGTAGACTCTGATAGATGCTCAGCCCCTGGGGGGCAGGAAACCCAGGGACGCCTCCCCCAGCTGTGACGCTTGCCCCAGGTGATCAACTGCGCGGTCATGACTTAGGGGTCAGATGTCCCCGCGTGGGAAAATGGGCGGACACAGAGGGAACAAGGGTTCTCAGGGAAAGAAGCTCATCAAGGAGATGAGGACCAAACCTCTCCAATCGTGGACATTCTATGTCCACAGCGGGAAGTAAACAAGAGCGTCACAGAGCAGGAAGTGGGGAGAGGCAGGCAAGGGACCCAAACAGGGACAGCGTGAGCCAACGGGAAACGTTAGGCAGGAAAGCTTTGAGAGAAGGACCATCGCACACGTGGGAAAGGACAGAGAAGTCCCAGCTCCCTGAAGGCCCCAGAGGAGTAACGGCGTGGCGTGGAGGGACAGCAGGGAGGAGGGGACAGAACCGCCCCTAACAGAGCAGCAGCCGCCAGTACCTGTGAGTCGGAGGGCAGCCGGCAGAGCCCAGAAGTGGGGCGGGACGGGGGCTGGGAGCAGAGAAGCGTGGCTGACCTAAGGAGGACGACCGAGCGCCACCTGAGCGCCGACTTAGGACGCTTCCTTCCCCGCGGGTGGCAGAGTAATAAGCCGCGGAGCAGAGGAAGGCAGCAGCTCTAAGGACGCCCCTTCTGCGACTACAGACCCCCCTCCCCGAGTGGACTCCATGCCTGGAGGTACCGGGCAGAGGCGGGAGGAAGCCCCGGCCTGTCTTGTCCGGGACCCAGCAGGAGAAGCCCCCTCTCCAGGTGGGCCCCGGGACCCTCCTTGCTCGGCGAGACCATGAAGTGCAGGACAGAGGAGGTCTCGGGCCAGCACCCAGCTAGGCTGGGACCCTCTCCCTCGGCCTCATAAAGAGAGGTCAGGGTGGACACCCCCGCCCCAGCCGCCTAGGGACCCCCCAGCCTCTCCCCTGGGGTCCCTCGCGCACAGCAGCTCCGCGGGCGAGCTCAGGCCGGGTCTCCCGGGCAAGGTCAGCTTCTTGGGGGTGCCCTGCACACTCAAACCTCCCAGACGCCACATCTGGAATCTTAGGAAATACTTGTGCTGTAACAGACCACCGTTTTCAAAGGCTCTCCTCCCGTGTCTAACTGATGTGCTGTGTCCTGACTTCGGAACACAGTGGGTGAAGGCCTGTTCTCCCCGAGAAGCTGGTGGGGTCCACGCTCTGTCTGCAGCTCCACCATGGGGAAGCATGACGCTGAGGGCCGGGGGAGACGGCCGGGGGGCTGCCTCTTCCCCAAGGGTCCGTCTACACAGTTTTACAGATTATTTTATGTGACCCTTGCAGCAACCCTGCAGTTCTGGGGTCAACACTCCCATTTGAACCTTAGTGAAATTAAATATAAGAGAAAGAAAAAGTTACTTAACACAAAAGTTGAGCGGCTTCCCTGGTGGCCCAGTGGTTAAGAATCCGCCTGCCAATGCAAGGGACACGGGTTCGAGCCATGGTCCAGGAAGATCCCACATGCCGCGGAGCAGCTAAGCCCGTGCGCCACAACTACTGAGCCTGCACTCTAGAGCCTGCGAGCCACAACTGCTGAGCTCGCGCACCTAGAGCCCGTGCTCCACAACAAGAGAAGCCACTGCAATGAGAAGCCTGCACACCACAATGAAGAGTAGCCCCCGCTCGCCCCAACTAGAGAAAGCCCACGCGCAGCAGCCCAACACAGCCAAAAATAAATAAATTAATTAATTAGAAAAACAAAGAAAAAAGTTGACCCCATTTACCTCTGCCTTCCAAGCAATGGGGACACGAATCTCTCAGTCTTCCCCACAGCAGGAAAGGGCCCCTCATGGGGGGAGGCACATGGGGGATACACAGAGAGGGGGGCTCTGAGCTGAGGCTGGGTGTGGGGCCAGTAGGAGCTGAACTGCTCTGCATAATGACAGCGGGGAGGGGTGTCTGTTCAGAGCAGCAAAGGCGGAGAAGGTGAGAACGTAAGAAATACATCAAAACGCTGGAGCCCAGGCTGGAAAAATGCCGGAGGGACTCTTCAGGCACAGAAATTTCAAACATTCAATATTCATTACCATGATGTGATCTCCCTCCATCTTCCCAAAACTTGGGTACAGACTGATACACCCACAAAACCCCCACGTATGTGTGAATCAGCAGAAGGGTCCGTGTCAGGGTTCATCCACAGCAGAGAAGGGGTCGGCCAGAGAAAGCGCTTCTCGGTGAGACTCAAGCCAGTGGTGACAGCAGGGGGCGAGACGCCAGGTAACGCTCGCATCTCGGAGATGACCTGGGATGAGGGCTGGAGGTGACGCCTGGGACATACACGTAAGACGCACCAGGCCCAAGGTCGCGCCACCAGTGGTCGTGGGCCAAGCCTTCAATCCAGTTCTATCTGAAGACACACCCAAGCTAGGTCCACTTCCTTTGCTCAGAATGTCTCTCACACCCTGCTGACCCCTCACTGGCACCCAGCACCCGTCTTCACTCATAAACTCTACCCACCCCCACACTCCCTCTGATGGGGTGGCTCCTGCCTGCCCCTGGGCAGGAGACACCTGCTTCTCTGCCACCTGTGCACACAGCGAGCCTGCATTTCCCAGTCTCCCCTGCAGGAGGCAGCACCATGCACTGTACTCTAGACAGGGGGACAGGCAGGAAACGGGGGGCACCACTTCTAAGTGGGACCCTAAAACGTGGGGTGCACCCCTCCATGCCCTCGTTCTCATCACAGATCTGTCAGCTAGATTCAGGGGATCGAGAGGAAAGTCTCCGGGCCCAAGAGACTTGGGCACTGCCTCTAAACAGAAGATGGCACTGCCTCTAAACAGAAGAAGCCTGGGTCCCTGAGTAATCCCTATGGCCACCCTGCCAACCCAGATTGGGCTGCGATGTGAGCAAGAAATAAACCCTCATCCCGTTAAGCCACTGGGAACTGGGGGATATTTGTTACAGCAGATAGGCTGCCCTGACTAATACACTTTCTCAAGGCTGCCGTGAAAATGTGCTCACCTCTCTACCGCCGTCCTCGCCTACCAGGGTGTATTTCGATCTCCCACAAAACCCCTGCTTCCCCTCTGGGCTGACCTCCGCGAGGAAAGGAGCTGCATTATACTCATTCTGTGCCCTTAGCGCCTAGAACACAGTTTATATCTGTCTTGTTAAGCGTGTAATGAATCAATGAATGAATGAATGACAGAGCCCATCTGAGCCCAACGTATGACTACAATACCCTAAAAATTAATTAAAAACAACAGTCCCAGGACCATCTAAGCCCTGGGTGAAGGGAACTGAGACCAGAAAACACGGCAGAATGGGGATGCCCTTCGCTCCTCTGCTAGGTCCCCACTGAGCGGGCACCCTAGGAGGTGACAAACCGTACCCTCGGAGACGCTGGCTGACAGCAAATTTCCACAGTGCTCCTTCCTACAGTATTTTGAAATCCTTTGTTTAAATCGATTGGCAACGTTTAAACATACCATTTCGCACTGAAGTACAATATTACTAATCAGGCAATAAGGAGTAAGACAGTGTCGTTTTACGGTAATGTATCCTCCTCGAAAAGCCCTCCCTTGTTCAAATCCATTTTCAAGGGTTTCACGTAATCTCATTTTTAGTGTAGAAAGGGGATCCTATTCCACTAACAAAGAGCCGGTTCTGGTTGAGTGCACCGCTCCCTTAATGGAGAAACGCCAGGCATGACCCCAAGATGCTCCTCCTGGGTTTCAAAGTGCCACTGCCCGACCTTGAAGACTCCAGCTCTGACCTTGATCAAGGCAGCCGCTCCCAGACCGCCTCTGCTCTCTTAGATCACGGATCTGAAAGGATCTGTATTTCCTTTTCCTGCAGGAGAGCTCCAGGGTCATTTTGTGAGTGTTTTCTTTCTTCTTCTTTAATGATCACTAGTTACCTGGGCTCTTAATGGTCCCAGTTTCCTGCAGTCTTCCTTGGGCATTCTTATGTCGGGTAAGTCACCATGGTCGAGGACAGCCAGGTGTCCCTTTCTTTGCTCTCCCCACAGGTTCCCCTCAACGTGCTGATAGCTGGTCAGCATCCCTCTTCTTGAAGTCGCCCTTTGGAAGCCAGACCTCGCCCCTCGTCTTGGGCAGCACAGCCAGAGCCCAGCTCGGCCCCTGCACGGCAGAGCGTCCTCCTGTTTCCATGGACTGGACCCTCTGGCCTTCCTCTCCTTGTACGGACTGAGTTCTCTCTCTCCTTGGGAGACCCCGGCGTTCAGTATTTGCACACACAACCCTGGAGGCGCCTCTGTCACGGCTGTACCAGCGCAAGGCTCTTTGTGGAGCCGGGGAGAAACCCAGGGTCCACGTGAACCCAGAGCCACAGGCAGGTGCCCACTGGAGGCTCCGGAGGAGCCAGCCCTCCTCACGCCCTCACCTGAGCTGGCAGAGACCCTCACGGCCAGAATCTACCTCCCTCCCCCCACCACAGTGTTCCAGTAACTGGCGATGTGTCACCTGCTTGGGATACTTAGAAAGGTTCTGCGTTGCCCAGAGAACACTTCTTACATTTCATTGTCATAAAAATAAGACCAAAGAGAAGACAGGGCAACTAGAGGCTGAACATCAGTTCGCTAAAGCCGTCTCTGTACCTCTTCCTGTCTCTGCGGGTGGGGATGGGGGTCGGAGGGACAGAGAGCTTCCATCCATCAGGCCCAAGAGGCTCAGTGTCTACACCCCACGAGCTTTCCACTGACCCAGAAAAACACTTGAAATGTAAAAGCAAAACAAAACCAGATTGGGTCCAAAATATAAAAGAAAACTGCAAAATCAAAATGCATATTTAACTCCAAGTCTACAAAACCTAACAACGTGTCGACTAGTGAAATGCAGCTCAGTGCACAGCTATCCATCAGAAAATAGAGCTTATGACACAAGACCAAAGGGAATAATTTATCCTTAATAAAACTCAACAGCATAAAAAATACAATCATTCTCTCTCATTTCGTTACAGCAAAAATATTCAATTCGATGTGGTTTCTGGATACATTTTAAGATGGTTGAGATGCTGAAGGGTAGAACGACCAGAATCAGGGGCCTCGGGCCGGGGAGGATGGCCCCCGGGTATTATGCTGCTAATAACTTTCTCTGTTTTTGTCTCTTCTTCTGATTCTGAGTGTGATGACGCTTTTGCGAGCTGCTTGCTCTGATGGCTGTTTGTGTCTCTGAGGCCCAAGCGGGGCTCCTGGAGAAGCAGCCCCGGGTTTGCTGCTGCTGCTTCTACCAAGCTCAGGGCCTCCCGGGCACCCTCTGGCTGCAGTGCAGGTGGGGCAGCTCAGTGCCTCTGGGGCTCAACAGACCCCCTCAGAGATCAGGACAGCATGTCTGGGGTGGGGAGGAGGCCTTCAGCTGCACCGTGAGGAACGTAGCCCCCCCAGGACGGGCCACCACGGGGCATCAACTTTGGCTTTCTCAGTCATTCCTCTCTAAAGGAGGCGAACGAGCAGGACAGGGAGGCATCCCGCCCCTGAGGACGCCACTCCCGCGCCCCCGTCCCCGCTGCCCCGTCCCCTGGCCTGCGCATCACCGACACACACCCTCCGAGGGGAGGCCATCTCCCAATTGCCTGAAGAACCATCCTGTGCTTTGTTAGTGGGGAGACTCCTCAGGACCCCGGGAATGAACGCGGCCATCACCCAGACGCTCCTCTCGGGAAGAGGCTCCAGCTCGCAGATGGAAGGTGCCGTGAGCCTGCTCTGTCCCTCGAGGCCTCCACGGCCCCTGCTCCCCCCGTCCCATCTCAGTCCCCAGGCGAAGCAGTTCCTGAGGTGGAGCAGCTGCCGTGGAGGAGACGACGGCCCCTCAGAGGGGCGGCCAGCCGGGACCCGCCCACCCTCGCTGGGCCTCATGTCCCTCCTGCAGGACGCAGACCCCACCGTCCACTCACAGAGCGACGTCCGGGGGAGGCTCTGAACGCGTAGAAACGTGGGACACATTGTCACAGGGAGTCTGTGATGCAGAGGAGGGGCTGGGGCAGCCAGGGCGGAGGGGGTGGTGGCACGCGTGTCAGAGCCCATCTCTTCTCGCCGCACGCACCCTGCACCGCCGGGGCCGTGACAGACCCACACGGACTGCCCCGAGGACTGAGGGAGGTCGTGTTTGCAGGGCCAGTGTCATCGCCGAGGAACCCTCTCACTATCACAGAGACGCCCTTCCTCATAAGGATGCCCCTGCGGGCCTGGTGAGCACCAGACCTCACCCAGGCACGAGTCAGGGATCAATCATCGCAGCAACGTCACTGCTGCCCCTTCCAGAGCCTCCCCCTCCCACTGGCGTCTTCTGTCCCCTTGTTGCCCTGCCTCTCTGTCTGTCGGTGTTTCTGTGCTGAGTTTGTCTCCATCTTGGTCTCTCCCAGAGCCTGACCGCTAGGGCCCTTGGTCTCTTTTCCTTCCTTCTTTCCTTAAGCATAAGCTGATAAGTCAGTCCAAGTCCTGTTTGGGCAGAAGGAGCCCCACTGCCTGAGGGCCGTCCGAGGGGCAGGGTGGATGCCACCGCCCCGCCCGGCTCCCGGCCGCCCGGCAGGAGCCTGACTCCAGTACCCCCGTGTGGGCCATGGAAGCCAGGAAGCCTCTCCCTGACCAGGAGGCCACGTGGGTCAACGCCAGCGACACAGGGCCCCGCCGTGCACAGAGCATCCTAGGAGACGTGCCAAGAATACAGAAGACAAGAAAAAAGCCCTGGTCTCCTAAGCTCAGAGGCTGAAAGACAGGTCCCCGTAACTGCCAAACCCGGAGCCCACCCAGAGCAGCCCCCCTGCTCCTCCCATCACACACCTGAGATCCTGGGGACGACTACGTCCCTGCCAGGAGGTCAGGAGCTGCAGGCCGTCGGGGACGGGACAGAGAAAAGACAGGACATTCGTTACAGCAAAGGATCAGGCCAATTAGGAAACACTGCAAACGCTTTCCGACTGCGCGGAAGCTGGTTCTCCCGCACACGCACTGAGCCTGTCTCCTCTCTCTCAGATGCATGTAATTCGTAACAGATTCTATGCTTACGGGGGCCAGACGGAAACACTCCATGTCAACCTTCCAGGCTGGTCACAACGAAGTATCTTAAGAACCTTTAGAGGCGACTGAGGAGACGCCCCAAACGCTGCCCCACCTGCCAGAGAGCCAGATCACCTACCACCTGCATCCCTGGGGAGTGAGGGGCCGAGGAGGAGAGCCCAGCAGTGCCAGCCGCAGGGAGGGCCGTGTCCTGCACCCACTTTCTGAGCCCATGAGCACTGGGCACACGAGAGTCGTTCTTAGTTTTTGTGGGACCTTGAAGCACTTTGAGACTCCAATGAGAACCAAGGAGCCTTTCTCTGGAAAAACACACACACGCACTCTTTTGCCTACATTCTCAGCAGGTCTCCAAACCTAGCTGTGCCTCAGAATCACATGGGGAACTTTACAGACCCCTGTGCAGGCCCTCCCCACGCTCACTGAGACAGAACCTCCAGGGGAGACACCCGAGGTTCGTACAGAAGCTCTGAAGTCCAGCTTGGCCGCAACCAGTGACCAGGATTGAGGGACCACGGGCCTCAGGTTCAGGGTCTCCTCCAAAGTCGGGAAGGAGGGCTTCCCTGGTGGCACAGTGGTCAGGAATCCACCTGCCAAGGCAGGGGACACGGGTTCGAGCCCTGGTCCGGGAGGATCCCACATGCCGCAGAGTAGCCAGGCCCGTGCGCCACAACTACTGAGCCTGTGCTCTAGAGTCCATGAGCCAGAACTACTGAGCCCACGTGCCACAACTAATGAAGCCCACACGCCTAGAGCCCGTGGTCCACAACAAGAGGCCTGCGCACTGCAAGGAAGAGGGGCCCCCGCTCGTCACAACTAGAAAAAAGAAAGCCCGTGTGCAGCAACAAAGACCCAACACAGCCCAAAATAACTAAATTAATTAATTAATTAAAAAAAAAGTCGGGACGGAAAGAGAATGTTCTTCTACTGAGCCAGGCGCTAAGACAAGTGGTTTCCCCAAATGCCCTCATTTACCTTGACTGTCACGGAAGCCCCGTGAAGGAAGTAATATCACCCCATTTAAGAGGCGGAGCGCCAGAGGCCCCGGAAGACTGCGGCACCGGCCCGCCTACACAGCGTGCGGCGGGTGGAGGGCCCGTCCAAGGTCCTCTCTTCACGAGGACGCCACCAGGGAAACCCACCAGTGACCCCCCCGGGGGAGTCCCCGCCATCCCCCCACCCGCTCCCCACCCCCTGCTCCGAGCGACACACGGGGACTCACCCCAGGCGTCATGAATCTCTGGCTCAGCTCGGTTCTGTCCATCGTGGGCACCAGACAAATGGTTCCCAGATAAGTGAGACTAAGGGAGGGGGGAGCTGGGGCAGCTGAGCAGCCCTCCCTACAAACGCTGCGTGGGGGCGCCGTTTCCCAGAACGTCGCCAGCGCGCGGCCTCACAGGACAAGCTAGCAGTGACCGGGCCCGGCGGCCACACAGACCGAGGAGCCCTCACTGGTGCGAGTGGACTCGAGGTGGCGTTGGAGGAAGGAAAGTAGGTCCTGGGGGAAGAAAGACCTGGGGGCCTTGGAGAGGGGAGGGTGGAAGCAAAGGAACCCTGAGAGTCGTCCCCCCACCGGGGTCATGGACCCTGTCGCACCGCTGCCTACACGCCCACCACGGCCCACCGGGATCACTTCGCCGCCGCTCTCAGTGGCGTGTTATTAGGGCGATGGCGTGGGTTCAGGGCAGGCGCCACCACTACCTGTCTGTGGACAGAAACTGGCAGTCATCTGGCTGGTCGCCTGCCGGCACCTCTGACAGTCACCCAGCTCCGCTTTCAGGGTCGGAGAACTTTGGCCTCCCAACGGGTTCTGTCCCCAGGGAGCTCCTTCCACAACGCCCACCACCGTCTGAGTCCCCTGCTACCAACCCACGATCAGCCTACCCTCCCTCCTGACCCCCTAAAAACCCACCTGCTCGACGCCTCTCACGGCTCTTTAGGTCCACGGACAGCATCCCTCACAGTCCATCCCTTCACCTAAGCTTCTGTGCTCTCGCCTACAACACGGTCCCAGTAATAATGATAATACCAGCCCCATGTGGTTGCTGCGGGGTAAGCGATACGCTGTAATTAAATGACATCCTGCGCGCTGGTCTCCGGGTCTACAGCCACTCCAAAACGCAAGCCACCATCCCCCGGCCGAACACGCCTCACTCCTCACTGTGGATGCAGCCCAGGGTCATGACCCGTTTCCAGCAGCTCCAGTCACACAAGAACAAAACACGTGGGTGTTTTCCATGTGAACCACCCTCGGGTCTGGCCTTTCCCATCACCTGTTTGGGCAACTGAGTCTGGGAATCTAAGTCTCTGACTTGGTGTGTGGTGACCTGCTGGCCCATCTGTCCCCGCTTGAAGGCCTGGGCTGTCCCCCCAGCTGTATCTCTGCTTGTGTCTAGAGCTTCTCTAAGTAACACACGCATGAGCTCAGAACCGTCAGCCCCAGACTAGAGGCGCGGGGACTCCCTTAGTGATGACCTTGACTCAGCTCCACATTTTACAGGTGGGACCCTGGGGTGCAAGAGACGAGGCTGCTTGGGGGGAACCGCGGAGGCGAGGACCACAGAGGTGGTGGTGACTTGCCACTGCCGCCATCATGCCCGCGGGCACCGCGTGCCCACCGTGACCTCGTCACTCCCACGCGCTTGGTGCCCAGCACGGGGCCAGACAACAGTCGGTCCTCGAAAAATCTCACACAATAGACGAACACGTGACTTCTCTGGACACTCACGACAGCCCTCATTTTGAAATGACAAAGCCAGGCCACCCTCGGGAAGTGCCCGGCTTCCAAGCCTCTCAGCCCCTCACCTTACCGCCTGCCTCCTGGGAGAAGGCGGTGCTCAGGGCCGTCAGGGGAGAGCACCGGCGTCACACCTGGGCACTCAGCCACAGCAGCCACGGCCCAGGCCCACGTCCACGCGAGAAACGTGGGCCACATACGGGACCCGCGACACCTTTGGCCAGGGGCGTTCCTCCCGCCCCTCCTCCGCGTGACTCACCGGCTCCCGTGCCCCCTGCCGAGGGAGAGGCTCCGTGCCAGGCCTGCGCTCGGCCGCTGGGCACCTGGCCGAGGCAGCTCCAGGGGACCTCGGCATCCCTGCGTCCTCCCGGCCCGGTCCCTTCTCCAGCCCTCTGTCCTTCGCCAGGAGGAGGGGGACGCTCCCCCTGCACCCGTGCCGGGGCGTGTGGCGTGTCCGTGTGCACGCACATACATGTGCACTTTGCACTCAGAACATGGGCTGCGCTCGTGCATTCATTTACCCCATGCTCGCTGTGTGACAGACTTCACCGGAGGTGACGGGGCCTGGGAAACATGCCCCCGTCCCAGAGGGCAGGCACGCAGAACCCTGCTCCCAAAGCCCGTACGACCGGGCGGAGGAAGGGGGCCTTGAGACGGGGCGTGCGTGGCTCTCGTCCCCCAGCCAATCGGGCCCAGAGGCTCGGGGAGAAGCCACCTCCCAGGAGATCAGTCCAGCCTGGGGTGCACACGGTTTGGGGGTGAAGAAACCACAGGCAGGAGGGCGAGGGCTCCCCCAAAAGACTCGCACTTCGCGCCTGGAGGCACAGACGCTTCTCACCACCCGCTGACACTCACAGTGACCGTGACCGTGAGGCTCTGCTCCCTGGATCCCACTGACCCGCTCACCCACCACGTGGGCGTCCTCACTCTACCAGAGTCTGCTGCTGCCTCGGGACGGCCTTGTTCCTGAATCTCTTCTGCTTTGTGGGTTCAGGCCTGGAGCTCACACGCTAGTGCACGGTCCTAACTGCAGTACTAGATTCTATGCAAACAACTCGGGCCTGGGTCAACGCTGGCGCACAGCCCAGAGTCCCTGCGTCAACTACTAATCCAGCACCCGGGGGGGGGGCGAGGGGCTGGATGAAGGACCTCAGAAGTCCTTCCGGCATTCAGGAGTCTATGAGTCTAAGGTGCTGACCTCCCTGGTAGGTTCTATTTTTTCCCTTCATCATACAACTCACTTGATTAAGAATCTGGCCCAAACCATCAGTTCACTAGCCAACCACCAGCAGGCCCAGGGGATGCTTTCTGAGTCCTTGGTAACACACCACCCCCTTAGTTCTGTACCGTACCCCAGCTCCACCTGGCAGGACGCCTGGAACGGTCACGGGTGTTTGGAGAGACAAGAGAATGCTCAGATTGTCATAAAAGACTGAATTCCAAATCCTCAAACATTCATTCTAATGCTTGTTTAATCCATTAAACAAGTGCTAGGTTGTTCCAGCCAAGAAAAGACCCCCATTGCGTCCATGTTTTCATTTTCCTCTCGGAACCCAGCGAATTTATCTGAAAAAAGAGCACACCCACAGCCCCTTCTAAGAATCTGGTACAAGCAGCCCGAAAGGTTCCCTGGGGGGAACCACGTCATGAAGGAAGTAGCCGGGTCCTCCCAGGAGCCAGGAAAAAAAAGGGCATTTCCAGGAGCTGAGAGATGTTTTCAGCCTTTTGTGACAACCTGGAGGGGCCCAAACTCCGGGTCTGAGCATCCAGCCCCCCAGACACGGGTGCCCGGACACCACAAGTCAGCCAAGTTAGATTCCAACTCAGACCCTCCACCAAGCCTCCACGGCCCTGCCTCGTCTGCAGACATAGCGCACAAGCAGCACTGATTCAGTACCACGCCTCCCAGGCATTTTTAAGAAAAACTGTGACCCCGGGAGACACAGTAAACACGGCAGCTCCCTCTTCCCTTCCCGCCAGCCCCAGCTCCTCGGGACGCCTCTGGGTTCGAGGGCTCTAGAGGTCTGTTCTGCTGCATCCACGGTATTGGCAGCAGCCAAGGTCCACCCATCTGAAACGCCTGCCCCTCCCGCGGCCAGCAGCCTTCCTCCTAACGAGAGGCAGAGCGCCTCTTCCTAAGTCCCTTCTTTGGAGAACCTGCTTCCCTCACTACGTCGTTTTGTCTCTACAAACCCACAGCTGGAGAGGAACCTTGCCATGTGGGGGCCTGGCCTCTCCCACCTCTTCTCTTCCCCTGGTGTGTCCCCCACTTCACGCCAGGCCTGCGGGAAAGACCTCAGAAGGTGACCGAGGAGCATCCGAGGTGACGACAGGGGAGGAGGACAAGGGAGGCTTGGCGAGCTTTCTTCGAGGCAAGACCTGCTCGCACGAGATTCAGTTTTAAGGGTTTTTTACTGTAAAAAGTCACTATTTAAGTTGAGGTTCCGTCTCTCTCTGGCTGCTTTCACTGCAGATACAAACCCAGAGGAGAAGATGAGAGAAGGGAAGAGCTACTTGACAGGCGTGCAGGCTGCCTGCATCCTCTCCTCTCCTGGTTGCTAAGCACCCAGAAATTCCTAAGCAGCCTATAACGGGCAGGACTCACAGGCAAAGACAGATGCTCATCCACAAAAAAGGCTCTCTTGATGCTGAGAAGGCAGCACGCGTGAAAAGGTGTGCTCCAAGCCGCCTGGGAAAGTCTGGATGGAAGCAAAAAGCTGTCCAGCCTACGTTGTTAAGCCTACCCTCGCTGTGGTTACAGTGGTGACCCTGGATGGATGGATGGATGGCTGGGTGGATGGATGGATGGGTGGGTGGATGGATGGATGGACGGATGGGTGGATGGATGGATGGATGGATGGATGGGTGGATGGATGGATGGGTGGATGGATGGATGGGTGGATGGATGGATGGATGGATGGATGGGTGGATGGATGGATGGATGAGTGGATGGATGGATGGGTGGATGGATGGATGGGTGGATGGGTGGATGGATGGATGGATGGATGGGTGGATGGATGGATGGATGGGTGGATGGATGGATGGATGGGTGGATGGATGGGTGGGTGGGTGGATGGCCTGTGGCACGGCAAATGCTGGCCTAGCTCTGGACTCATCAGAAACCCCCACTGGGCATCCCTGGCTAGCCAACACCAGTCCTTCAGCAATGGTGAGGATGTTCCAACAGACTCAGAGCCAAGCAAGCAAGGAAATGGGTCAAGGAGAGGCACTGCCCCGTGGATTTCACCTTGGAGGATATGGAATTCCATTTCTCTGGGATGATGGACAGATAGTTGTTCTGTCTGGAGCCTGAAGGAGGAAGGTTGATGCCTGGGATTTGATGGTATGAAGCACTCGAAGTGCCAAGGGGAATGCTGCCCTTAGGCACATTTAAGGATGATTAGAAGCACTTCCTATAGTCCATCTGGTGGCCTGATGCACAGAGTCCCCTTCAAACAGATGAAGCCCCTTTGGCCCCCCTTACCAAGAAGGAAGGACACTTTCTGCCTTTCTGTCTAAACTCAGTTCCACCCTTACCTAACTACTCCATCATAAGCCAGGTCATACCATACCTCAGCCCACATCCTCCAGTGGCTGCCCAGCTCATTCAGGGGGGGAACCAATGTTCTTAAATGGTCTGGAAGGCCCTACGTGATCTGTCCCTCCCTGCGCCCACCCCTGGCCTGCTCTCCTGCTAACTCCCGATCTCTCCAGGTGCATGCCGGCCACACTGGCTGCTGCCATTCCTCTGTTACTCCACCAGCCCCTCTGTCTGGAAGGCTCCTCTCCAGCATGCAGACGGCTCATCTGTCACCTTGGTCAGGTTTTGGCTGACATGTTACCATCTCCTGAGCCTTCCTGACCCTGTTTAAAATTGCTAACCCAGTTCCCACCCTCCAGCACACCCGGGCCCCGTCCTGTTTCCCTTTGTCATCAGCTAACACAACATACAAACAGGTTCCTTTATTGCCTGTCTTTCCCCACTAGAAGGTAAGTTCCAAGAAAGCAGGGATTCTTACGTTTCGTTCACTGCTGAATCATCAGGATTTAGAAAAACGCCCAACACATAGTAAGAACTCAGTAATATCTGTTTAACTAATTAAAGATCTATCCTCCTTTGCTGGGGCACCAGTTTATTATTCTTTTGAAAATTGATCAATGAAAGATAAGCACTTATCCTGCTTTTTATATCAAACCGCATTCCAGGATAACCAAATGGCTGATGAGGGACCGTTCCTCTCTATAGAAGACTTCCAACTACTAAATGCGAAAGGAAGGATGCAATAAAAACTGGACATGTCACAAGCGCTAACGAAATAATGGACCTGAGCAACGGTCATCAATAGAGGCTAAAATCATGAGGTGAGACGTCGATGGGGATCTCTGTAGCGGGGAGGTCAGGCTGACCATCCCTGAGCCCACTCCCCAGGCTTGGCATCCCTGAAAGCACTTCCTCCAGCAGGATGGGCTCGGCCCCAGTTGGAACACCCTTGACCCTCCAAAGCAAACGAAGCCAGAGTCTAGCTTCTAGGTTACGGAAAATAAGGAAGATAAAGGAATAAGACAATGACAAAATGAGGAGGTAGTCAGACAGATAGAAATGCGAGACAGTCCACAGGACAACTGACCCAGTTTCTTCAACAAAAAAATGACACTCAAAGAGGAAGAAGGAACATTTGTAGATAAAAAGAGATTTAGGAGACACACAAGCAAATGTAACGTCTGGACCTTATTAGGATCCTAATTCAAATCAACCAACTGTCAAAATGCATTTTGATAATAAGGGAAAATAAGGGAATTTAAATATACACTGAATATTAGATTATATTAAGGATTTACTGGGTTTTGTCATTGGTATTGTGATCCGGGTGGTACACATATTTGGTTATGTCTGTTTGTTTTTTTAAGTCCTCGTCTGTAAGAGATGCATCCCGAAGTATTTACGGGTGAACTGGAATTTGCTTTCAAACATCTCAGAGAAAAAAGTCTTGAGGGAAACAGGTAA
This sequence comes from Delphinus delphis, assembly GCF_949987515.2. Lineage (NCBI taxonomy): Eukaryota > Metazoa > Chordata > Mammalia > Artiodactyla > Delphinidae > Delphinus > Delphinus delphis. The sequence continues at coordinate 2,079,114 of NC_082693.1, forward strand.
AACAAAACTGGCAAGCATTTGATCGTTGCCGACACTGGAGCTGGGAGATGGGTACGTGGGAACGCATTACACAAGTAAGTCTCTTTACTTTGATTATATTTCGAATTTTCCATTATGAAACCATTCTTTAAAAACTATATAACTTCCTGTTTTGTAGATGAACTTAGTGAAGTAACAACAACACCACCAAAAAAACCCACCTTAGTACCTAGAATAGTTCCACGCTACTCTGGCTGGAACCGTGGGTGGAGGTCAAGTCCTGGGAGCAGAAGATCTGGCCCTCTTCTGACTGCAGATGTACCACGTGCCTGCCCCCTGGTTCAGAGAAAGGCCTTCTGGGTTTTATCCTGAGATGCAGGCCAGACCATCCTGTGCCTTGTAGAGTCTCTCCCTTGACCGAGAGCTCGGGGCAGCCTGGCCACCCGTCTCTCTGGTCTCTGCTCGCCTTTTCCATGTAAGGCCACGCGGCCACACTTCCCCTTGGGCACCTCCTCTGTCCCTTCGTGAGATGTTCTTGAACCACATCTAAACATATTATGTCATAAATCTGTGAACTTGTGTGGAAAGTATTAAAACTCACCCTTTGATGTCTGCTGCAGGAGGAAGCGGGGCTGACGTGCCCTGAATTCCAGGCCCATAAAAGGCAGGTGTGGCATCCCTGTTTCCCACATGAGGACGTCAAAGCGCACGGGGCCCGGGTGAGTTACCAGACATCGCCAGGCTCCCCATGGTAAGAGCAGTTCACCCATGGCGGCTGGCCCTGTCCTAGGTAACTGCACGGACTCACTCCAACCTCACCACGACCCGCTAGGCAGGTGCTGACCGGACACCGAGGCACAGGAAGGTTAGGTCACCTCCCAAGGTCACAAGTGCAGTCAGTGGTTAGAGGGGTGCTGGAGTGGGTGACAGGGCTCGAGCGGGGCCCTGACGACAAAGAGGGTGGGCCCGGGCAGGAGGGAGGGAGAAGGCGGACCCGGTGGGTGCACCCACTGCCCACTTGGCCCGTGTCTCCTGTGCTGGTCGCGAAGGGGGTGGGGTCACCATGCGTCCTGGGTTGCCCGGGCCAGTCTCTGTGTGCGCCTGTCCCCCCAGCATAACGATTAGCAGTGGTCCCCACTTCTTTCTCAAATGTGCCCTAGTTTGGGTGGTAAACGATACGGTCAACCTTAATTACAAGCTCCTCTGGGGTAAGAAAAGCACATAATAGCCAATCAATTAATACCTATCGAATAAAAGGTTAATAAAAGCTTAATGCATACTTTTATGGCGGGGACGGAGGAACAACCAGGCGATGGTCTCTGCGGTTTCCTTGGCTACCCTTGACTTCTGTGACTCAGCCCCCTCCTAACTACTCCCCTCACACGCCAACGCCCTGCCCGCCGACAGCCCTGGGGGATCCCAAGGCATCTCGGGGCTCCGTGAAGACGCCCCCATTGACCCCCCCGATACAGGCCAGTCTCTCCGGTCCTCAACGTCGCTGCCCCTCGGAACTCAGTCCCTGCCCTGCTCCTCTCCAGCTTCACAGTCACTGCCACGTCCAGGCCAGTGGGGCCCCTGTTACCACCCCACCCCCTCCCTCCGCAGACAAGGTACGTCGGCAAGTCTATCCTGGCATTTTGTAGCATCTAATGAACTCCAGTCCCTTATCTGTGTTTCATTTCCTCACGGTGACATTAAAATAATCCCATTTCCCTAATTCTATCCCACTCTTCCGGTTGCCTGCTAGGAAAGATTAGCTCTCCTTGCAGGGTTAAGGATGTGCGCCTCGTCTTCAGGAACGAAGCTGTCGTCCTCACTTCCCTTTCCTTCCTAAGGCACAGCAGGTGCGCCATGCTGGACACGTTTGAACGCTTGCATTTGGAGCCCTTTAGGAGAAAAGCATGACATAAAACCGCGAGGTTTCATTTTCTTCATTAATGATATTAATTTTTAAAGCTGAGATAATGTGGTCCTGACTCATCACAGCCCCATGCACTTATTGGACAAGCACATTGCTGCTTAAGGTGGGGACCGGGTGACGTGACAAGCTGGCTCTGAGCTGGCATTAGAGCAGGACCGAGGCTCCGGCATGGCCGTGAGGGGAGGGGGATGTGCGTCGCCTCATCCCCCATCCTCCTACCCCACACTGGCTGCTAAAGGGCTGCCCTTTCTGCGCCGAGGTCCTCGCACTGTTGCCCACACGGCTACGCTGTGGAAGCTGGGCTGGTGCTAACCCTGCAACAAATAAACAGCGGCACTTAGGTGGCTTAACGCAATCCAAGTCTATTTGTTGCTCACAGCCCAAAGCGTAAACAAGTCCCGAGGAGTTTTCCTCCACGCGGAACACACAGACCAGGCTCGGGGCCCCCTGGGGCATCGCGGCCACGTGCACACTGGCCGTCCCTACTCAGACCCAGGGCACCAGCTGCCCTCCGCTTATAACGACCCTTCCCCAGACCTGCCATGAGGGGCTTGCAGCCTAGACACACGGCCCCAGGGAGGCCTCCCGCCACCGTGAAAACAGCCACGTCCCAGGCCCTGTCCACCTGGCCACCACACTTCCCAGCATTCAAAATAACCTGACTTTTCTACTCGTTCACCCCATTTCTATCGCTCTCCTCCCACTAGAATGTCAGCTTGTCGATATAATTTTCCACTGCATTTTCAGCACTTACAGCCCCTGAGAGGCACTCAAAAAATAGCTGGGGAGGCAAGGAGAGGGCGAGAGGAGGACACGCCTCGGCACACACACCTCCGGCCAGGCAGCTACAGAACGCCTGGCCCTAACCAGCCACGCTGCCCCTGCCCGGCTTCCAGGGACCACGTCCTTCCGCCTCCAGACCACGCACACCTCACCCATCCGGGAATGCTCCCGGCAAAAGACGTGCTCAGAAACCCGGCCCGACCTCCACCGTGAGCTGGCACAGGGCGGCCTGAGCCACACAGGCGGAGGGATGCAGGGACACCAGCCCCTCTGCCTCCCAAGGGGGTTGGTCCCACTCCTGCGGGGAAGCCAGGCCCACCAGTCGCCCCAGAGCAGCCCCTGCGGCCTTGGAGCTCTGTGGGCTCAGCCTGGAGCCCAGGGCCGTGGAATTCCCTTCTGCCCCCCGTCCACCCCTTTCCACCCAGCTCAGCCTCACGCCCGCTTCTCCCACAAGGGAGCCAAAGCGCAGGCCGCGGAAGTGGACCGAGGCCCCTCAGCTCCCCACGGCTCCTGTGTGTCCCCTGGGAACGGAGCCAGGCGCCTTCTGCCCAGCTCCTAGCTCTTAAGTTGGAACGCAGTGTCTTGAAGGGGGTGACTCACTGGAGCCGTGAAAACTGACTAATTACTTTGATCTTCTTGAAGCCACTCGCTCGTCAGTGGATCCTTTCCCTCCGGGGCCAAGACCCAGTCCTGCAGGCAAGGTTGGCCGAGTCGACCGCATCCCCAGAGACGGGACAGCCCGGCCCCCCTCCTTTCCTTAAGCCATACTTGACCCCCTCTCTCTCCTGTTCTAAAATGGGCTTTTCTCTCTGAACACAGGTGTCCGACCAAAACCACAGCAGGTAAGTCAGCACAGAGGGCTCATCCCCACATTGGGAAGGACACCACTTTCCTCAGAGTCCCGGTCATGCTGAAGCGTCTTCAGAAGAATGAGACTGAGCAAAACTTCCACCATCTGAAAGTGCAAAGCATCCTCTAATGACTCAGCCCTGGCCAGGCTCATCTCGGGGCTGAGATTCCCAGATCTAACGGTCCGCCAAGGCTGGACCTGGGATTTCCATTTCCTGAGCAGCTACCATGTGCCAAACGCTGCCACACCCCCAGTGGGAGACGCCCTTCCCCCTCCTGTCCCCTGCCCGTCTGGAGCTGGCGCTCAACCCCTGAAACTCACCCTAGCCCCCTCGTCTGCCGTGCAGTTCCCAGATGGAACCTGACAAACACGGAACATCAGCTCTTCCCCGTACACCGGGCCTTCCTAGAGCATCCCGTGTGCCACCCACAGTCTGACACAAAGCAGCTCTTTGTTCCCAGGACGCCTGAGAAGGCGCAGGGCACCCCGAGGCTCAGGGAAGCCTCACTCCCCTCGTGGTCCAGAACCAGGAAAGGATGACGTCAACACGCCCATCGGCATCTCCTGCACCTCTCAGAAGACTGTGACAATGTGTCTTCCCACCCTTCCCAATGTGGGTACCCCTACTGCGACGGGTCCCTATCACTGGCTTTCTACTAGACCCACCTCCTTCTCTCTGAGGACTGAAAACCTGAAAGCCAGGTTACCAGTGGGCCCTTTAAGATCACACAGCATTACCCACACACCTGCAGTGATACAGGAGGTCTGAAAGCAGAGCCAGGGACCTTGGAAGGCTGTTTCCTACCTGTGGCATTCACGTGTGTTGCCTTGTGCCCCTTCACCTTAATCTATGCGTGTACCATAGAGCACCACCAAGTTTACTTTCCTCTGATGGCATCCTCTACAGTCGGGGCGCAAAAGCTATCTGTAGTGCTCTGCAAAGCACAGCCTCGCAGGAACTCCCGGCTTCAGGAGGCCAAGTGAGGGCATCAGTGGGAAGATCAGAATGTTAAAGCTACAAGAGACACCAAGAGTCAGTGAGTTCAACCCCTCATCTCACGGAGGAGAAAACTGAGCTCTATGTTACCCACGAACCTCCTAACTATCTTCCTACCCCTTCTGGCTCATCCCTCACACAGATGCCAAGAAATGTTTCTGAGACACAATTCTGATCATTTTGTGCTTCTGATTAAAGCTCTCCAACACAGCCTTTGGGATGAAGCTCAAATCCCTTAGCGTAACACACAAGGCTCTTGATGATCTGGGCTTGCCTTTCTCTAAGCTACATGTCCCTCCAGTTCCCTGCAACACACACACACACACACACACACACACACACACTCCCCTCCAACCACACTGAACTGCTTGGCGTTCTTGAAATAACCTACTGTGGACATAAATCCCTAGTTGTTGCATGGCACAGATTCCAAGCAACCCAGCTAAGATTAATAAAACTGAGCAGACATTTCCATTTCTGCCCACAGGGGAGGTGGGGTTTGGTGTTTGAGTTTGATAATATTCAGTGCCTGCTAAAATAAAAGATTAACGCTCTTCATAGGAACATAATAGAATCTACACGCTCTACAAGAGACTATTGACAATGTCCAGAATATAATCCAAAATTACTAGACACATGAAAATACAATCCACACTTAAGTGAACAAGCAATCAGTGGAGACCAGCTCTGAGATGACTAGATGTTGGAATTAGCAGACAGGGTTTGTCACACACAGTGCCCTGCCGTCCACGCACAGCAGCCTCTACCTGAAAAAGCCTCTCCCCTTGCTAGGTAGCTCTTCGTCATCTAATCCCAGGTGTCAGCTCCTCCGAGCAGCCTTCCCAATTTACCTCATTCCTCTTGATCACTCATGAACTTGTCCATTCATCTGGTTACTTGCTTGCCTCCTCCTTCATCTTTCTTAAGGGTAGAGAGTGGACGATTCTTGTCGATAGCATCAAGGCACAGCACAGGTTGGACCACACGTGTGGGTTGAATGAATAAAGCAATGAACAAAGTAACTGAGAATGACAGTAACAGCTTGAGTATCATTGACTCACGGGCGGCCCCTCTGTACCACACTCACAGTCCTGAAACTGCACGGGTCCTTCTTCTCTTGCTGTGTGTGATGTAGGTCATTTCTGTGCAAGGATGTGGATGCCTAAGAATAGAGATGTGCTCACATTCTGCACATTCCCACGTTCAGAGTCTGCTCACCAGTCTTCTCCCTGACCCCCATGTTTCCCAATATGGGTCTTATTCCTTCTTAGTATCGATTCCCAATATGCCTCCCAACTCCTTCCCTTAAATTAGTTAATATCATCTTAGCTAATGTTCCCGGAGTGCCTTCTACCATGCCAGGCGGGCACACTCACTGAACACCAACCCATTCAACTCTCCTAACCTAGGGGGGAGGCATTATTATTATTATTATTATTGCCATTTTACATATGACACTGAGACTATGAGAAGGTTTTTTATAAGGTTAGCAACTGGCAAACTCCTTTGCCCATCACACTAAACAAAGAGAGACTTGGAGGGAAATCGCTTTTCCCCTCATTTTTGACGTGCCTTAGGTATATCACTTAGAATTTACAGAGGCATTTTGAACGGAAACAGCATGTCTACCCAGCATGAAAATCCTAAACAGACACCAGAGTCAGATGAACAGTTGGTCCTGCTGACCTACAGGTAACCTGAGCTGACGCCACCTCCCATGCCCTTTGGGTTTCGTCACCTTCCAAAGGGATGTGAGTGGGAGTCAGTCCCACAGATGAGAGCGGAGGCATCGCCCTGCTGCCGACGGGGCCGCTGAGAGGGGGACAAGCCTGAGGAGTATGGGTAAACATGGTCCAAAAGCCCATTACCTCAACAGTAGAGAATGTTTGCTGGGCTTAACGGGACTGGGACCACGGCTTGAAGGCTGATGTAACACAGCTCCCCAGAGAGAATCCACCTCTGAGGGACCGCTGGAGCGCTAATGGGATTAAAGAGCAGAAGACACTTTGAAGGAGCTCCCTCACGAGCTACGTGCCCTCTGCCATGTGCACCGTTTCCATTACTTCCTTTTGCTCACTGAGCATTTACTGACGTTTGGCATTCTGGTTCTCCTTTACCTTCTGGAATTCTCTCTGACTCTGAGAGCCAATGCTGAAACTCAGCTAAACATACATTTCAAGATAAAACATGAGGGATCTGGAAGCCCTAAGTCCAGCTCACCTACCACTGACAAAGAGACATTATTTTGATCAAACTCTATTCTTTATTTTTTTGAATTTTATTTTATAATTTTGGATACAGCAGGTCCTTATTAGTCATCTATTTTATACAGATTAGTGTATATATGACAATCCCAATCTCCCAGTTCATCCCACCGCCACCCCCACCCTGCTTTCCCCGCTTGGTGTCCACACGTTTGTTCTCTGCGTCTTTGATCAAACTCTTCTCTCTGTTTCTGAAAGACATTTTGTGCTGGAAACCTTTACAAAAACTTGAACTTCTGGTTAACACACACACACACACACACACACACACACACACGCACGCACTAGGGTTAAAAGGTAATACTCAACATAGATTTTTTTTCTCTTAAACTGAAAAAGATCACCTAACTTTTTATTTCCTTACTAATACTCTCTAAAGCCGGGTTACGTTCATCACGCCAATGTTGGAGTTGGTAAGATGGAGATATCCAAGGCTAATAAGTGACTTTCCTGGCATCTTGGGGCAAGGCGGTTAGAAAATTTTGATTTACACCCGAAGTCTTTTTTTAGTCTCCATCGCTTGGATCACTGAGCCACCCTCCAACTTTAATATTTGAGAAGCTTCAGTTACTTAAACCCAGAACTGCTGGGGAAAAGAAGAGCACATACGATTGTGAGTCTATCGTTTTTGGTAGGTCAGCGGCAACCTGGAGAGCCTCCCTTTAGCAAATCACCTCAAGAATGAAGTGTCTCATTAAAACAGTTTCCTATCACTGAATGTGTTCCATTTTCCACAATTTGGTTGAAAAGTAAAGGTTTGCACTTGATTGATTTATGCTGGCAGGAAGGAAGAGTCGTCTGTTTGAATCACTCACCAGAAATCTAAGATTCCAGAGCGTCAAGGTGTGTTTTTGTAAGTCTCTCCAACTCCACGAGTGACGGAACTCCATGCAAATGCCATCGTGCATCGCTAGTGCGGCTAGCGATTCTCCTGAAATCATTACGCCGCTTACGAAAATGAGAAAGGCATTGTCCCAAACTACAGCCGATGGCTTACAAGTGAGAAAGTGCTCACGGGGGATTAGAAGACACACCCTCTTGCTTCCCAATTACAGTGAGTATTATTCCCGCCGTTGTTTACTGAGCATTGACACTGCGTGTGCGCCAAACCTGCCCTTATTCCTCCATCCCCTTGTGAGGCTGGTCTCATGAACTCTGTGTTTCTGATGAGAAGGCGGGTTTGCTGAGGTAACCTGCTCGAGATCACACTAGTAAATGATGGGACCAGGGTGTTTTCAGGCTTGTCCGCTTCCCAACACTCCGCACTGTTCTCCTGTTCTCGCTGGGGCCTCCCTCTGAGATATCAAGAGGGTTTCTTTTTTTTTTAAGGTTCCAGGCAGCCAAGTCACAGATGCTGGTGACAAGCCAAAGACAGCCCAACAGGCTGCAGTACAGGGCACGCACGCAGCCAAAGCACAGAGCCCCTCTCAATGAATCCATCGTTAGTCCTAGAATTTCAGGTTTGGGGCTTGGAGATCATTCCTTCAACGCTTCCACTGCACAGGGAAGGACGGAAACCCAGAGAGGTGGGGGATTGGGCCTGGCAACCAAACCGTACCTCTGGGCTCCCAGATCTGCCCTTGGCCTATAACCTTCCACCACGTTCCATGAGATGAATTTGTCACCACTCACTCTGCCCACACACCCAGGCACGTGGAGGCAGAGGAAGGACGTGGCAGGCCCAGCACCCGGCCCCAAGGAACGCAGTCAGGATAACCACGCACAAAGCCGTCCAAGAGCAGCACGTGGGGATTTGATAAGGCAGCTCCGCGAGTGGCCACGGCAGGGCCCTGTGCACCCAGGCGTGAGGCTCCAGGGAGGAAGGAGGGACCAGACAGACAAAGAGACGGAAGACAGACCCTCCAGCTCCCAGGGCGGGAAGAAGAAACTGAGTGGCCTGGTCGTCCACGGCAGGGTAGCTGAGGCCCTGGTTTTCCAATTGCTTGGGGAAACCTACAGGAAAAGATGTGACTGACGATCGCTACACGCAGCGATAGGAACATCTCCCTCCAGCTGGTTCCAGGCCCCAGAGCCTGAGAAGCCAGCCCCGCAAGCAGGTGGCTCCGGTTATGTTTTCCATCAGCCACAAATAGCCATGCTTGGTACCAGGGCCGTGACCCCGACAAGCCATCGTCATCACTGGAATGCCCATGAGGCCAAGGGCAACGCACAGGGCTGCCAGAGTCGTTGCAACATCCATCCAAAGCGTGGGGTCTTGGGGGACGGGCCGAGTCCGCGCGGCCAACGCACTTGCCAGGCTCTTCTGGCACCTGGACCGGACTCCAAGACACTTCTGGATCCCACTTTTCTGTGAACCTTCACCAAAGCTGAAAGCCCTTTTCCCTAACCCTTGGAAGACACAGGAGGCTGCACAGGACACCTCCCATGCAGAGGCGATGAGAAAGTGGCCAGGCGCGTTACAGGCCTGGGACGGCAGGGCGGAAGAAGCATGACGGTTACAGAAAGGAGCCCGGACGTGGAGGTGAAGACCACGTCCCGCCTCGCCGTGCACTTACTGTATGAGCACCAGTCTCCTCGGCTCCAGTGAGGACACTCAGCCCCCCGCTGGCTCACAGGCTCTGACGAGGCTCCAGCGACATACGAGGAAATCCACTATCAATCTTAAATCACTGCACAGATTTCGGAGGTCATATTCTTAAATGCCGACGGCACATCCATGGGTTCACCAGACACGTGGGCAAGTGAAGACCAGAAACGTTTCCAGTTTTAATGAAGATGCTCAGGAAGGCCACTTGCTTTGTGCTGGTTCTCAGGAAAGTGGTCCACAAGAGCACACTAACCGGGACCCTTCATCTCAGCACGTACATCCAACCTGGGCATGGCAAAGCCCTACTACCAGCAACAGATCCCCTTTGGGAAGCCCCTCCCCCGGGCCCACCAGCATGCTAGCGGTTCCAGATTTGTCATCTCTAACTCCCCTCACCAGGAAGGCGATCCCTCTCCCTCCGGTCCTCTTGTTTCCTCCTCTGCTATCAGTGTGGGGCACTTCCATCCCGCTTCCCATCCCATTTCTGGGCTCCCTACAGATGGGTAGCTGTGCTAGTTAGTTGCACTCAGGGACATTCAACAGGCAGGGTTAAAGGACGGCAAAGGCAGCCCCTCTTCTTTCAATTTTGGGTTTGTGATGATAAGAGAGAAAGGACCCCATCCCTCTGTGAACCTCCCTTGTTCATTTCCTCCAACTTCCTCTTGCGCTCCCAGCCTCCACAAGGAGCGCACTGGGTGGGGCTCGTCTGGTTCTGGAGGTGAGATCAGCATCGTCATCCCGGCTGCACGAACAGGCTCTCGGGCTGCCCCTGAGAGCCTGCTCTGGACTCGGTGGGAGGAAACAAGGGGTCCCCAGGGGGAGGGGCTTATCAGGGGCTTGTTGGGCTTTTGAAGGAAGAGGTCATCCTCTCCTCCAGATCTTTGGAAGTAAGATCCTTTCTGAGACAGCCCAGGAAGGGGGAAAGGTGGATGGGAGGGTTTGCAACCAAACCTGGACCCCGAACCTCTAACACTCATGGCAAACCTGCAAGAAGGCATGAGTAGCCCCATTTTACAGATGAGAGACTGAGGTTTACGAGTAAATACACAGAGATCAGCCACCTCACAATCTGGCTGGAGACACACAATCAGAGCACGCCAAAGGGGACGGAGGGCCTTACAGCCCCAGAGCCTGAGGATGTTTACGCAGCGCCTGATTCCAAAGAAAACAAAACAAGAACCAAAAATCCCCAAACCATTTCCACCCCTGAGTCACCAACCAGGAAACCGACCAGCCAAGCTTCACGCAGTCTCCAGAGGGCCCTTCTCTCGTCTGGGCTCAGAAGCCAGACTGCAGGAGGCCCAGCACGGCCTTCGCTTGCCAACAGCATCCTTGACCACCCCCCGCCCCGCCCAGCACCTGGCTGTGCACAGAAGGTGCCAGGACTCGCACTGGGCTGGAAGTAGACCACCGTCTCCGTCATTGTTCACATCGCGAGGCTCCTGTCCTCTCTGGCCTCGGTCGCCTCCTTGGAGCACGTGTCTCTGCTGCCACGAGGCCGCGTGACGGGGTCTGAACGGCAGGGTGAGATGACACTCGGGCACCTCAGGCCGCCCCCAGCCAGTGGCGAGGCAGACCTGCGGGGCCCTTGCTCCCGTGCCCCTCCTCTGCCCTCGGTCCCACCAGCCACACCTCCCGGGTGAGAGGGAGCACACGGTGCCCCCAGCTCTTCTTGCCCAAAGACCCCTCTCATATCCCACCACCCGGCAATGCCTTTGCCAAGGTTTTGTCAACCAAATACATGGCACTGATAACTCTGCTCTCCCCTCCCAGAGGCCTGAACTGATCAGAGACAGACGGCCACGGACCCGGGAGTCTCGTCCGCATGGAACAGCTGCACCGCGTCGGCACAGGCTCTGGCCGCTGACACAGAACCCTGACGTTTTAGCGACTCTTCATAGCCTTATCTGGAATAATGGGCAGTTTCCATTAAGTGTTTTGAAATATTAACAAGAGCCATCATTATGCCCTTTATGAGACGTGAGAGAGTGAGGGCGCCAGGCTGGAGATGACCGCGAGAATAGCTCAGGGTACTTTTCCTCTCAGAGGCATTTGTGCTTTCCTTAAATCCCAGACTCAAAGAATTGAGTCCAGACTAATTAGATTCCAGGTAGCAAACGTGTAAACATCGGGCCCACGTGGGCTGCAGCGGGCCCTCCCTACCGGCCCCGCCCTGCCTGAGCTGAGGGGCGTTCTGGGGAGACAGGAAGCTAAATATTGCACAGCAAATATACCGCAGACAGGACGCCCAGGAGTCTGTGGCTGGGGCCTGCTTCTTCCCTTGGGAAGAAAAAGCAAAACGCATCACCCCGCCAAGCCGCCGTTCCAGAGCATGAAGGAGGCACGCCTGACCCTCCGGACACCACGTCGGAGCCCAGCCTCACCCTGCAGAGATCCAGGGAGAGAGGGGATGGGACGGGCCACCGCAGGAGGGCCCAGAGCGGAGCAGTGAAAAAGAGGGACAAACTCTGAGCAAAGAAATTGCCCCATGCCTGGCACATGACAGAGGAGCAAGAAGAGATGCGCTGAGTAAATGAACGAGCAATACAGGACTCTCGCTTTATGTGAAATAATTGAAGAGATGCGCTGAGTAAATGAACGAGCAATACAGGACTCTCGCTTTATGTGAAATAATCCCGAAGGAGATTGCCACCTCTGAGCAATAAGCTGGTACGTTCTTCCAGTTTCCATTTTCATCTTATACATCCACACAGTTTAAAGCCAAACAGTTCCCAAAGGCTCACGGCAAAACAAAGGCAAACAAATCCACAGTTCTCTTCCTGACCGCCCCATTTCCTCCTCCCTAACAAACACTTTCAATTCTTTAGGTGTATATTGGGTGGTTAATTCTGTATTTTTAAATCATAGGCTTCTATATAACTTCTTACCAGGTTTTACCTTCTTTCCCACCACGGGAAGTAAGGATTTATCTCTCTCACCCTCCCCCAGCCTCCTCAGTAGCATCGTAATTTAACCGGGATCAGCGTCCTATTCTGCATCATGATGACTAGAAAGGGTCCCCTTTCATAGCTGCTCTTTGCCTTTCTCCTGTGCTGGATGCTGCGTTTCCTAAATCCCACATCTCCCTTGGTTTACTCCCGCCTCATGCTGGAGAACTTCCTCTGGTAGCTTCCCTGCATGGGAGCTAACTTGGTTTTGGTTTGGGGTTTTTCTTTTAGTTGTTTTTGTTGTTGTTATTGTTGAGATTTTTTTACTCATCTGAAAATGTCTCTGTTCTACTTGTTGCCTGAGTGATAGTTTGGCTGGGTATAAAATTCCCAACTGGAAATCCTGTTCCTTCAGAATTTTGAGGGCACTGCTCCAGCCTTCTTGCTTCTCATGTTAAAATACCTGAAGCCAGGCTGATTCCTGATCCTTTGTAATATATATTTTTCTCTCTAGAAACTTGTAAGATTGTCCAACTGTCCCCACTTTTCTGAAATGTTCACAGTGTTGTGCCCATTCATGTGGGCACTCCGTGAGCCCTGCAGCCTGGAAACTACTGCCCTTTAGTTGTAGGAAGGGTCCTGGAACTGCCTCCATGAGGGTTACCTGCCGCTGTTTATTCACTTATCTCTTTCTGGAACCCCCAGCATTTAGCTGCTGGACTTCCTGGACTGGTTGTCTCACTGTCATATTTTTTTCCCTCCTAATTTCCAGCTCTAATTTTTTGCCCTGTTTTCCTGGTGATTCATTAATTTTGTTTTCCAATGATTCATAGCCCTCAGCTACAACATCTTTAATTTCCAAGAATTCCTTTTTGTTTCTTGAATGTTCCTTTTTCACAGAAATCAGTTTCCGTTTCAGGGAATTATCATCTTCTCTTCTCTCATCTCTTCAAAGACAGAAAAGAATGTTGGTGGTGGTGGTTTGAGGTTTTCTTTAAGGTTTCTTCTTTCATATTCTGTTTTAAATACGCATCCTTGTTTGTTTTGGTTTCTATTTTCATTTTAAGGGACTTCCTCAAATATTTGGGTGTCCTTCATTGACTGATCATATTTCAGAGTGAAACAACAGAAAACTGATAGGAGTACTGAGTGGGACTTGTCAGCTAGAGGGGCTGCAGCTGAGTTGTTCTGCTGGGTGGACTCTGACATGTCCTCCGCGCTTTCTTCTCCAGGCTAGTCTGCTCTGCCAGCCTGAAGGATGCTGGGGGATGTTCAGATCTCCAGCCTAGAGAGTACAGGCCTAGGGGCTGTGCTGTGAGAACAAGTGGGAAGACAGCTGGGGCGTCTCAGCCCCGTCGTCCCCCCGCCATCCTGCTCTGGGTTGTGCCAGCTATGCCCCCATCCAGAGAGCATCCCCTTGGTCTTCAACAGAGGACAACCCTCCCCCCATCTCTGCCTGGTGCCGCTGGGTTGCACAGAGGCAGGGCCTCTCCGGTGAGCTCTGGATTCAGCTCCCACCTTAACCCACCACCATGGTCCAGGAAGGCTTTGGTTCTAGGGTGCTGTCGACATTAACACTGCTTTAAAAGAGGCGCCGAAGATGCCCTCACCTTCCAGAGCCAAGCTTAGCCAACGCACGTGTGATCACATCCAACTGATGCGTCTATGGAGAAAGACCTGGTCAAGGGTCTGGGTGTTGATCACCATCAACTTCACCGGGGTTGGAAAACATAACGGAAACTAGAGGACCAGGGAAGCCTCTGCAAAATCTTCAAAGAGGCAAAGCCCCATAACACGCAGGGCTGGGTGCAGCCGTACGGCTGTTAAGGACCGTGGCAAAGACTCCCAGGCCCAATATGTCATCAAAGAATATTTCAAACACAAAAAGCGAACAAACGAGAAGCCAGCCCTCAAATACACACGTGTATGTACACACACAACATGGCTGCTGCTGTCTTCTTTTCCATTCATCTTATCTCTGTGGTTTATGCATTTTTTAAAGATTCCTTCACCGTGATTTTAGCGTGGTTTGGGAAGAGAGCATTCAATCACAATTTCTAAACTACTGTGTTTTTCCCTCATTACCATAGCGCTTTATTCTATTTTTATAAAACATCACATCTACTCGGGAGAGTGCATAAAACACATTTTTACGGATTAATGAACAATTGCAAAGCAAACTCTCCCGCGAGGAAAGAGCACAGACTGAGCTAGACTCCGGATGAGACACCCCGCCCTCGGGGTGAGGGCGACAGAGGCCCCAGGGAGCGGGGTCTGCCGGCTTCCACTTCTCCTGCCTGTGAGCCCAGGGGACCCTCTGTGACCCCTGCCCACGGTCCCCTGTGCCTGGCGGATCCCAGGGCATTGCAGCTGTAACAGGAAATGCCAACTCCAGACCCAAACCCGGGCTCCCGGCTGGGAAATCCGTGTCCTTCCTGGAGTCTGTCACGGCCATGCTGACCCCCCCACCAACTCCTCGCTGCCCCGACGTGGCCCGTGTCCCCGAGACACGTCCTGCACCCCCGCTCCGTCCACCGCCCGTCTCCGGCCCCCCGTCGCAGCCTCTGCCAGGAGGACTGCTTGGCTGTTTGGTCTGTTCGGTCGGGCCTGTCACAGCTAAGCCTCCAGCTGTCAGGAAGAACCAAGATTCCCAAACGGAGAACCTACAGGAAAGCCCTCTGGGGAGGCCTGTTGTGGGGCCAGAGAAGAGGCCTCAGGAGCATCCCTGGGGAAAGGCAGAGTCTTCCTTTTTTCTTGAATTTAAAAGGACTTCCACCCAGCATCTGGGGAGGCAGGGACCGTCCAGGATGCTGAGAGGGCGGCTGAGGTTGCGGACCTCGGAGGGACCCCGTGATCAGTCAGCTCTTCTGAGATAGTGAAGAGCTCGTGTTTTGCCAAGCACGTTCCAACCGTCTTACTCATGGACCACGCCTGCACGCGAAGAAGGCGCGCACGAGGCCCTTCCCCTACCCTCGTCCCGGAAGGGAAATGGGAGGACGAGACGGGGAGGGCACTCCAGCACATGGCTGCCGCCCGCCCCGCCCCGGAGGGAGGCGCAGAGTCACAGCTTGGAGTCTTCACACCCCCAGAGAACCCAGTCCCTGGTCCTTCCTGGCACGGAGCCCACCCACCTTCTCCCGCTCTAGGCGAGGGGCCTCCAGCCACGGAAGGACGAACACTGTGCGATTCCACGCGGAGGGACCAGAGGAGCCAGAGTCAGAGACGGGCGGCAGGAGGGTGGGGGCCAGGCCTAAGGGGAGGTGGGGGCGATGAGTGCTCACGGGGCACAGAGGCTCCTTCTGGGAAGGTGACGAAGTCCCGGGGCTGATGGTGGCGAGCGTTACACGACAGTGTGGACGTGCTTACAGCCCCAAACCGTACGAACGCTGCCAAAGGGGTAAAATGGTAAATCTTACGTTAGGTATGTTTCACCACAATTTCTTTAAAAGGAGTCTCCAAGCTGCAACGGCGACGAAGGCAAGCAGAGCGCTTCTCCACCACGAGGCCAGTCTTCGTGACCCGCAGGACTAAGGGCCCGTCCGTCAGGCAAATGGCCGAAGGCTGTCTCAGGACCAACAGACACAGGCCGGGTGAAAGGGGGCCGAGCGCTCCAATGACCCACCAGACGTGAAAACTTACGAAGAAAGTTAGACAAGGAATGAGGCTGCGTCTGCCCTTTGCTCTGCTGGTCTGGGCCACGTTGACCAGGCTGGGCGGCCGGACCCCCAAACTGGTTTTTCCGGAACTGACCCCTTGCGCCTTCATCTTCCTCCCGGGGTTAATCGGTCACACTTCCCAGCGCTGGGAGAATCCGGGCGGACGACAGCGCTCAAATCACCCAACACGAAGGGCCGTGGGACCCAGCGCCAGCAGGACTGACTGCCCTCCCCTACAGGCACACAGGTCCCACATGGGAGCTGGGACGCGAGAGAAAGGAGAAACTTCATGCTTCCTCCGCTCCCGGGTTCTGGCGACCAGCTTTTCACGTCACCCGACCTTGGCCTTCTTATCCAACCGCTATCTTTTGTTTTATTTAGAACCCAAGTTCCCGAGAAGCAAGGACTAACCTGAGGTATAAATTGCACCGTAGTGACAGAGACCAAAATAAGCTCGCGAGTGGTTCATCAGCTCCCAGGGGAGAGGGGGGAGGTCGGGGGGAGGTCGGAGGCGCCCAGGCACCTCTCATGGTCACCCCACCCTCAAGGTGACGCTTTGGTCAGCAGCACCCAGTGTCTCATCGCCAGGGCTGTGTTCACCCCTGCAGGAAGGTGGGCGGGGAGGGGCGGGCACACCCACTTCCACTGGTATCTCGGTCGCCAGAAATTAGCCACCACTGCCCCCCACTAACCACGAGGGAGGCTGGGCCCTGGACTCCCGGCCGTCCTGAGCCAGCGGAAGACGCCGGCAATGAAAGATGGGAGAAAGATACCGGGTGACAGCAGCCGCTTCTGTCATCGGGCACGCCCTCCCTCCCTTGTACGAACAGCCCTCACCATATGCACACACGGTCGATGGGGAGGTGGCTGAAAGGGGCCAGAGCCTCCAATGATGTTCTCCAGCTCAGGGACCATCACTCAATTTGAGACAAGATACTGAGCTCCAACTAGAAACGTGAGCGCTTAGGAGCCGCCCAGAGAGGCTGGTGGTCCGCGGTCCAGCGGGCAGTTCAGGCCCCCAAGGAGACACGAGTGCAGGACACATGGCGGTAACGAGCTGCTGAAACGGCCTGTGCCTGTGCTCTGGCTCAGCCACCGCAAGCGAGGATGGACGCCCGAGGGTCCCCGGCCGACGTATGTGGGGCGGAGGGAACGAGCCTAATGTGTCCTCCTCAGTGGGCTGGTGTCACCCCCACCTTCCTGCAGCCCCCTCACCATGAAGGAGGCCAAGACAAGGTATAAATCTCCCTTCTTCATCGAGACGTTTCTGCAAACCGGCTCTGAGCCCGGCCCACCTGTCACCCTGATGAGAGCTGGGATGTACGGGCCTCCCGGCCAGACCCCGACCCGGACCCTGAAAGGGATGTGATGGGAGCAGAGTCCAAAGCCGGGGACTCTTCTACCCAGAGCTGCTTCTGAATAGGGAAAGTCTGGTTTTGCTGCTGCTACTCAAACCTGCGTGACCACCCGTGAGTGCCGAGCACAGCTCGGTCTGCAGACACAGCCCTGCGGTCGGCCCCCATCCCGGCCACCCCCAAACCCGCTTCCTGGCTACCACCGGCCAGCCAGGAGTGTGCACACAGAACGCTGACTATAGCACGGGTGGCTCCAGTGTTACTTAGACCTGAGCAAAATCTTACTTAGCCTCAGTTTCCTTACAAAGCCAGGGAATTCAAGTTGATGGCCTTCCAGCTTTCTTTTAACTCCAGTGGTCCATAAACCTCTATTCCTCCTGCACGACCGGTAGAGTCTGCTCTGAGCAAAGCCCACGAGCCCAATGGAACCCAGTGGAATCCGTGACGGTTGCTCACCCCTCCACACAGCCATCCAAGACAGACCACCAGTGCACCCACGTGCGAGAGGCAACCAACACAAAGGATGCTCGCGGGACCCCAAGGCGCGGCGGCCTCAGGCCCTCGGCACCTGCCAGGGGGAGCATTTACCAGTGCAGCTCCCACGTCACCCTCCCAAGAGGCGAACTCAAAGTACACCGTCGGCAATGAAAGTCATCGTGAAGAGATCAAGGAAACAGGAGCGTAGAGACAGTCCCCCGTGAGAAGGAGAGAAGCAGAAGCAAACTGAAAACCCAAACTTGCCGGTGAAACTTTGACTCTGTGTCACTGTCTTTTTTTTTGTTTTTTTTTTTTTGTGGTACGCGGGCCTCTCCCTGTTGTGGCCTCTCCCGTTGCGGAGCACAGGCTCCAGACGCGCAGGCTCAGCGGCCATGGCTCACGGGCCCAGCCGCTCCACGGCATGTGGGATCTTCCCGGACCGGGGCACGAACCCGTGTCCCCTGCAGCGGCAGGCGGACTCTCAACCACTGCGCCACCAGGGAAGCCCTGTGCCACTGTCTTTAAAACACCAACATAAACAAGCATTCATGGCACGCGGCCCCGCACACGTCCTCCACCAAACGCCTTTCCGTCAGAACCCACAGAGGCAATGACACGAGCCTAACCTATTTTAAAGCCACCTAACTTTCTAGAGGAGGGGAATGCGTGACGGTCACCACTGCCGCCCTGTGGCCTGGGAGCCCAGCATGGACGTCACCACGGGCAGGACGTCACCATGGAAACAGGCTCTTCCTCCTCAGGATGGGCATTCCTCATCCTCTGCTCCAACCCCAGGGGGCTGGGGGTTGGGGGAGGAGGGACACTCTTACTCCTTGAGTCCTGTGGTCCGTCAGTGACCATTAACGCGTCTGCTTCCAAGCAGGGGCTCCTCTGGAGACCCGGGTCCAGCCCCCCGCCCTGCTCGGCTTCACTCTTACACGGCACCCGGACTCTGACTCAACCTGCAAGCTCCAGGCAGCCACACCCAGGGCTGACCACCAGCCCCCCTGCCACATGGGCCCCCCCGGCTGACGCAGAGGCCGCTGGCCCATTTCTCTCCCTCCGGCCAGATTCCGTCACCACAGCTCTCTGTTGCCCATCCTCCTTGCTGGGTCCCTGCTCCTGCCATGTGGTCTCTGTGGCCCAGACGCCCCCACAGCCTGGATCCTCCCCCTGGCCTCTGTGACGCATAAGGCTGGGCTGGTTCCTTCAACGCTGCCTGCTCTCGGGATCCCTGAGCCACTGGCAGTGCCCACGTGCCCCTGTTCTGGGGTCTGCCCCAGCCTGGACCCACACACACCCTGTGGGGCTGGGCTCCCACGTCTAGGCCCCGCCTGCTGCCCTCAGCGGATGCCAGCCTCTCCCCGGGCATCTCAGGCCACTGTCTCTTCCCCCAGAGCAGTCCTGATCTCAGAACTTTCTGCTGTGGTGGACAGTTCATAAACGGTCAGGAAAATTAAGAGATTGTTGAAAACCAGAAAAGGCAGCAGCCTACTCTCTGCTCCTAGAAGATTCCTACAGCTGGGCTTTTCCTAGACGCCTGCTTTCCAAACACCGTCAGCAGAGGTAACTCTTGCGATGGAAACGTTAAAGGGTTGTGGGCTTTTTAAGTGCACCCAAGAGAAAGGACTGTGACGTTCCACACTGCTCGCCAGGCCTGTCTCTCCTCTCTTCGGCTGGGAGCCTGGAACGGATGCGTACCGGCCCGGCAGGCATCTGAACACGTGCGTTTATCCGAGCATCTCCAAAGGGAGAACAAAGCACACGGTACCAAGACGGGTCAGAGCTGCCCTTTCGTCCTCGGTCTCAGACATTCAAACACCCTTTGGGTCCAGCAAACTCATCAGTTTCCAAGTTTATTCCAAGTAAGGCCCAAATGACACCTGGCGAGATTTCTGCCGCTGCTCAGGTGGCCACCAAGAACACATCTTCCTAGATGCAAGACATCATCGCCCAGAGAACCCGGGGAAAAGCCAGTCCCCTGTGGTATCTCCCCTGGAAAGGCCAAGAGCAAATTTCAGGGTTGGTCCAGATGGGGGGCCCCCAAGGGCCGAGGGAGGGCAGCCTCACTGCTGGGCTCAGAAACACACGCCCTCCTCTCCTTGGGCCCCTTTGGGGACATATCTGGGGTGGACGTGGGGGCAATCACTCCGCACACTGGAAAGAACGAGCACTCAGAGTCACACGGAGCGTGGTTCAAACCCCCGCATCCTCCCTGTGTGGCCCTGGCTACGTCACCTCGCCTCTAAACCTGCTTCCCTGTTTGCAAACTAGAGCTGGAAATTGCAGAGTTGTGGACTCGCTGTCATGGTTAGGGTTCCTGGCATGGGTCACCTGCTCCAGAATTATAAGAGTGGTGGCCGTTATCAGTCTGATTAAAGGAAGATGTGACTCAGGACGCAGGGATAGTAATACCAGAGCCCTGCCCTGGCAGCGGAGAGTCTGGTTAAACACGCCAGTGGGAACGGCGGAGTCAACACATGAGCAGCGGCTGGAAGACACTTGCGTTCCGGCGCTCCTTGCCCATAAGCAGGATCAGTGTCTCCAGGGCAGGTCCTTTCAATGGAATATTTTAATACGAAGGCAGAGCTGATGCTTCCAAAGAGGCTGTCAGGCAGGAGGGAGTTCATTTCACGAGAGATTTACCCGAGACTTCTCAGGTCATGCAGATGATGGGTTTGCTGCAAAGTGATGTATGTGGGCTGTTTCCCTGCTCCTTCGTTGCTCTAAAGGCCCTTCAGAGACTTCTTTATGATTTTATAATGCTAATTCCTTCAGAGAGTTTTGAAAGATTTGACAGGTTTTATATAAGTGTGTGTGTGTGTGTGTGTGCACGCACGTGTGAACACACAAAAAATAAAAAAGCCCCAGAAGTTGCACAAATGTATCCCCACGTCCAGCATCCTCCTAACTGTTCCCAGATGTGCTGACGGCACGTCGCTTTCCAAGGGGACCCCGCATGACCGATACTGGTAGTCCAAGGACTGGGAGTCAAGAACACAGAAACCCGTGTGCTCAGGGTGAGTTTTTCAAAATGATTCTCCTGGGAGAAAACCTGCTGCCTGTTTAATTACCCAAAGGCATCCCCCAAAGTCCTGGGAAGGCAGCGGAAGTCTCCCTTCACTTTGTAATTCACATCTTGTCTCCTGCCAATCTGGCCACGGTGCTTTCATGATTTCCTTCTAGAGTCCTCTGTCCAGACACGTGCTTTCCCTCCTCTCTCTGCCCCCGCCCCCGCTCCTCCCGGGAATCCTGAGCCTCCTGCACTTTTCCCCCCACCATCTCACCTTCCGGCCTTCTCTCCACCACGAGTCAAGGGAAACGATCTAACACTCGCCACAAAGAGGCAACCGTCCCCAGGAACCGTTTAATAGCACAGAACTTTGGTGGAGCCCCGACACCAGTACGATAAAGCCAAGGGTCTGCTGTGCCGGATTTGGCAGTTCACGCCCCCAGGTTACCCGAGGAAGCTGCCGGTAAGCCTCACGTCAGATGCACATCACGCGGGACAGAGGCACCACCTGGAAGGAGCCAGGCGACGGCAGGTTACCTTTCCCTTCTCCCCGCGGCACCCTGCTGCCGTCTGCCCCTCCTCTCTGCTCGGCCCCCTCTTCTGAAATGTAGCCTAAACGGCTCAATTCCTTTGGAGCTTCTGAAACACTAAGCAAGAGGGTCTCGGCGTCTTTGGGGCCACCCTGTCTCCATGACCTGTGCTCGTTTCCCCGGACGCCATCCTGGTTCTTAAGACTGAATCGTGTCGACGTGGAGCCGGGAAGACGGGGTGGGTGTGCTGACGGGACTTCCAGAGACGTGACTGTGCCTTGGCCCAGGGGACCCGTCTGCCCTCTGCCCACGTCTGGGTGGACTCTGGTCGCCCTCCCCCCGCCCCCCGCGTCCCCCAACACCTGGCCCTACGTGGGTCCCGTGAACCCTTAGACCTTTACCGTGAAAGATTCAGGGCCTGAAAAGTCACATGCAAATCACCACACAACGCCTCTGAGAAAGGAGGCAACGGGGACGAGGGGGACAGGATGGGGTCTCGTGATGCTCTCCCCACCAGCAGGGGTTGAGAGCAGAAAGCCATCTCTTCAAGCTTGACGGGACAACGGATAGTTAAACGCCATCAGTGAGCAGAAACGTGGAAGGGCTTTTTCCAGACGGCTCTGCGCCTGTCTGGACCCTGCCCTCCCAACGACCTCCACCCTGGGTAAGGGATCCTGACTTCCCACCAGCCCCCGCGCCCCCTGCCTGACACAGCTACTTAGCAAACACTTATTTTACTAACGATGATCGCGAAAAGGTGATTCTGATTCTGATGATTCTGGCCATGCCTGACAATGACGAGAATTTTGGAGCAAGAAAGGGCTGGAGAGGCTCTGAAGCACCCCGACCCCCATCTCTCATGGCTTTATGTGATGCTCTCGTGGAGTCCCCTGAATCAGATCCTAAACCCCTCAAGGGCGGGGGCCCTGCTCGGCCTTCCCTGCTCCGCCTGGTCCCCGGTCCGCACACCCATGGTACCCGAGCGGTGACAGAGCCTCGGGGTGACCGCACACCCTCTCTCCTTTGTCACCAGCCGACGGCAGAATTCAGAGCCACCGGGTAATCAAAACAAGACACTTTCCATCTGAATAAGGCCTCACGGTTTTCAAAGGGCTTCTAGAAGCATCCTCTCCGATGAGACGATGCTCCTCTCGGGAAGCCCACCCGTAAGTTCAGCACAGTTCTCGCCGAGTAGCAAGTGGAAACCGTGGCTCGGGAGGCTGGGAAGCTGCAAGGGCAGCGCGTCTGGTCCCCACTGGCAGCTGCTCCAGGCACGGGGCCACCGGGCAGGGCCCACTGGGAAAATCCAGGCAAGAAACACAATCGCCGGGAAACCCACAGCTGCGTCCAAACCCCATGCTCTGCAACACTGGGCGTTTATAGCCACGAAGCCCACCCAGCGACTCCCCACGACGGCTCCGTGACCCGAGGCCCCTGCCCGCTGCCTGGCGTGTCCACAGACGGTAGCTGAGTGAGCAAAGGATAAAACAATAAATGAACGTGCAAACAATGAATAAACCGACAGTACAAGGTGCGTTGTCACTGGAAATGTGACCAAGAGATGTCGGTCGAATCTAAAGGATCCGCACGTTTAAGAAAAGCTGATTTGATTTATAGAATCACAAATGTCTGAGATAAAACAGCTCTAACGTAAGCAAAGGCCACCAGAGTAAACAAAGAATTTTATTATTTCTCTCCAAGAGGCCAAACCCAAGATGCCTACATTGGAGAAAAGGAAAAGAAAAAAAATGATTCACGCAGAAAACCCTCCTGATTCCAGAAGGATAAAAATGACTAAAAAAAATTTTTTTTAGAAAAATGAACAAGCTTTACTAAAAATGGGGGCTACAGGGAGAAAAAGAGGACTTCGGCAACGGAGGATTTCAACTCGTCCTGAGAGGTAAGAAATGACATCAGGCTGCATCTTCCCGACAGGAAAACACGCTTTAAACGCAGGAACCTTTGCGTATAATTGAGTTTCCTGCTGAACAGACCTCACAAAGTGGCAGAGAGGTGGGCAGTCAGCCCCGTTCTGTCCTCCCAGAATCCTCTCCTTGTACCTGAGGACCGGTATGACCTTCCTTCAAGGGGCCACATCTAACCCTCTCTCCTCACTCTCAAGCCCTTCGATTCAGCAAGCCTCAAGCTTCATCATCTAGGGGCCGCTTCGGCAGGATTGCCAATCCCGCCATCGACCCTAAAACATTTTCTCATCACAATTTAAGAGACTCTATGATACAGCTCCCCGCTTCCATGCAACCAAGTGATCCTAAGTTTGGGTTTTGTTCTTTCAGTAGCGTCAGCAAAATAGTTACTTAAAACAAATGGAGTCACACCCGAACCTAAATACTTTAGAGACCAGTTATAACCGAACAATTCATTTTTTAATTAGACGCCAGTACCTCTCGCCCTTAGAAGGATGCCTCTCGAGGGCGTCTGTCTTAAGCACAGCTGCGTCTTACACGTAGCAGGTGCCCAGTAAGGAACTGTTGGGGAACGAATGCTGATCACGCCAAGGATGGTCTTAGACTGGCCTTTGGGAACCCACGTTTATATGTCAAAGCCGTACCTTCTGCAAGGAATCCTACTGCGGGTGTTCCGACCTGGGATCTCGTTACTCCGACCGCGGGTCTAGCCAATTCCCCCGCGGGCTTTGGGCTTCACTCGAGAGCAACTTCTCCCAGGAAAACCTTTTCTATCACTTTTCCACCCTCCAGTTCACACGAATCACTGCCTCTAGGGCCTTCACTAATCATACTAGAATCTCAGAATCCTACATTTAGCCCCTCACTTGCCCCGACGTCTTAGCTCCACTTTCCCTACACTTGTGCATGAACGTTTCTGCCTCGTGAGCCCAGCCGGCGCTGACCATCCGGCGCTGACCACGGGCGACCGCAGGCCTCAGCTCATCTGCGTTTGGGTGGACCGGCCCACTAGCTCACCATGGTCGTCATCCTCAAACGCTGCCACACCAGTGATTACAGGTCTACAGTCAGATGTCTTCAGGCAACTTTAAAGTGAAGACACACTTGCAGCATGTAAGCAGCACATCCCGCTGGAGGAGGGGCGGGGGGATGGGAGTCAGAGTAAGTTTGGGACAAGCATCCCCTCGGGCGTAACTAGTCGGCCTCACACCCGCAAAAGCCAGTAACCCCACGTTAAACTCTTCTCCCCTTGGGCTGCCCTGGTGGCGCAGTGGTTGAGAGTCCGCCTGCCGATGCAGGGGACACGGGTTCGTGCCCTGGTCCGGGAGGATCCCACATGCCGCGGAGCGGCTGGGCCCGTGAGCCATGGCCGCTGAGCCTGCGCGTCCGGAGCCTGTGCTCCGCAATGGGAGAGGCCACAACAGTGAGAGGCCCACGTACCGCAAAAAAAAAAAAACAAACAAAAAACTCTTCTCCCCAAAGTCCTCTAAAGTTCCCCCCAGTATGCCATCTGAGAGGAGCACGGGGGGCACCAAGGGTTGCCCTGATTCTCCTTCTTTGTGGTGGATTTCTAGCAATAATTTTGTGCACTGATTATCCCCCGCCCCCGCCAGCCTGTGCAGGCCTCTCGTTCGCCTGCTCTTGGGTGTCCTGGCAGGGGACGGGGGTGGACCGGGAGCCACCTCTGGCCCCCTCGCCTTTCTCTGTAAGGCCCACCCGTCCCACCAGCGCCCGCAGGGCCTGACCGGGGTGAGTCCAGCCCCTGAAAGGATCTGCAGAAGCCCGTGCAGCCCCTCCGGCCCCTGTGGCCAGGCCTAACCCGACCCCTTACTCTCCAGGCCTCACCCTGTTCCCAAGGACTCAGAGACGGGCCCGTTCTGACCCTGCCCACGGGCCCAGAGCGTGGACGGACAAGCCCGCCTTCGCGATGGTTCCGTGTGTTTGAGGAGGCCGGGCGGGAGGCAGGGCCAGGCACAGGGATCCCTGCAGCCGCCCCTGCCGCGCCGGGGGCCCGGACCAGTGGCCCACGAGGGGTCCCACGCATGGGGAGGGTCCCCCCTCCTGCCACTCTCGGCTCCGCAGGCTGTGGCCGCCCTGCTGCATCCAGCCTGGAAAGGGCAGGAACTAAACCTGGAGCGTGGCTCTGAGCTCGCTAGCATCCCCACGCCACCCTGAGAGGAGGCCGCGGGAAAGTGCACCAGAGAAGATGCCAGGAAAGGGGCCGACGTGCAAGGCAGAGCGCATCTGTCTGTTCCCATGACAACAGGGGCGACCGTCACCGTGCGGACTCAGCTCCACCCGTGGCCGCTGGCATTTCCAGCTTCTCCTCTGGGCCCAGCCTCCACTGCGCTGTGAGAGGTACCACCTTTGGTTCACAGCCGAGAAGCCTTGAGGCCGGAAAGCAGTGACAAGCCTGCTTGCAATGGAGCCGGGACGCGGGCCGGTGACCCCCGCGCGGCCCCGTCACACCTGCCTGTGCTGCGGGCATCGCAGCCCCTGCTTCCCACATCCCGCGCGTCCTGGACGGCCCAGGGCTGCCCCCCCCCGACCCAGACACAACACCCCTGGGGTCACTGGTGAAGAGACCCCCACGTCTGTCACACACACGCTGGGTGTAGGCCTTGGGGGGCCACAGGGCCTTAAGGCTCGGACGCCACACACCTGGGCTGGAACCCCAGCTCCACCGCCTCGTAGCTGTGCGGCCTGGGGCGAGTTAATTCACGTCTCTGGGCCTCATTCTCCTCCTCTCTAAGACGGAGCGGCTCTAACAGTCCCGGGGTCTCCGGGGGGCATCGAGAGGACCAGGCGAGTTAACACTGACTCCGAACACTGTCTGCAGTACAGAGGGGACGTTACTATTATTACTAGTTGGATGGCAGACCTAACAACTTCAGTCACGCAGAAACCAGTAAGAACAAAGGGAATAGAGAGGGGAAAGGCTCCCGAGAGGCCGAGATCCATGTTCTCAGACGCAGAAATCACCGCGAACGCGCTTTGTTTGCAGCGACCTGCTCAGTGCACTCTCTCCTCCCTCTGCACACACTGGAAGCGTCTGCTGACCCAGCGCCAGGCCCGCGGGAGCAGGCACCGCACATCCCGAGGGCCGGGGCGCAGCCGGCCGGCACCCGCAGCACTCGGGGTCCCTGGGAATCACGCAGGGCCCCTCCAGACCCCAGCTCTGGGACCCGGAGCATCCTCCGCCCTCCCGACGGCTTCACAGCAGGCTCAACACTTGGGGTGTCTAGGGCGGCACAGTCCCGAGAAAGGATGCAACATGCTCGGAATTTCCTTCAAAGGATCCAGAGATTTGGACTTGATCTTCGAGAAAGGCTTTCCTCCAATATACTTAAATTAAAAGGAGCTTGGTGCAGGAAAGGGGTTCCATGACACAGCATGAACGTATGTATGTTGTGTATGTGGAATGTTTCCCCCCAGATGAAAACACATGGATAAAATGGAACCAGAGGCGACACATACTTAGACTTCAAAGCCCTGTCCGGGGGCAAGTGCGGAGCAGGCGGTGCCTCTCCCTCTGAAACCTTTCGGGAGGGGGAGCCCCCACCCATCGGTGACGCCTGGTCCCCGGTGCGGCCACCCTGCCGCCGCACGGGCCTTGCCACGCTGCCCGTCCTCTCTTCTGAGGACGCCGGTCCTCGGGGCAAATCTCTGCTGTGGGTGGTTCCAAGCAGGCGCCGTCTGGGACGGGTGGGGAAAGGGGGCACCCCCCTGCCCGGTCCAGGGAGCCCTGGCACATGAGCACACCGCGAGGCAGCTGTCGCCTGACGGTTAGGGACACACGCCTGCATCCACAGCGCAGCGTCTGCGTTTCCAGGCACATCGTCTCCCTTCTCTGAGCATCAGTATCCTCGTCTGTGAAATGGGACAACAGGAAGGTCTCTTAGGGCCCTCGTGATGCTCAAATGACTAAGACACACACAGCACTGGGGTGTCTGCACGTGGAGCAAAGGCATAAACAGGGCCCATCATCTCTGAGTTAGAGGCTTCAAGCTCCACGGCACAGTCATCTGTGTAACTCTGGTTACCCAGCAAGTGTGCACCAAATTTATTGTGCAACAGAACCAAGTTGCTTTTTTTAAAAATACCAGTTAACGTCGACCCAGGCAGGGTGTTTAATCTTCGAAGTGTCTTCCCCTCCCCATCCCATGCTCACAGCAGCCCCGCACGACGTTCCAGGGAACAGGGCAGGGGCCACCACCCCCTAACACGTGAGTTCATGTGACACCTGGCCCTCACTCCCCAGTCACTTTGCTCCTCTGAACTAAAGGGACACCATCTGGCTGGGGCTGTCCACTCCCCCGTCCACTCACTCAACAAATATTTATCAAGAGCCTGGCATGTGCCTGGCCAAGTCACCGGGGCCAGGGCAGCATCGGGGCGGCGGGGGGGAGGCGGGGATGAATGCTCCACCCTCAAGAAAACAAGTAAGTACATACGATCATTTACTCTTGTGGGCATTAGAAACCGTGTTTGCAAAGCACTGGCTCCTGGTGGCCACTCGGCAAAGGTAATTACTATGACTAGGCAGGTTTCCAGGCCCCACCTGCCGGAAAAGCGACAAACAGAAAGGTTCAGGGACCGGTGGGAGGCCCCCAGTCCAGGCCTCGCCTCCCAGGCCAGCGCCCGCAAGCCCCCCCGAGAATGGCTTACAGGTCACACCTTACGCCCACGTCCCACCCAGAGCCGCTCCGTGGACCCTCGGTGGGGGCAGGGGGGTCCTTCAGTGAAGCACCTTCCCGGGCCCACGCACGGCACTGCGGGACTGGCTGTGACGCGGGGTCGCGAGAGCGGCCCCGACTCTCGTCTGCCGTGAGCGTGACTCGTCTCACCCTCGAGCAAGCCCCACAATGAAGGAACACCCAGCTCACGGCAGGAGGACGAGGGCCAGAGCCCGCATCCCTGCTTGCTCCGCGAGCACTCGGCCCAACCCATCCAGGGGCTTGGGCGCCCTAAACGCGGACCCTCGGGTCGTCCTCAGCCCAGCACGGCCTGGAAGGGGACCCCACAGGGACCCCAGAGGCTCGGGCGTGGCCGGCCCCTGAGCTGACGGGGAGGGACATAGGGTTGTTCCAGACGCAGTCACTCTGTGGGGGGGGGCGGGGAGCGGGGGGGAGGGTTGGCCCCTCAGGCCGCCAGGGCTGTCCCTCGGGGCCCCTTCTCTAGCCACGAGGCCTCTCTGCTTCCCCCTCGTGCAGTGAGACCATGGGGCTGGGCAGCCCAGATGTCCATCTCCCAGGCGAGGAGTCCAGAAACAACAGCCTCCGGGTCTCCTTGCCCACAAAAGCTCTGCCAAAGGGCCCGGGGTGACCTCTCCAGGACAGGACGGAGGCCCCCGGTTTCCGGCTGCAAGCTCTCCGGGCGGGCACTGCTCTAAGGGCCCACGGGCCTTAACTCATGACCCGCCCACCCAGCCTCGGCTGTCCCCATTTCACAACCTAAATGGGAAACCCGACACCCCAGCCTTCTCCCCGACACTTGGGAGGGCCCCTCTGACGAGCCCCCTGCAGCACCCCACCCCCGGCCCCCCATGACTCCTTCTCTGACCTCTCGTCCTCCCCCCACCTCCGGGTACGGCCTGGCTCTGGCTCCAGAAAGTACACAGCCCTGTTCTCTGCACAAGGTCAAATGCCAAATATGTTCTCTTAATATTCCAGCCCAAGCCAAGTCTGCGCGGACGTCAGGGTTTGCAGGCAGCTGGGAGTTTTCCATACGCGATGAGTCTGCCCTGCTGGCACCAGAGCTCAAGACACATCATCCGATTTACCTGCAGGGCAGCGGCTACCAGAGGGAGGGGTTCACGGCGCTATTTACACCAGATGCTCTGCGTGCCAGGTGGGCCCTGCCAGTAACGAGACTGTGAACAATGCAGAGGGAGCCGCCGTGTCATGGGCCAGTTCACGTCTCCCTCCGCTCCACTAGCACCAGGAAAAGATAGCAAAGTTGATGGATTTGGGTGCAACGGTGTATGTTAGATGGAGCATAAAACAACCAGACTTCTACTTAAATCATGAGAAAAAGACTTTAAAAAAATCCATACTGGAACACTTTTCATCTCCTGGAAAGAGGAGAAAGTAAAGTGCTAGGAAGACAACGGGGATTGTACTCAGCCAGTGGAGCAGGAACGGGATGGAGAGAACGGAGCCGTGAGCCGGCGGGAGGCGGCCGTGGCCCTGCAGGGTACGAGGGGACCTTCTCCTCCTTGACTGCGAGTGTCTTTGCTGAACAGATTATTCTTGAACCTCACGGAGGGGAAACCTCTGGGGAGCTGATGTGTTCCCTCTCTCTGGAACTAGAGAGAGCCAGGGGAGAGTACTGACAGGGACCCACTCACAGGACAGCCAACGTGCCCGTCGCTTTTCCCCAAGAGCAGCCTGCGATCCCCGGCAAGGGGGAGCGTATTAAACACACCGACTCCTGGGCGCCCACCCCGCTGGGCTCCCGGCCTGGGCTCCGCAGGTGGGGCCTGGGACTCTGCATTGTAGCCCCACCCAGGTGACCCGGAGGCACTGAGGTCCTAGGGCCTCTGCTGTAGGTCCAGCAGCGTCCCCTCCTCAGAGCAGGACGCTGGAACCGCAATTTCTTGCTTTAAAGAAGCTATGAGAGTCACGGGAGAATCCTCAAGCCTCACTGCAGGGGCCCTTATGGGATTCGGGGGCCGCGTTCTGGCACGACAAGA
This sequence comes from Delphinus delphis, assembly GCF_949987515.2. Lineage (NCBI taxonomy): Eukaryota > Metazoa > Chordata > Mammalia > Artiodactyla > Delphinidae > Delphinus > Delphinus delphis. The sequence continues at coordinate 2,108,994 of NC_082693.1, forward strand.
ACATCTTGGCAGGAGTGTCTCAGTCCTCAAAGCTCAACAAAGAGCCGCCTGCACCCCCTGCTTCAGGGCCCCCGGGGCTGCAGACAGGACTGGCGGCCCCTCCTCCACCCAGAGCCCGGAGCCCGCTCTCTGCACAGCCGGCCTTGAGCTGCCAGAAAGGCAAGGATGAACCACCGCCCAGCCCCGCCCCCACGTGTTTAGAGCTCTGCTCTTGACCTTCAAAGACTCTGTCTCCTCAGTTTCTCTCCCACTCTCGCCCCTCCCCGTCCACCCACCCCGCACAGGCCCCGCCTCTCCCTCTGCACCTGCCGCAGGTGCAGAGCCAGGCCCGGGGCTCCTTCTGCCCATCCCCCCTCCCCCTCCCTCCAGCGCGAACTGTCTCCGGGAGTCCTGACCCGCACCTGTCCTGTCCAATGTCTCCTCCTGCATCTTCCACGGTCTCCTCACGTAACCGCAAACTGTCCCCCTCATTCCCTGCCCCTTGAGTGTGATCTTTCCCCTGAAGTCCTTCTCCTGGCTGATGGTGCCTCGTGACCCCCATCACCCCCACCACAAGGGATTTTAAAATGCATATTCCTGGGCCGGGCCGCAGAACTACCAAATCTGAGTCAGATCTTCCAAAACGCTGCAGTCGGTGTATTTCAAGCTCTCCAGGCTTTTATAATAACCAGGCGGGGTCAGGAGTCACTGGTCCACGGGCCTCGCTCATGTATTTTATAATAACCAGGCGGGGTCAGGAGTCGCTGGTCCACGGGCCTCGCTCATGTAGGAGATGCTGACCCACGCCTTTGGAAACAGCTTGGAGCTGGAGCCATAAGTCTGGGAACGATTTACATAGAAAGTGAATGAAAAGCTGCAGGAGTAACTGAGCTCACCGAGGGAGAGAGCAGAAGCTGAGACGGGCAGGACAGAACCCTGGTACAAAGTCCCCCTAGACGCAGGAAAGGAAGCTAGAAGGCACAGGGGAAATGGGAAGAGAGGCAGCAGGAGACTAAATAATAGCTCTGTCCCAAAGCCACAGTTTTGGTGAAAGTTTTGCCAAGGGGCCTCTGACCACAGAAAACGCCGCCATGAGGAGGAGGAAGGGGCGGGTCCAGATCACGACGCTTGTGTCAGTTGGTCCTGGCCCGTCAGCCGACGTGGGTGTTGCCTGGCTGTCTGTGTGAGGGGGTTTCTAACACCCTTGGCCATCCGGCCGGTGGCCCGCCGCGTCCCAGGGAAGCTACGACTTCGTGGCATGCAGAACGGGAGTTGGCCTGGCTCCTGAGGTCCAGGGGCGAAGGTCAGGGCACAGTCAAGTCTGGAAGACCCCAGAGGAGTCTTCTGGGTGGGGCTGTTCCGAAGATCCCGAGACGAGACACAGGAGTGTCACCGAGGAGACAAGAACCAGCGAGACTGGGGGCACCCTCGAGAAGGGCCCTGAGATCTTCAGGGCGTCCCCAAACCCACAGCTCCAGGAGCCACCAGGGAGGCCTGTACCTGGGGACCTCGCGTGCTGGGGTACGTGCTGCCTGCACGACCCAAGTCCAAGGCCCTCCTGGAAGGAAGGGGCACGGCCACCGGATGCACCACGCCAAGGGCAGCCTGTCCCCTCGGCCCCATAACACAGTGGCCCTAGAGAGGCCCCAGGACGAAGCCACAAGCCCAGGGAAGGGGAGCAGGGTGCCGAGGAGAGGGCAGAAAGGACCCAGCAGAGGCAGTGCAGACCCTTCCTCAGAAAGATTAAGGTTAAAATATTATACGTGCATGTACACACGCATCCCCCAGAGGAGGTTCAGGGGCAGAGCTGGCAGAATGAGGCAAGTGCATCTGTGCGTCTGTATATATGTGTATCTGTGGGTGTGGCCGTGTATGTTTTTGTGTGCGTGTCTGTGTCTGTGTACATGTGTGTGTCTCTGTGTCTGTGTGTGCCTGTGTGTCTGTATCTGTGTATATATGTGTGTCGCGTGTGTGTGTCTGTATATGTCTGTGTGAGTGTGTCTGTATCTGTCTATGTGTGTGTGCGTCTGTGTACATGCGTGTATGTGTGTGTCTCTGTGTATATGTGTGTCTGTGTACACATGTGTTTCTGTGTCTGTGTATATGTGTGTGTCTGTGTGTGTCTGTGTACGTATATGTGTGTCTCTGTGTCTGTGTATATGTGTATGTGTGTGTGTGTCTGTGTGTGTCTGTCTTTGTACATATATGTGTGTCTGTGTCTGTGTATATGTGCGTGCCTGTATGTGTCTGTGTACATGTATGTGTGTCTATGTGTGTGTAGGTATGTGTGTGTATCTGTGTGTGTTTAGGATGGAGGAAACCCTCCATCTTCTGAGCATGCTTCCTTAATTGACTGTTACCGCCCAACCTGTGGCTTGAGAGAGGCGGCAGCTGCCTTAGCAACTGGAACCGCCTTCAAGCCCCCATGCTCCTGTGCGGCCCGCATTCCTAGTATGAGGTCCCCGAAGTCCTGACTGCCCCCCACTGCCCTCCCTGCGCTGTGTGGCCTCGCCCTCGTTGGGGAAGACGTTAGCGCAGCCAGCGGGGCGGCCTGGACGGGCCTGGGCCGGTGCTGCCGGTACTGTACCCTTTATTCAGCACAGCTTTACTGGTACAGTTTACACACCAGGAAACCCGCCCGTGTGAGCGTATGACCTGCGATCTGCAGTAAAAGTCCAGAGTTGTGCAACCGTCACCCCCGCCTAGTTTCAGAACTCATCCATCACTCTGTGGAGTGTTTTAAAGACCACGGCCCCTCGCCTCCAGCCCGGAGGGCGTCCAGGGACACCCTGCTCTCCAGCCCGGAGGGGTGGGACCAGCGGCCCTCGGTCACCCAGCGCGCCCACCTGTATAGCCCCTGGTGGCCCTTCTCATCCTCCCGGACTCGAGGTGAGACTGCCTGACGGGGCCAAAAAAAAATGTCAAACGCTAAAGAGCAGAAGAACTGACTCTCCCGTGACATCACAAGAAGCCGGCAACAGCAGAAGGAGGCCTGGTTCCCTCCTGCTTCTTCCAGAAGCTATCACCAGACAGTCCCGTGTCACCAGAGGAAGCAGCCAATGACGGCGGAAGATGCGCTTTTTGGGGGTCACGTGAGAAGCTTTGGTGCCCTGGCAGGGGAGAGGAGGGGGCAGGACTTCCCCCCCAGCCTGCAGCCGAGGCACCCTGGGGCGTCCGGCTCTGCCAGCTGCATTCCAAGGCTCTCCTCCCATGCCCAGACGGCGCAAAGGCCTTTGTGATGACTTCACGCTCAGCCCAAAGTAAACACCCTCCACACTTTTTCCATGGACACATTCTAACCCGACACTGCCAGCGCCGGCCTCCCCACCAACCAGATGGAAAGCCGCCTTTCCCAAGAACAGAAAACCTTTCTAACTAAACAGTACATCTTGGCTGCAAAAGCAAACTTTCCTAAAAGCTTCCTAGAAATTACTTCTCGCGCACCGATCCCACATGTCACCTGAGCAAACGTCACCAGTGGAACGAAGGCCCTGGAAACAAACACGACGGAGGATCCACAAGGCACACTCGCTCCCGCAAACACCTGCCCTTCAAGGCTGCAGGTGTGCTGCGCACCCCCAGAGCTCACACTCACGTGCGCCCTGCTCACAACCGCCTGACTGCAACAGTATCTGTCAAGACAGGCTGACACAAGGCAGGTGCCCATTTGAATAGAGCTAGAGCCCTCGGGATCCCAGCCCGGCTGGCTTTGGACCCTCAAACACGTTCCAGCTTGAATCCGCGCGATCCAGGCTCAGGCCTCCGCCGACTCGGAAATGCGAACGCAGCAGTGCACTTACCAGGTTGGAGTTGGTGGCGTTCGAGTCGTCCTCTGGGAAGGGAATGTAGATCGCTAAGGCCACACAGTTGGCAAAAATAGTCAGTAAAATAATGATTTCAAATGGCCTGGGAAGGGAGTTAAGGAAGTTAATGCCACGGAAGCACCAGTGAGACAAACATACGCAGATAGATGTTTCAAAACGGAATCAAAGATGCGTCGAATCTTGTTTAAACAATACATTCCAAGCCCCTTGTATTCTGAAAAGAAACATATGCCTTGTTAAGTGCTTCTAATGGGCCCCGCCAAAATGTTCCCTAATATGTCAAACGCAGTGGAGGCCAGGCGCGTGCCAGAGTAAACAGGTTTCTAAAACTTTTTTCCCTTCTTTTATTTATTTAGATTTGCCCTGGGCTTCATTCTCCCTCATGTGTGCTCAGGGTTGCTTTGAAAGATTGAGGCCTGCTCCAGCCAGGGCTCGCCACCCCCAGCGGCCCACACCAGGGCCCAACAGAGCTTGGCGGGGGAGGGGGGGGGGGGCCCTGGGATTCAAGGCAGAGACTCGACTTGAAGACGTTTCAGTGACAGCTGGAGATAGGATTTTCGATCTTTTAACTTTAAATTTCGAGTCTGTTTTTTCTTCCTCCTTATTCTCTGCTTGCAAAGAGCCGGAAGGTGGCCAGGGGCTCTGGACGCCCAGGAGCACGGCAGCATGTGCCGTGCACGCAGGGGACGGCAGCTCCATGCAGGGGCCCAGAGCCTCTTCAGTCTGCGGAGGCCCTGCCTGTGATGAGGTGGCCTGTGTCCCAGGGCCTCCTGACTTGCCTGCAGGTTGTGCAGGGCGCTGGAGGGGATAAGCCAAGGTCCACCCCCCACCCCCCGCAAGCAATCAGGGAGGTCCTTGTGCCCGGATTTTCTGCACCAAAATATCAGGGCAGACATATTCTCGAGAGAAAAATGAGCAACTGTGCTAACAGCCCTTCCACCCTGCACCCTCAATCGAAGGCCAGAGAAGGGGGCTTCAGAGGAAGGGCCCGGTTCGTGCTCTTCCAGCCCCATCTCCCCACCTCCCAACACGGCCAAGTTTCCAACCTAGTCTGTGGAGCCTCACAGGAGGAGGTAGAGAAGGAGGATGGCCATTCCTGGAGACAGGGACCACCTCCATCTCCAGGGAAACCTGCACTCACAAAGCTAACGAATCCTGAAGCAGGAAAAGTCTTGGAGATGGTCTGGACCAAACTCCTGAGGCCCAGAAAGCCTGAGGAACGTTCCCGAGACCCACATCAGGCACTGACCAGCCAGGACCAGAACCCAGACCTGTGCCCACCGAGTCCACCGTCCACTCCTCTGCCACGGACGGCCCCAGACCTGTGTCATCAGGGCAGCTCGGGGCCTGGAAGGAAGCAGTGATTCTCCAGTCCAGGGCCTCCCAGCTACAGGTCCCCTCGGCCCCAAGGGCAGAGCTAGGGGTCCACTCACCCAGCATGCCCCACAGACACTGCCGTTGTCTGCGTGCACCGTGGTGTCCAGAAGATGGCCTGCAGTGCACTGCCCAGCCCCCCAGCTGGACAGACACAGAAAATAAAACCACCTGTCTCAGACCCGAGCTGGCCAACAGCAGAGCCAGGTCCGAACCAGAGCTTCTGACTCAACTTTTCCAACAGGCCGTGCTGCCCCTGGAGCTGGCCGAGGACGCGTGGTGAAGATGGGATGCTGGCCGGGAGGAAGGCCAGGAGCTGACGCTGACCGAGAGCTCGCCCCGGGCCAGGCCCTGCTCTGACCACACTACCCGCACTCCGGAGGGGCGGACAGTTATCACCCCGCTTCTACACGGGGAAGCCGAGGCACAGAAGGTGAGATGTCAACTTGCCCAGAGTCACATGGCTTGGGTAGGATGGGGTCAGGCCAGAGAGTCTGGCTGCGGAGTCTGAGTCCGTCAGGAACATTCTATGCTGATCCACTCGGAAGTCACCCTAAGCGTTTTTAGGAAGCTGGTTCTTTTAGACCTCCTCCCACACGGCCTCCTCCCTCCCACCCTGTCCCCACCTGCTCGGCAAAGCAACACCCAGCCCCAGGCTGGCAGCTTCGTTCGTTTGCATCACCTGGCCCCTGTGGTCCCGCCCCAGGGCAAGAGCACCTCAGCTCAACTGAGCCAGACCTCAAAGTCAGCCTGTCACCCTCCCAGGCTGGTGATGGCTAAGCCCAGGGTGTCTCCGGCTCTGTTGCTCACCCCCAATTTCAGGCTCTCCATCCATCACCTTATGGTAAATTTCGGGGCTACTGCTGGGGAAGAGAAGGTGTGAAGAAACCACTCAGGCACGAAAGAAACTCTGCAACGTGGAGAAGCCCACCGTGGGCTGGCTGTTCAGGCCCAGGTCGGGTCCCTGTGTGTCCCAGCCGGGCTGGGTGGCATCCTCTAGACGTCCTCCAGTGCGTTCCCTTCTACGCTCTGGGCTCACGGGGAGCAGGCCACGCGGACCGTGGATTTGGGGGCTGGCTGTTCAGGCCCAAGTCGGGTCCCCGTGTGTCCCAGCCGGGCTGGGTGGCATCCTCTAGACGTCCCCCAGTGCGTTCCCTTCTACGCTCTGGGCTCACGGGGAGCAGGCCGCGCGGACCGTGGATTTGGGGGCTGGCTGTTCAGGCCCAGGTCGGGTCCCCGTGTGTCCCAGCCGGGCTGGGTGGCATCCTCTAGACGTCCCCCAGTGCGTTCCCTTCTACGCTCTGGGCTCACGGGGAGCAGGCCGCGCAGACCGTGGATTTGGGGGCTGGCTGTTCAGGCCCAGGTCGGGTCCCTGTGTGTCCCAGCCGGGCTGGGTGGCATCCTCTAGACGTCCCCCAGTGCGTTCCCTTCTACGCTCTGGGCTCACGGGGAGCAGGCCGCGCGGACCGTGGATTTGGGGGCTGGCTGTTCAGGCCCAGGTCGGGTCCCCGTGTGTCCCAGCCGGGCTGGGTGGCATCCTCTGGACGTCCCCCAGTGCGTTCCCTTCTACGCTCTGGGCTCACGGGGAGCAGGCCGCGTGGACCGTGGATTTGGGGGCTGGCTGTTCAGGCCCAGGCCGGGTCCCCGTGTGTCCCAGCCGGGCTGGGTGGCATCTTCTAGACGTCCCCCAGTGCGTTCCCTTCTACGCTCTGGGCTCACGGGGAGCAGGCCGCGCGGACCGTGGATTTGGGGGCTGGCTGTTCAGGCCCAGGTCGGGTCCCCGTGTGTCCCAGCCGGGCTGGGTGGCATCCTCTAGACGTCCTCCAGTGCGTTCCCTTCTACGCTCTGGGCTCACGGGGAGCAGGCCGCGCGGATCGTGGATTTGGGGGCTGGCTGTTCAGGCCCAGGTCGGGTCCCCGTGTGTCCCAGCCGGGCTGGGTGGCATCCTCTAGACGTCCTCCAGTGCGTTCCCTTCTACGCTCTGGGCTCACGGGGAGCAGGCCGCGCGGACCGTGGATTTGGGGGCTGGCTGTTCAGGCCCAGGTCGGGTCCCCGTGTGTCCCAGCCGGGCTGGGTGGCATCCTCTGGACGTCCCCCAGTGCGTTCCCTTCTACGCTCTGGGCTCACGGGGAGCAGGCTGCGTGGACCGTGGATTTGGGGGCTGGCTGTTCAGGCCCAGGCCGGGTCCCCGTGTGTCCCAGCCGGGCTGGGTGGCATCTTCTAGACGTCCCCCAGTGCGTTCCCTTCTACGCTCTGGGCTCACGGGGAGCAGGCCGCGCGGACCGTGGATTTGGGGGCTGGCTGTTCAGGCCCAGGTCGGGTCCCCGTGTGTCCCAGCCGGGCTGGGTGGCATCCTCTAGACGTCCTCCAGTGCGTTCCCTTCTACGCTCTGGGCTCACGGGGAGCAGGCCGCGCGGACCGTGGATTTGGAGTCGGGCACCTGGATCTGAACCCCAGCTCCGCCGGTTGCCAGCGGCGTGGTGTGGGCGAGTTCAGCTCCCCCAGGCCCCCCGCCCCCTGGCCCCTCGGCCCTGACTGAGCGTCTGTGACAGCAGCCCAGCGGGGCCGCCCAAGCCCAGCCTCTCACCCGGTCACCCGGAAAGCGGACACCTCGGCCTTGGGAGCCCCGCCTGGCTCTGCAGCTGCACTGGGCTCGGGCGCCTCCTCTCAAGGGCCCTTGGACGTAAGGGCTCAGGCGCTGACAAAACTAACATCTCCTTCTACCTTTCATCCATCCCCAAGACCTCTAGATCTTTCCATGCAAAGTCATAACTGAAACCCAGCCCTCCATCCTGAACCCCGGAGACGTGGCAGCCCCGCCCAAGTGGATTCTTACTAGAAAGACACCCAGCACTAAGTCCCAGGCCTTAGTCCGGCCCGTGTGACCTCCGGGCACTGCGTCATCACGGGGAAGTCAGGGCGCGCCCACTGACAGCTGGGAGCCTTTCCATCTCCCCTCCCCACGATTCCGGGGCGGGAAGGGGCCGGTACTTGCACCTTGAGAGCCGCCCTTCCAAGCCACTTCCCCTGCAGGCCTTGCTCACCGGGTTCCTCGGACAGGGGGTCTGCGTTACACCCTCAGGGCGGCGCTCTCCACTTCAGCTGCACCTGGAGAGCTTAGCCAGGCCTGGGCGGAGCTCAGACACCTGTGCTTTGTCCCAGCTCCCCAGGCGACGCTGATGTGCCCCAAGGCTGAGAAACACTGAGCCACGCCCGAGCGCCCACCCTCTCGCCTCTCCCGGGTCCTGCAGCCTCGAGCAGGAGGTCCCGCATCTGCGCCAGTCCCACAGCTCGGGAGGAGGAGGGGGGTCTGGGGTGCAACGCTGTCAACCCCACCATCAGTGGGTCCTGGGCAGGCTCAGCCCGGAGGGGGGATACTTCCTACCCCTTATGCTTGTTTTCTCAAATGCTGCTTATTATATAAAAACAACCCCAGGGAGCTGGTTATACAAGCAGATTCCTGGGCCCCATCCCCAGAGACGCTGCCTCGAAGCTGGGTAGGGCCTAGAACTCTGCATTCCGACAGCGCCCTGGTGACCGGTGCAGCAGGTCTGAGACCGTCTGCTGGCCCCAGGCACAAAGGATACTTCCACTCCACGATGCTGATGCACGCCCTCCGGATGGGGTTCTTGAGGGTCAGGCAGAGCAGGGCACGGGGCGGGCGCGTGGCCATCGTGCTGCCCTGTTTCTTGGGCTTCCCGTACTGCTGCCGCTTCCGCTGCGTGGAGCTGACCGTGGAGATGGTGGCGTTGCCAGCGCTGCCCATCAGCTTGGCCTGCCGGGCCGCGTCAATGGCTGCCTGCCAGGACAGGGCGGCCCCCGGTGTGGGGATGTGCTCAGGTGCCAGCCCCGCGGCCGCGTTGGCATTCATGTTGGCGTGAGCCGGGCGCGGGCTCCCATAGCTGGGACCTGCAGGAGAGAACAGGGGACAGCGGTCACTGGGGGGAAAACAGGAGAGCTTATGATGTGCTCTGGATCCCAGGCTCACAATTTGTTTTTTGAAGTCTCATTTCAACCACAATTCAAAAAGAGCCATGTACCACAATGTTCACTGCAGCACTATGTACAACAGGCAGGACATGGAAGCAACCTAAATGTCCATCGACAGATGAATGGGTAAAGAAGATGTGTCACATATACACAATGCAATATTACTCAGCCATAAAAAGAAACGAAATGGAGTTATTTGTAGTGAGGTGGATGGACCTAGAGTCTGTCATACAGAGTGAAGTAAGTCAGAAAGAAAAACAAATACCGTATGCTAACACATATATATAGAATCTAAAAGAAAAGGTACTGATGAACCTAGTTGCAGGGCAGGAATAAAGAGGTAGACATAGAGAATGGACGTGAGGACACGGGGTGGAAAGGGGAAGCTGGAACCAAGTGAGAGAGTGGCATGGACATATACACACTACCAAATGTAAAATAGCTAGCTGGTGGGAAGCAGCCACACAGCACAGGGAGATCAGCTCGGTGCTTTGTGACCACCTAGAGGGGAGGGGTAGGGAGGGCGGGAGGGAGGCTCCAGAGGGAGGGGATATGGGGACATGTGTATGCATATGGCTGATTCACTTTGCTGTGCAACAGAAACTAACACAGCACTGTGAAGCAATTTTACTCCAATAGAGATCTATTAAAAAAAAATGGCCTATTTCAAACCACTGCAGGAGCCAGGGAGGTGGCACATGGAAACATCAGTGTGTGACGCTGGGAATCTGCTCTGGTCCTCGTTCAGTCTAGGTCAGCTGTGTGACCTTGGACACACCACACCCCTCGTGTTAGGTGAACAAGACACGAGATGTATTGCATTACAACCTTTACGGACCTCAGAAACAGTGAGTGGAGGATGTAGAAAAAGACAAATATGCAATGCAACACATGTCAATGAAAATACATCCTTGTAAGAACACATACAAATAAAGTAGAAGAGAATGGCTATTTATGGAAGGTGAGGCGGAAAATGAGAATAGGCGCGTGGGGACAGAAAAGAAGAATGAATGAATGAATGAGAGCCACTGCATGAATCAATGCTAACAAACGTACAATGAATTGAAGGGTATAATTCACTCAAATCTCTGCACCTAAGTTCCAAAAGATAAAAGTAAGTCTGATACATGAAGGGGATGGACCCAAGCAAGGTCACATCCAGGTACCTCAAAGCCATGTGGCGATGGGAGTTGTTGGATAGGAGGGTGGGGGGCTGTGACGGTTTTGAATCAGGAGCTCCTCTGACATGCTCCCATTGAGAAATAGGATCTACCCGCCCTCCTCCTGACAAAGGGTCGGCCTCTCGTGACCGTTTTGACTGGTAAAGTCCAGCAGAGGTGACAGCAGAGATTACTTCCAAGGCTAGGTCGAGAACTCGCAACACCAGCCCTGGGCCGCCATGCTGTGAGGAAGCCCAGCCAGTCAACGTGGGGTTGGGGGGTGGGCATCCCAGCCAGCCCCCAGCTGCTCCAGCCACCGCCTGACTGCAACCCCACGACAACACCCCAAGCCAGAACAGCCCAGCGAGACCTTCCTGAACTCCCAACCCGCAGAAGCTGGGAGACAGCACGGTGTTTGCTGCAGAAGCCACTTGTCTTCGGTGGCTCATTACACAGCGTTTGGTGCCTGGCAAAGGGCGCTGTGTGTAGTGGGGGGCGACCAGAAAGAAGGAAACCTGGGTAGGAACCAGTGAAATCCAGCACAGAAGCATCTGCATGGCTCTGGTCTAAAGGCAACAGAAGCCTCCAAGACCGTCCCTATGACACGGCGCGTGTCTGGTGGGTTCTCTCCCGTCAGCTCGGGGGGCACCTCACCCCAGAATCCTACAAGGCTTACCAAGGGATCAGCTCAGCCTGGGCCCCAGATCAGACACATGACCTTGAGACTGGCCGGCTGGGCAGGTGCCCCAGGGTCAGGAGATGCCACAGAGAGTGGGGTGATTACTGTGGGCGGAGAGCCTGGCATCTGGAGGCCACTTCAGTCGCCTGGGAGACTGTGGCTGGAGCCCAACCAGCGGCACGAATGTCACCTGCAAGCCCCTCCACCCCACGATGACCCTCTTCTCTGCTTCATGTGCACAAGGCTCCTCCCGGGAAGCTGCTGGCCCGGGACACACTGCCCCGTGGGGCCCTTCTCTCTCCTCCCTGCCACGGGCTGGGTCCTCGCCCAGCCCCCTCCCCCCAGCGCACATCCTGGGCTCGTCCTTCTAGGTTAGACCTTCAAGGCAACTTTTGCTGCCGGTGTGACCCCCTCAGCCCCACTGCCGGCCCTGTCCACGACGGGGGCCAGTGCAGAGATGAGCACATGACTCAGCTTAGCCTCAGAACCCAGACACACTCCATCCTAGAAACAGGCTCTGAAAACCACTGGGCACCTGCATCCAGCCACACCTGATGCCCGCCTCACCCTGAGCTTTCCAGTTTTCTTCCTTAGGTAACTTCGCTTAAGCTAGTTTGAACTGGATTTCTGTCCCTTGCAACCAAAAGCGAACGAATACGTTTGCTCGTACCTGCCTGGGCTGTCATTCCTCCCAGCTTCCAAAGTCTATGTCCCTTCCATCATCACACCAGTGACACACAGTAAGTTTCCAGTTTTATGCCAACTGACCGACGTGACCACCAAAACGCTGTACCTCAAGGATTCTGGGACTTTTCTGAGCACGAGAGAAAGGTGACAGATTCGTGATGTCTGCCGGGGGCACGAGAGGGAGGGGGACGGCATCACAGGTGTGCGCTTCCCACCCCGCAGGACCCCAAGATGAGCACTTCGGGTCCACTTAGGTACCAGCTGCTGCCGCTTCCCTGTCCGCTGACAGCCGCCTCCGGCACCGTCGCCATGTGGTCCCCGTGGCACTGGAGCCCCACCGCCACTGCTGGGCCTCGTCCTCAGTTCACTGCCTGGCCCCAACCTGACACCAGCTCCATGTCACCATCTAGGACGTCGGGAGCCGGAGGACCCAACCCTTCCCACCGGGGGTCTCATCTGTCACGCACCTGCCGCCGTCCTCCCTGTGTGTGTCTGAAGCCTAAAGCAAGCGGGACCCCGCGAGGCCGGGCCTTCGCCTTTCGTATGGGAGCCCCAAGGAAGGGACGCGAAGCCTCCAGGCGCCTGCAGCACGAGCGGCGCCGTGACAGCCAGCCAGGTGAGTGTTTCCACCACACACGAGGGCGAGGGCGCCGTACTCGCTGGAGGACGAGCTCCTCCTGGGGTTCACAGCCTGAGGGTGAAGGGGCTGCACTTCTGACCCCAAGAACACCCTCCGTGTCAGAGGCGATCTTCATGGGGCGGCGCCCACCACACCACCCACCCTGGGGCCTCCGGGATGGAGGCGGATGGACAGACGTGCTGCCCTGGACCGAGCCGGTCCGGCGTGGCCGGATCGCGTGTCTCACCGGCTTCACCGGCGAGGGCTGCGACCCTTAGCTTGCCCGTTTGGTCTGTGGGAAACCACCTTCCTTCCTAGACCCCCGGTCTGGCCATGACCATGCTGAACAGCGTCTGCTGGAGCTCCTGGGCCGGCCGTCCTCTTCCCTCGCGTCGGGAAAGCGGCCCTGGCTCCACCCTGCCGGACTGTCCGGGTCTCCGCGGTTCTCTCCTGACACGAGGCCTCGACACCACCCCTCCCGCAGACCCTGGCGGCCACACCCCGGCGCTCCCGGAACGCCTGGACGAAGTGCGAGACGAAGGCGGGAAGCGGCAGACAAGAGCTGACGTCATCAGCGCCAAGGCCGGGCTGGGTGCATCCCGGGGCCCCGAGGCAGCGAGACCCGGAAAGCCTGGCCTGGGGGGGCCAACTTCAGGGCCACCCGAGCCCTGGGCGATGACCTTATTTATGCTGTGAGCCGTTCCCAGAGCAGTGGGGGGCTAACTTCAGGGCCACCCGAGCCCTGGGCGATGACCTTATTTACACTGTGAGCCTTTCCCAGAGCAGTGGGACCTCTCGGGAGAGGTCCATCTGGAGAAGCACATACGGATAAGCCCGTGGGGAAAAGTGGAATGTCAACCTCTCCCCAGCCAGAGGGCAAGAAAACAACCTTCAGTATTTCGGTCCTGGCAGCCCAAGCACTGCTGCAGCCTGTGACATAACGAAGGGCACGGTACACACACACACACACACACACGCACACACACGCACACACGCACACACACACACGCACACACACACGCACACACACACACGCACGCACGCACACACACGCACACACACACACACGAGAGACAGGTGTGGCCCCTCGGGCTGGCCTCCATCCAGGCCGTACCTCAAGGCCCAGCTCAGCCTCTCCTATCACAAGTGACTGTCCCCCACGCCCTGGGACGACTCCCACCCAGGCATGAGGCTCTCAGGACCCCTAGGACCCCCCCGACAAGAGGACACAGTGATCCAGGAATGGCAGGCCCCGCGCTGGCGGAGCCGGAGCAGAGCTAGGGAGGAAGGGAAGCAGCTCTGTGTCTCTGACGGCTTCGGTTAGCAGGAAATAAGCACCCGACGCAAAGAGACCAATTTTCAAATTATAAAGCTGATTCAGAGCTCGGTCCTCTGGCTGCCAGCTGAAACGATGCCACCGTCTAAGTCTGCTCTGGCTCTGCCTTCCTGGACGATCTGCAGGAGCCCAGGGCGGCCCAGCAGACCAGGCCGCACACACAGGTGGGCCCCACCGCGGACCAGGCTGCACACAGGTGGGCGCCACCGCGGACCAGGCCGCTCACACAGGTGGGCGCCACCGCGGATGCCTTCCTTGTACGGGAGCAGGTTGACTCCCACTCGTGAACCGGCTCCGCCCCCCGGGGCAGCTCCCCAGGCCGCACACAAGGAGCCAGGACGAGGCCCCGGTCGGCCTTGGCACGGGCTGCTCTGCCAGGGCCCAAGCTGGGAGATGGGCTCCCCGGGGCCCCTGCAAGGGAGGCGTGGTGCTGGGACCTGGAGCTGCTCAGGGATGAAATCGAGCGACTTTCTTTAATCTGCGTCCATCCACGCACCTGCCCCAGGGCCGCGTCCCAGAAGAGGCCCAGCATCTGCTTGCTAAGGCTCGTGATGACGACGTCACGGCGACGGTGACCTGGGAAAGCGCGGGATCAGCCCGTCGGCGCCCGAGAGGACAAGCTTTCCCAGGCTCCCTGCTGACCTCTCTGCTGTGACCTCCAGGGAGCACTCCGGCGAAGAGGCTGTGAGAAACGATGTCTATCTCCGGTGCCGCTGGCCTGGTCCAGGCCACCACCCATGTCTTGCCCCAGATGCTGCAGAAGCCCTGCCGTTTCCCCCACTTCTCCTGCCCGTCCCCAGTCCAGTCTCCATGCAGCAGCCAGAGTGACCTTTCAGAAATACAGGTTATGAATCAGGCCCTGTCGTCCTCCCAGTCAAATCTCTTCGCAGTCCAGACTCTGCCACAGGCTGTGAGCCTGCAGGGGCGGCCCTGCCTGCTTCTCAGAACTTCCTCGCTCTCAGCCTGGTCCAGGCACGCCTGCCGTCCTGGCCCCATTTCACTCAGACAAGCTCAGTCCTTGTCTGCCCCAGGACCTTTGCATGTACTCAGCATGTGGTTCCCCCTGCTCCCTGCTTGGGAATTCCTTCGCAAATCCCCTCCCGACCCCACAGTGTAAACGGGCAGACCTCCAACCCCGGCGGCCAGCGTGACCCTCCCCATCTCCCTTCTACATTATCCCTCAGTAGAGAAGCCCAACCGCCTGGCACGAGAAAGGGACCCCCGGTTAGCCATGTGTGTGTAAGGGGTTCAGGGCTACAGGCCGGCTTCGTGAGCACGACCTCCCCCTCTGGCCTCAGTACATGCAGCCGTGAACAGAGGGAGTGTCTCCCAGCGGCCAGGCTTTGTACACACAGCACAACCTCGGCTCATTTATGGAGACGAGAAGCAATCGTGTAGCACCAAGGACATGCTTCCTCTCGGGCCGGGTGCGTCCTGAGGGCTTTGCAGATGCCCGCAGTGACCGGGGCCTCCGTTCCCTTTAAGAGCGAAGCAGCCGACCTGAAACAGAAAGCGAGCTTCTCTGCCCATGAAAGGCCAAACGAGCAGCCAGCCGGAGGCCATTAATCTTCTCCATCTAGTGCGTTTACTGAGATAGCCGGGCGCTCACACAGGGAGGACGCCGTCGGGCGCTCACACAGGGAGGACGCCGTCGGGCGCTCACACGGGGAGGATGCCGTCTGGGCTCAGACGACAGCTGAGGCCCGGGCCATCGCAGCCGGGTGTGCTCCCCCAGGGAAGCCTGGGGTCCCGCTCAGCCCCGGGCAGCCTGCCGGACCGACTAACTCAGAAGCCATCCCCCCTCCTCCTCTGCACGCTCCTGTCCCGCAGAGGCTGGACACACTTTCCAACCTCCCCGTGGCCAGAATGACGCGGCTGTGAGGTCAGCCAGGTCAAGGCCTGAAATGAAACTACATCCAGTGGGGAGGGTGTCCGTGCCACTACTCTCGCCCTGTAGAGACAGAAGGGCTCTGGCGATGGCTTCCCGGTGCCCAGACCTCGGATAAGGTGCTGTGATCCCCAGCGCAGTACCGCCCAGATCCACTTCCTGAAGATCCCAGAGTCCCAGTCCTCTTAGCGACCCAGCTCTGCCGTGTGGTCCTAGGAGCAGTCCCGGGGCCTCGCCTACTGCCCGCTCCCCCAAGCCTTCCAGTCACTTTGTAAACCTTTAAATGCCTGTATTAAGTATTCATCCTCGTAAAACGGCTACGGCAGTGTCTGCTGTAGGTCTGAACCTTGCCCGACATGGTCAGGCTACAGCAGCGCTGTCCTAAGGAACTTCTACATGAAGGAGACGCTCCGTAATTCTGGGGTGTCCAGCGTGGTACCCACCAGGCACTGGCTTTAAGCACTGGCCAGGAGCTAGTGCAACTGAGGAACTACACTTTGAATTGTATTAATATTTAATTTCAGGTAATTTACATTTAAGTACCCTCACGTGGCTAGTAGCCACACTGTGGACGGCACACGTCTACATTTAAAGAGGAGTCGTGGGCTTCCCTGGTGGCGCAGTGGTTGGGGGTCCGCCTGCCGATGCAGGGGACATGGGTTCGTGCCCCGGTTCGGGAAGATCTCACGTGCCGCGGAGCGGCTGGGCCCGTGAGCCATGGCCACTGAGCCTGCGCGTCCGGAGCCTGTGCTCCGCAACGGGAGAGGCCACAGCAGTGAGAGGCCCGCGTACCGCACAAAAAAAAAAAAAAAAAGCAATCAAGACCTGATTCCGAGGCTGCTGGTGGGGTGGATTTTCTGATCAGGAAATAACCACTCTCTGCAGAAAGACATACTTTCAAAGCATACAAGATCCTATGAGCCAACAAACAACAGAAACAAAAAGTCATTTTTCAGGGGTTAACACTCTCGACAGACGAATAAGAAACTGGGTTTCCCAATGGGCAGATGGGGAAGCTGACGTTTCCCCCAGCCCAAGCTGGGCCCACGAGAGCCCAGGGACATCCCAGCTGAAATGCAAGCCCTCTCCCCAGACCAAGCCCCCAGAGGGTCTCCTGAGCGTGTCAACCGTGAGCTGTACGTCTGCCTCCTTCTCTTAGCTGGGCTATTACTGCACTATTTTCAACGGTCTCCTGTCGGTCCCTCCGCCCTCCTCTCCCCACATCCTGCTACACACACAGTTCACGAGGGATGACGATGCTCAGAATGGGCCCTGGACCACAGGAGTCAAATCTGCTCTGAAACAAAGAGACAGTGAGGGACCAGGGACATCTGCGGCCGTCTCCTCAACTCGACCCATCGGGCGCTGCCTTAAATAAACCCGCCTCTTTTCTGTGCTCCATCACACCTCCATCTAATGACGGGGCAAAGGCAGAGAATCTAGAGCGCTTTGGAAGCCCAAGCCAACGGGGAGGGCGTAAGGGGACCAGCATTCTCACCTTCCAGAGATCCCGCAAACAAAACCTGCCCTCTGCTCTCCATGGGGCAGCAAGTCCAAAGGAAAGAGAATCCAGAGAGGGACTCACATGGAAGCAAACTGGCCTCCATCTGCAGAGGACCCTAACCAGAAAGCCATGCCCCTGCGGTACTCAAGGTCACACTGACCTCAGAGAACAGAAGGAAGAAGAACAGCCAGAAAGCAAACCGACAGAGTTGCTGAACCACGCCCCGCAGCCAAAGGTCGTCAATTGCCAAGAGTGAGAAAACGCTTCTCCTGCTTATATCCAAGCAGGGGGAAGGGGCACGTCGCACCCTCCTGCTATTTGAACGAAGGCACCTGTCACCACCTGGTGACAGCAAACCTAAATTACAGGACCTAGTGGAGAATTCCCTCACGTTTACTGAAAGTCAGCCTTTCAGCTTTTTAAGTGTCACCGCAAAGTAGCCTTTATAGTAAAACACAAGTAGACCAGCCCTGGCTGAGGTCAGGTACCAGCTAGAAAAAAGGGAAATCCTCCAGGTCGCCGATGTCTGGGGACGGGAAGGGTGCAGAAGACGGGATGAGGGCCACAGTGGCCTGGCAGAGCACCCGTGGGACCCAAACACCGACTCCCCCTCCTGTGCTTCGGCCAATGAAAGCCTGAGGAGTTGAGGGGCCCCCCTCCGATTCTCCCAACGAGCTGTGAGCCCCCTGCGAGCAGGAACCAGCTCTGTGGCTTCTGAAATCCGAGCACAGCAGTCACCCAGGCGGTGCTCAAAGCACAGCGCCTGCACGGAAGCTCTCTGCAGAATTTCTGCTTAGGCTTCACAGATATTTATGCAGAAGTCCACAGAGACGATGCTATTCGATTCTTTAGATCAGTATGGTCGCCGTATGGTGAATGTGGTTATGTCCTTGTTAAGGGGAGGTTTGTTTCCTGTCCTACACCAGCAGGGAAACCCCAAGAAGCAGGGCCCTCACCCACCCTACTCACCACTGCTCCCCCCAGCCCAGAGATGCCTGGATGTGACGCACGCTCACTGAAAGTGTGCTGAACGGATCAATAAGTGGATATTGGCAGAAGGTAACTGTCCCGTGATCTTTTCTCCCTTAACATTCATCACTTAGACTCTGGCCCCATGATACTGAGGGGTTTGCCGCTTTGGCCCCATTTTATTGGAAGGAAAACAGAGACACAGGGAGACCACACCTTTCCCAATCACCAGAACTAGAACATGGGAGGCAGTGCTACCTTGCGAGGACAGTTTTTAGTAGATTCAGTGGACCCAACCTAGTTCCTTCTCACCATCTGGGAGGGTGGGGGGCAGAAAGGCTCGCTTCCCTCACTGATGCTCACCTGCCCACTTCTTTCACCCACTGAGGGGGGACGGGCACCTCTGGGAACCAGCAGTAACCAGCTCTGACTCAGAGGACCGGCGGGAGAGCCCTGCGGAGGCTCGGAGCCCAGAGCTCAGACCCAGACCCTCGCGACCGACAGCACGCCCACTCCGCAGGAGAGAAGGTCTGCTGAGCCCAGAGCCCCGCCAGCCCCACCGGGGACCCTTCCCAGGCCCCTTTCGCTGCGCCCACCACGGGTAAGTATCCACCACGGTGTGAATTATACCAGCACCAAACTGGAGATCCCCCAAAGCCCACCACTGGGGCACTGGTTAGATAAACCAATGCAGATCCACATGATAGAATTGTAGGAAGCCATAAGAATTATGTTTTTGAAAAATAATACACAGAAGGAAACCCAGAAAGGAGCGGATATACGTGTATGTACAGCCGATTCACTTTGCCGTACAGCAGAAACTAACACAACATTGTAAAGCAACTCTACTCCAATAAAAGCTAATTAAAAAAAGAAAAATAATATAGAAAAAATTTTTACAACGTAATATTAAGCAACAGCGTCCAAGAAGTGTATACCGTAGGACCTCAATTTTATAAAAGACTTTTTTTATAGGAGAAAGGCTAAACGGAAACTAAACAGAAATAAAGTATAAAATAATTTATTATTTTTAAAAAACAGAAATGTTATTAGCGGTTATCTTCAGGTGACGAGTGACATTCATTTGCGCAGAGGCAGGTCAGCCGGGCACACAGGGCCCTGGACTCAGAAACCAGGCGGGCTGCATTCCGGCCCTGTCAGTTACAGCCCTGTGACTGGCCCGGCCACCTGACCTCTTGGTACCCGAGATTCCTCCCTTGTGAGACGGAGATAATAACAGAGGCTATCGCACCTGAGTTAATAAGGGACACCTCTCAGAATAGTGCTCAAGAGCAAGGCCCTTGTAAGTCCCAGCTCTTGCTTTCATTAGTGTATTTTCCAAATTCTGTACACTGAATAATTCTTTGGTAATCAGAAAGAAAAGCGTTGTGATTTTGTCTGATTGTTTAAGTACGCTTCCAAAATGACCGTGGCCAAACCAGCATCAGATTCTTGTCCAGCTGCTGACCACCCATGGGGGGCAGTGCGCAGACCCCACCTGGTGAACCAGCCACCCTGCGGCCTCTTCCCCCCAAACTCCAGCACATCAGGAAAACACGGCACCTGCCCACAGGCGCGGAGGAGCGAGAAGTCCCGGGGTGGCCCTGCAGCCCCTCTGTGCGCCCCTCTGCCGACCACAACCTGCGCTCAGGACTGAGGGTCGTTGGCACCCGTGTCTCCACCTGCAGCTCTCTGTACACAAAAGGATCCAGGTTTGGGATAAAGTGAAACAGGCGATTTGGAAATTAGCCGAGAAACATGGGCAAGATCCTTTCCTTTTCCTCGTCTTCTCGACCTTTAATAACAATTTCGTGTAATATCAGCTGGGCTCCATGAGGTCTGAACAGGTACGCACACACGCGGGGAGAGGACTCCTGGATCCCGTCCCCGGGCCTGAGACGTGCCATCCCATAAACGCAAGCCCTCCGGAGAGGTTCTAGCAGAACCAGACGTGAGAGGGAGGAAGCGGCTTTCCTCCAGCCTCACGGTGTCAGAACCCAGGCCACCGACCCGGTGACCATCACTCACACCCCCAGCCGCCCTGCCGAGCACCCAGTGACGTACTCTTCTCTGGGCCTCAGCTTACTCATCTGTAAAACAGAGATGAGAATGCATTCCTCACATGACAGTCGTAAGGACTAAATGAGATTCTACCCAAATATGAAGCGTTACTTAATGAGAATCACTCCACACACGCCCGCATGTAAAGCCCCAGGGCACCAAAGGAGAGGAACGCATCTTCAGGGATGTGAAATAAAACACAAAAGCTGCTTTATAAAAATTCTTTTAAAAAGACTTTTTCCTAGAAGTAGCCCCTCCTTGTTAAGAAACCGCCTCTTAAAAAGTGCTGTATCCCACACACAAATACTGATAGTGTCCGTTTGTGAAAAAGTGAACCTATCCAGAGAATACGGAGAATTCCACAGATCCTTGAAGACCGTGCTCCATTTCCCAAGGACCCTCCGTCAGGGGAAGGCTCTGAAACTTCTCCATCGTCCGCGGGATTGCACGGTGCGGGGGGAGGGGTCCCGCACATATTTACACACTACACACATGACACACACGAATACACGCACACTCGGCACTCTGTCCTCCTCCCGGACGTCGCCAATTCTCACCCGGGTGGGACAAGAGCAGCGCGTGACGTGACTCCTCTCCACTCACAGGCCGCTTCATAGCCACGCTCTGGTAAAGCATAACCCTTCTCTCATTTAGCCAAGTCGATGCCATGCATCTCATTCACCCCACAGCACCTCCGCCAGACAGCAGGCAGGCGAGAAGGTGGAAAGGCAACGAGAAGGTAAGCAGGCGGCCCTGAGGCTGTCTCCCTTTGCTAAACATTAGCTGCATGGAAGCACCTTGACGCTCCCCGTTTGCGGGGCAGGGCCAAGCCAGAAGCCAGGAGAGCTGAATTCCAGGCCCTGCTCCATCGCCAGCTGTTCTGGGCACTTGGGCGAATCACTTCTCTCTTTGTCTCCTAACTTCCTCTTCTTCAGAGGGAGGGGGCTCAGCCAGTGACCATGAAAGTCCTTCCGGCTCAGATACTCAGCTCCCAGAGCCCCGGGGTCCCGGCCGTCACGCCTCCCCGGCCGGTCCAACTCCCACGAAGTTCCACGGTGCCCGGGTCTCCTCCCCGCTGGCCTCAGGACGAGGGCCGAGAGGGTGCAGCCCACCACCCACTGCCCTCTGCTCACTGGCTGGTGGCCCGGGAGAGGGTGCTCAGCCGTCCTCAGTGGCTGCCCCCAGCTGGCCTGGGCTTACAGGGTACGTTCAACCTCAGGGCCATGCAGGCAGGAAGGGCAACCCAGAGAGCACGGCCCTCCAGCCCTTGTTTCTTTCCTAGTTTGTCATCCCAGGATTCCCCAGGACTTCAGGGGCTCAACAGGGTCTACACGGAGGTCCTCAAAGCCAGAGAGAGCGCTTCACACCCATTAGGATGATGGCATCAAAACACCAGAGAAAACAAGCGCTGGCCAGGGCATGGAGAAAGCAGAGGGCTGTGCACCATTGGCGGCAAGGTAAAACGGTGCAAATCTGATGGAAAACAGCACGGTGGTTCTTCAAAAAATTAAACATAGACTCACCATCCAATCCAGCAATTCCACTTATGGGTATTTATCCAAAAGGAGAAAGTGGGGACACCCATGTTCACAGCAGCCTTATGCAGGACAGCCGAACGGGAGAACCGGCCCGAGTGTCCATCAACAGACGAATGGATCAACAAAATGTTCTACGTATGATGGACTGTTATTCAATCTTAAAAAGGAAAGAAGTTCTGACGCAATGTGTCAGACGCTTCAACCTGAAACCTTGAGGACAAAATGTTCAGTGAGATAAGCCACAAAAAGACAAGTACCGTATGATCTACTTACAGGCGGCCCTTAGAGCAGGCAGGTTCACAGACACAGAAAGTACCATGGGGGCTGCCAGGGGCTGGGGGAGCGGGTGGGGAGCTAGTGTTTAATGGGGACAGAGTTTCATCTGGAAGACGAAAAAGTTCTGGGGATGACGGTGGTGATGGTAGCACGGCAATGGGAATGCACTGAATGCCATTAGATTATGTGCTTTAAAAAGGTTACGACGGTACGTTTTGTGTTGTGTCGGTTTTATGTAATATTAAAAAAATAAAAAATTTAATTTAATTCCGTTTCCTTTTAAAAGCCAAAGAGGAATGAGTGTTGGACTCAGAGAACGTGGAAGAACAGTCCAAGAGGAAGGACACCTGGGCAGGCGGGGCCCCCTCCTCTGGGGAAGAAAGCTCAGGTGTGAGGATCCCACGAGCCCCAGCCTGTGCCCGGCTCTGCCCGGCCGCGGTGGGTCCTCTCTGCAGCCCACGCCCAGCCTGCGCCCGGCACAGCAGGTATAAAGAGACGTGTCTGCTGAGGGAATCCACCTTCTCCCCCGTCCTGAGACTTCCCGTTGCCAATGACAATACCACGTGGGACTGAGGCTGGGACCGACTTACCCACCGAGCCCTCCAGGTCTTCCGGAACTCAAGTCCAGGCTCTTTCCTCGGGGCCTCCTGAGTCCCTCCCTCTGCATGCACGGTCTCCTGTCCCTCTTGAGCCCCACTCGGCCTTTGCCCTTCCTTGTCCTTGGGTTTTTCTGACACCTTCCAGACCAGGAGCCTCTGAGCCCTCTCGGCCTTCACTCCATCCTCTCCCCGAGGAGGACAGAGGAGACACTGGGTCCTGGTGTGGGGCAGCGGCTGCCACCCAGGGGGTCCTCGGGGCTGCCCGGATGCCTCAAGTGCATCCACAGGCCAGGCCAGGCCACAGGGAGCTGGGGAGTTGGGAAAGTCCATCTTCAGGAGCCCAAGGGGAAGGCAGAGGTCAAGGCACTTCCAGTTTTCATCCCAGAACTGAGCGATGATTCGTGGAGCAGAAACCGGGGCTGCAGAAACGCTGTGAAACCACAGGTCTGTAGCACTGGCCCCGTTGAGGTGACTGTCCTCCAAACAGGTCCATACGTAATTAGGAGGCTGACAACTTTTGTGACAAGTCAGATCTGGGGCTGGTCCACGGAGCCAGCGGGGCAGCGGGAACGCGGAGGGTGTGTGGAAACCCTGGGTGCTGGGGACAAACCAAGAAGCAATTGAGGGAATAAGGGAGCCGGAGAGGAAGCAGGAGAGCCTAGTGGTGAGAGCGCCGAGAAGGAGCCACTCGGGACCGAAGCTCACGTTCCCTCCGAGCCCGGAGCACAGGCAGGTGGGCGATGTGCCTGAGGCCTGGGACGCTCTGAGCTGTTCCAAGGGTTTTAAAACCCTTGCAAGCCCTTAGCGGGTGCAGCCATTCGTGAGGCCGCAGTGGACGGCAGCCATTCATTGGGGTCCTTTTACTGTTGACCTTGCTGTCAAGGGAGCTGAACCCCGGGCCTGCAGCAACGAGGGGGAGGCCACCGGGCAGGATGCCGGCTCTCAGCCCTCGACCCTCCACCCCTGGCAGCTCTCCTCCTCGTCAAGGAGACGGAGGACGAGGTGTGCTGGGCCTGGGTGCATGTCTCCTCCCCTCCACCAGAGGCTATGTGACTCTGGACCAGTTCAGCCCTGCTCTGGGCTTCGGTCAAGTTGACCAACGGACCCCGAAGGCCCTGTACCCAGTTCTGCATTCCCTGATTCCAGAACTGGCATGTGGGTGGCGGAAGAGTTTATTGTTCGGGACGTGCTGGCGAAAGGAACAGGCTTTCCAGACGGCGCCCCCTCCCCACCCCTGAGTTCCTCCCTTTAATGCTAATAAACGCTTGAATCTGAAAAGCACCACAGACACAGCTGATGGACAAGGATGGCCGTGACTCCAAGAGCAGGGTGTGCGATGCCTGCTCCCCACGGCGCCCAGCCCCCGGGCCCCTGTCGCCTCTCCAAGCTGTTCTTCCTGGCCCAGCTGATGCCCTGGAGCCACAACCCCCGGAGCGTCAGTCCCCCTTGGGCGTCTGACTCAGTGGGAACCTGTCAACATTTGATTTTCCCCATCTGTGAAATGGGGACATGACAACTGGCCAATGGGGGCAGAGCAGACGTGGGACCTGGATGGTGAGTCACCTGTCTCCACACACGTCCAGGAGGGGACGGGGCCCGTGGGCCACTTGCCTGGCTCTGCTCTCTGCACTCAGCATCCCACCAAGAAGAGCGTCCTTTCCATAGAAAACAGACTGGACCACACACAGCTTTGCGACGGGTCGTGCCCCGGCCGCCGGCATCTGAGACCCTGTGCGCTGACCCCAGGGATGAAAGGCCGTTTTCCTCATAAAACTATGGGATTGGGGCTCCACTCAGGATGGTCGGTGCCCCGTCCAACCTCCTGGTTGAGCCAAGCAGTTACGAAACCCCACCCACTGACCCCAAGTCACCAGAGATCAAGCAAGTGTGGGAAGGGGTCACGACGGGGGGAGGGAGAGCTGCCCGCCTGGGATACAGGGTCGGGACAGCAAGCGCCCCATGACCGGGCACGTTGGGCGCACATGCACGCACACATGTTGAAGGAGTGTGTGCAAACACGCGTGTCCCCAGCGTGCAGCGTGCAGGCGTAGCTAAGTGTGCACGCTGGCCCTGTGGGTGGAGGACAGGGCCTCTAAAAGCTGGAGAAGGCAAAGAAGCAGGTTCCTCCCCAAGAGCCTCCAGAAGGCGTGGAGCCCATTTTGGACCTCTGACCTCCAGAATGATGCTCCTTAAGCCACTAAGTTTGTGATGATTCGTTACAGCAGGAAAGGGAAATGAATACACCCAGCATCTCACCTGGGTAAAACCACTGCAAACTGAAACAGCAGGAAGAGTTCAGGGGTCTCGGTTACTCGGCCGACGGCCGCGAGCAAGCCCCACCCTGGGGCTTCCTGAGGGAGGCCCTGCTGCTCTCGGCCTCTGCTGGGGCTGGACTGGTCTGGCCATCTCTGCCGACGCCAGATGTCTGGGGAGATGGGCAGGACAGAAACAAAAGCCTCCAGGTACTGATTTAAAAATGGACAAATGACTGGAATAGATATTTCTCCAAAGATGATATACAAACGGGCAAGAAGCACATGAAAATATGCTTAACATCACTAATCATCAGAGAAATGCTATCAAAACCACAGTGAGATACCGACTCATCCCCGTTAGGACGGCTACTGTCAAAATCCCAAAACAGGGGCTGCCCTGGTGGCGCAGGGGCTGAGAGTCCACCTGCCGATGCAGGGGACACGGGTTCGTGCCCCGGTCCGGGAAGATCCCACATGCCGCGGAGTGGCTGGGCCCGTGAGCCATGGCCGCTGAGCCTGTGCGTCCGGAGCCTGTGCTCCGCAACGGGAGAGGCCCGCGTACCGCAAAAAGAAAAAAAAAAAAAGAAAGAAAAACAAATTCCGAAAACAACAAGTCAGGGTGAAGATGTAGAGAAACTGGAACTCTTGTGCTGATGTGAATGTAAAACAGTGCAACTACCCTGGAAAACAGTATGGAGGGTCCTCAAAAAACTAAAAGTCGGACTACCACGTGGTCCAGCAATCCCACTTCTGGTCATTCACCTAGAAGAGTTGAAGCCGTATCCATAAGAGATACAGGTACACCCACGTTCACGGCAGCGTGACTAACAAAAGCCAACAGGTGGACGCAGCCCAAGTGTCCACAGACAGACAGACGGACGGATGGATAAGCAAAATGTGGTCCCTCCATACAATGGAACGTTATCCGGCCTTAAAAAGGAAGGAAATTCTGCGGCAGAGGCTACAACAGGGATGAACCTCGAGGACTCCACTGAGTGAAACAAGCCAGACACAAAGAGACAACGACTGTATGACTCCACTTACGTGAGGTCCCTGGAGGAGTCAAGTTCACAGACACAGAAAGTAGAAGAGTGGGTCCCAGGGGCGGGGGCAGGGCGGTGAGGAGTCGTCATTCAATGGGGACAGAGTTTCCGTTTTTCAAGAGGAAAAAGTTCTGGAGATCCATCTCACAGCAGTGCGAATATACTTCACGCTACTGGACTGTACGCTTAAGACTGGTTAAGAGAGTTAAGCTTCACGTTTCGTGTTTTTCACCAAAATAAAACAAATACAAAACTCATTCCATTCTCCGAGTGTATAACGTGCACCCAATGAGCCCGGCACGGCCGGTGTGACGGTTCCCAGCCCTGCCTTCAGCTGGCTCCGCAGGCCTGTCCTGTTTACACGTGTGCCCCCCAGGGGACCGTGAGCTCTCCAAGGACAGGAGTCACGTCCAGCCACCCCAGGGCCTCCCTCGGCCCCGAGTGGCGTCATACACGCAGGAGGTGCCCCACGGACAGTTGGCGGCTTTGCTCTTTCATAAGGGTGTGGCCTTAGCTTCCTGCAAATTAATCCCATTCTTTGCAAGTGGTGCCTACGCTAGCGCCACCCCCACCTCCTCCACCCCCGTCCCCCGCCCACCGCAGGGTCCGGGGCCTCAGCGCGGGGCAGGGAGCGGTGGGCCGGGGCTCGCGGAAGAGGCCCCGGCTGTCGGTGAACACGACACAGCTGTCCTGCACGCGCTCACAGGACACCCCGTCTCCACCCCGCCCGGCCTTCCCCACGTGGCATGGAACAGGTGAAATCGCTGGGGAACCCAGAATCAGAGGCAGAGCGGAAGGGTCGCCGCGGCGAGCGGGGAACCGCTTCCGTTTGGTTAGACTCTGAAGCGCAGAGTCTCGGAGCCCCACGCCCCAGCCGCCGAAGCGCCCCGCTTGAAATACAGCATCTCCTGGACTCATCTGAGAACATCGACAGAGGGCGAGCTCCCAGGTCGGCCTCTCGCAGGGGAATCTGAGCCTCCCCGGATTCTGCAACCACACGTAACAACCATTTCAACAAGCGCCAGAAGCAGAAACACAGCTGCGCCCGGGTGCTGAGAGCCACCCCGACATAACCTGGGCAGCGCGAGGACAGTGCGGGTCCTTCTCCTCCCGTCTGCAGGCCCAGGTCCGCCCTCAACATGGACGGAAGCAAGTCACAGGACAGAAAGCCAGCCGGGGGCACCTTCTGAAATCCTTGCTTAAAAACAAGAGCAATGAATGCCTACAGAGCATTCACAATGGGCCAGACCCCATGTTCATGTACGTAATCATCTCAGCATCCCCACCGGCGAGCACTATTATTATGCCCACTCCCCAGATGAGAAGGCTGAGGCACGGAGGAACCGACTCCTGTGAAGCCCCCAGGCCTGACCAAGCAACCAGGCTGCTGACGACCTCGCTCACGGCCTCCACGGCAGGTCGCTGGCCTGAAGGTGTTAGCATCCGGGTTCGTGCCCACCCCCAGCCCCCGACCCATCGGAGGGCACCCTGCAGGTCTCCCTGGGAGGGGCACACAAATCTAGGGGGCTATTTCTAAGAAGCAATGTTTGCAGAGAGCCACACGTCTCAAGGCAAGAACCGAAGGACCACGGTGCAGGGAAACACACCTCACAAGTGTATACGGTCCAGGATGCTTGCCTTACGTATCCTAAAGCATGCTGGAAACGTGAAGGAATCCTCAGCCACGCCTCCTGCAAATCCATCCCCACTTAACGGGTAAGCAGACTACCCAAAGATGGGAGGAGGGACCTGCCCAGCGGGTGACGTGCAGAGTGAGTGGGTGATAAAATAGGTCATGGAATTCAGGCATCGCAGTTCCAGATCTACAAGACGATACCCCTGCCCCTTATGAAATCATTGGGAAATATCACCCAGAGACAAATATTTGAACTACGAGCGTCTCCCAGAAGAGCTCTGTGCCAAAGGCACGGCACCAGCTTCTTTCTTTTAAAGAATCACAGGGGCGGAGGGAGACGTTGAGCTGCCCCTCCACCCTCCTGCACCAGCAGGTCACGTCTGCGAGACGCGCTCTTCCTTCCGCTCACCGTCTTTTCCGAGAAAGCACATGACTTGACCTCTCTCAAGAACCCACCCCCAGATCCCCCAATTCTGGAATTCATGAATTCTGTGTTCGTCTCTTACCTAAAAATCCCACACTAAAATGTGAGACACTTTCCTTTTCAGAGTAACAAAAGAACTTCTACCCTAGCACCATCACCTTTAAAACAATTTTTAAACCAACTTTTTACTTATATATAAAGATGGGTGCTTCCCTGCGGGCTTGTCTCCTTCCAGATACACAGCCCCGGTTCCGTCGGCTTCCCGAAGCCATGTTTTCCACTGTCTCATTTTATGCCTCTCATTGCTAGTCTTTACATTCTCTCATTGTCTCTAAAAATAGCCTCAGTGCACACCCAGCGTCACAGGAAGGACTTCAAAGCGCTAGACATTTGAAAGGACTCTCCCCTGTCCTGTTGGGACTTGGACTCAGGCGGGCCCCCATCCAAGGCACACACATGGCGACGGCACAGGTACCAAGGATCAGATGGTCTAGGCCCAGACACGTGAGCAGGGCAAGGAGGGTTGCTAGGAGACTGGAGAGATGAGGAGTCAAGTCCAGCCCAATCAGCAAGCAGACAGGACTGAGGTCCCACGGGCTGCAGGCTTGACAGAATGCACAGGCAGAGAGCAACCAGCAAGGCCCAGGCTGGGCGACGGGAGAGCTGCGTGCTCAGAGCGCAGAAAAGAGCCAGGGCAAGAAGGGCTCCGGGGTGTAGCCTGGGAACGAGGGGATGGAAGCTGAGCCTGAGGGCGTGGCAGGAACCGTGACTGCGCCAGCATCTGTGTCCCTTTTCCTCCTGGGCCACGGCGAGCCCACAGTTGCCAGGCTCCCTGGCAGCTGGACACGGCCTGTGACTAAGTGCTGGCCGATGAAGCGTGAACAGCAGTGACGGTGCTGCAGCCGGTCCCGGCCGGGAGAACCTCCCACACACGGTCCCCGCTTTCCCATCTGCAACCCTCTCTTCTCCCCCCGCCCCGCCCCCGACAAATCAGCTGGATGGGGAGGGCTCTGATGACCTGAACGAGGGCCGAGCACAGGACGACAAGGGCCCGGGTGACTGAAGCCCCTTGCGGGAGGCCACCTGGCGGGGAGTGCCTGCATCATGACGTCACCGAAAAGTACACATTGCGTCCAGCCAGTGAGCTGCGGGGCTGCTGCCCTCACTCACGCGGGGGCGGGGAAGGAAACCTGCAACCAAGCAGGAAAAACGGGCTTGAACTCGCCGAGTGGACGAGAAATCAGATGATTTGGAGAAACACCTAATCGATGTCCAAGTACCTCTTTCACTTTTCTTAATAGGGTCACAAGGCCAGTGAATCAAAGGGATGCCCCGACACAGGCTCTGGGAGGGCTGAGGAGCAGGGAGATTAATAGGAAATGACGTGTCGGGCTACCCACGCCCCCGTTTGTTCCGCAAACCCTGAGCACCTGTCCCTGGGCCCCTGCGCTGGTCGTGGCTACGACGGTAAAGAGAGCTCAGTCGCGGTCCGAAAGGGCCCCAACCAAGTGGGGGAGGCAGATATCCGCCACGTGACCGGGTATCTCAAGGGTCTGCCGGAGTGTGACCGCACCTCGGAAAAGGGACTCCTAACCCCGCCTGGAACGGTCAGGGAAGGAGCCCCAGAGGAGGGGAAGCTTGACTAGAAAAGTGTGAAAGGAACGGCACGTGCAAAGCACCAATGAGTGTCCTGCATCTGGGAACCAGCAGCACGTCTGGCGCCGGGGGCTGACGGAAGCCATCAGGCTGATGAGATGAGTAAAGGCCAGACTGTGAAGGCCCAGCCCCGTTTACCATCCACAGGGAGCCGGCCGAGGGTGGACGCTGCGTAACGACAGAAAGCCATCTGCTCTGCTTCCTGGGGGCACGGTCAGCGTGAACCAGGACGGAACATCTCCTCAGAAGGCTCTTACAGCCACCGAGGCGGGCAGATCAGAGTCCGAGGCTGGGGGATGAAATATCAAGGAAGGGGAGCCTCCAAGACCGGGTGACTGAATTCGCTTTGGAGCGAGAAGAAAACTAAGATGTGGGGGACAGGACGCTGCGTCCAGCTGAACCAACGTGGTGACGCCATCACTGGAACAGTGACCACAGGAAGGGAGAAAGGCTTTCGGGGGCGGCGAGAGAATGAATTGATTTTGAGGGACCTGAAACATTCTAGGCACGTCCAGTAGCAAATTAAAAACGTGAACTTGAGACAGACATGTGGGCTGCAAAGGTAAATTTGGAAGTCATCGTCCTAGCAGTGACGGGTTCAGGAACGGGTCGGACACAGAACTCACATCCTCAGTGTGGACACGCACTCCGGCGGGTCCGCAGTCAGCCGGCACATAGACATGCCACCTCCATATACAGATGTTTGGAGGACTGATTCACAGATGCGTCTAAGCTTGGAAGGTCTCTACTGATGGGACCCACAGCTCTGTCCTTGGCTCTCGCTTTTTAAACACGGAATTAAAAAATTTGGATGAAGGCAAATTTGTCAGTTGTGCTGCTGACACAAATCTGGGAGGAATCGCTGGTAAATGGGAAGGTTGAACCAAGAGTCGAGTGACCTCAGTCCACTGAAACCATGGAAACTTGTTTGCAACCTTGTCCAAACTGAAAAGATGAAATATAAGAGGCACAAATACAAAGTCCTGCACTCACATGAAAAGACGTCACTGCCCAAACAGAAGGCGGGCGGCCCCCTGGCTCATCGGCGACATAGACAGCGGAGACGTGCGGGGTTGAGCAGAGACTGTAACTCACTGTCAACAGTAAGCGCACAGCCAAAAGCGAAAGCAATCCTTTCCTCCTTCATCTGCACCCAGCGCCCAGCACGAGGGAATCAGCCCAAGCCAGCCCACAGCCGGGCTGGTGTCCCCCTGGGCAACGGACTCCACGAGGGACCCCAGCAGAGCGCACGTGACCCGAGGAAGGTGAAGGATGAGAACGAAGCCCGGGAGAACTGGGTGAAGAAAGCAAGACAAGAACCCTGGAAAACAAGTTGGAAGGAACGCAGCCACAGATCCAGAGGGGAAATGCATTTTGTTTGCTCCGGATGGAAGGGGTCAGACACGCATGGGCAAAGGTCACAGGACGGCAGATTTTCACCTTATCTGATTTCAAAGAATAAAGGCTCGTCCAAACCAGAATGGCTGCTTTGCGAGCTCGTGAGGCCCCTTTCCCAGAATGATCAGAGTAGAAGCCAGACGACCCCTTGTTAGGAAAGGAAAGAGCCGTCTGCGGCGGGCAGGAGGTGGGGCTAGACCAGTGGTGCTAAGCTTTTGGATTTCAAGGGCTGGTAATGCCTTTTTAAAATGTGCTGTCTGCGCAGTGTTTCAAAACTCAGCTACGATCTACTATCACCACCATTTCATAAGAGAGAAGATATTTATCACCAAAGGGCAGGAGAGAGAGATTATCGGCATAAAGGACAATCCTTTATATTGAATACACTTAAGTTTCTGAAAAATGCACCTTATTTTTCTGACTTCGGGAGGGCCTGAGGGAACATGGCTTCACCGGCCGGTTCCCTTGTAGTCCCGGCGGCCAGCGTTTAGCAGGTGCTCAATAAACACCTGCTCAGTGAGTAATTGCATAATTGCGAGCATTTATACAAGGAATGGCCCGTCCTCCACACCAGGCCCACCAGCTTCTTCTCCTCATCAGTCGTCAGTATAGACTGACAGCTCTCATGGTTGCTGGCGCTGAAATATCGGACAGCAAGGGCCATCAACCTCCCCAGTCTGAGGGGAACGTGCCTTCTATGAGTGCCGTGCTCCAGCGTTTACAAAGCATTTTCTCATGTTATCATCGCACTCTATTTTCTTGACAATGTGGAGATTGATGCCCTGAGTTTACAGCTGGAGAAACTGAGGATTCAGGCTTTCCCAAGGCTGCCTCTGAGACAGGGGGGTAGAACGCGAGCCCAGGTCCCCACGCTGCTGGGTGGATGCCGCTCCCACCTGTCTCGAGCCGTCACCCCCGGGAAGGGGTAACCTGACCCTCCAGCCGCTCTGGTGAAAGCAAAATGCTGTCTCGGCCACAAGAGCACAAGATGGGGCCCAACACCACGGCTGCCCCGGAACCCACGGCCAGGGCCTCTCGGGGGAAAAGCAGGGACGTGGGGGAGCCCGCGGCTTCCATCAGCAGCTAGCACGAGCCTCTGTCTGCCTCCAAGACACGGCCTGTCCGCCAGGCCTGCTGCCCGGCAGCATGAGCCGCGTGGAGATGGATGGGTCTCAGGTCCACGCAGGTGCACCAAAACCACAAAACCCTCATGAGGATGACGGCAACGTGTGAGGAGCCAGAAATGGGCACCTAACATATGTTATACACATAGTAACCTAAGGAAACGCAGAGCTCCCCTTCCTTCTATGTGCGAGCCAGGTGGGGTGCACCAGCTGAGGAGCTGTTGTACCCTGAAGGCAACCGGCGATTCAAGAACCAAACAGCAAGTCCACGATTAAACACATCAAACCACCACCACAACAATTTATTTTCACAGACTTAACCAGTTAATTTGGCATGTTATATACATACATGCATAATATACAGAGAGAGAGAGACAGAGACAGACAGAGACAGAGAGAGACAGAGAGACAGTGACAGAGACAGAGAGATACAGAAAGAGACAGAGACAGAGAGACAGAGAGAAACAGAGACAGAGACAGACAGAGCGAGACAGAGACAGAGAGACAGACAGAGACAGAGACAGAGAGGCAGAGAGACAGAGAGAGAAACAGAGAGAGACAGAGAGATAAAGACAGAGACAGAGAGAGACAAAAACAGAGAGACAGAGAGAGACAGAGAGAGAGACAGACTCTCAGTACACCTGAGAAGACAGAGGCTTCCTACTCGAAGCAGAGATGCTGACTGAGCCCCTTGAAGGAGGACATCCGGGCGCCCCCTCTAGTGTGTGACTGAACAGGGTCCCGTGTAGCCTAGCAACTGGTTTCCCAGTTGGTGTAGCCCAGGCACTGGCTTCCTTGCTGATAATTCCTTGGGTAGAGAAATCCGAGCTCTGAGACCACAGCGAGCAGGCGGGGCGGCTGGGTGGGGTGGGCGTCCTGCACAGGTGGCCAGGCAGGTGTGCGGGGGCAGGCGCTCAGATGCTCCATCCTCACCACGCTCCTGGCAACAAGGGGCCGGGACGGCGTCCAGGCACCTCGCAGACACTGGCCCCGGCTTGAGAAGCCACAACAAAGATCGAGGAGGCTCCGCTGGCCTGTGATCTACGGTGGAAGTACAGCCAGGGCTGAAGGGCTGAAGGGCACCCGTCACCGGGGAGACCAGAGACCGCGTAAGACGGGAACGCCGGCATCCATTTACAGATGTGCAGAAGGTCACTTGCCCAGGCAGGTAAACGATGGGGGCAGGGCCCTGCAGAGGGCAGGGGCTGAAGCTGGATGGTCCGGACAGCACTCTTCTGATGCCGTGACCGCGCACTGACCTCGGCCGGGTTGCCAGGTCCCATTTACTGAGCACACCTACGGCCGTGCGGTACTTTGAGGGATGGGGGTTCAAAGGTAAACACACCCTGTTTCCTCACCTTGCAAAACAGGAGAAGTAACCTCTTTCATATGGCTGCTGTGAGATTAAATGAAAGAATTCAAGGCACGTGAACTGTCAATCCAGTGATCATGATGGATGTCCAAAGTCAACGTCTGGATATGTCTCTCCTTTGTTTTGAACTATGGAGGATTTTCAATGAGAGTTCATTACTCCTCTGAAAAATACCGAGACCTTAGAATGCATTAAGTTCTGATCTCTGCATCCACCCCGTCCATCACTAATCTTCCACCTTATCATTGCTCAATATTTACAACTGCCTTGTTTTCAAGCCATCCTAAATCTTAGCCTTCTTTTAAAGAAAAGAAATGATGAATGCTTCTTTCTTTAAAAGCATCTCTGGGTAGCTCTCTCAGCCACGATCATCTTAGAGGTAAATGCTGCTGGTGTTTGTTCACACAAAAAAAAGTCTTCTCATCCTAACTCTTGAAAGATAGTCTAGCTTTGTACAGAATTCTAGTCTGACATCCACTGAGCACTTGGAAGATATTGTTCCTTGTCTTCTAACCTCTATTACGGTTTTGATGAAGTCTGCTGCTTGCAGATAATCTGCCTTTTCTCCCTGCTTGCTTTTAAGATTTTTTCATTTTCTTTGATTTTTTCAGCAGTTTCCCATGCTGACTGTCGAGATGTCAATGTATTTTTAATTACCCTACCCAATCCTCAGTGTGCTACTGCAACCTACAAAATCAACATCCTTCTTCAATTTTGGAATGTCCTTGGCATCAGCTTCTAAAGTGATGTCTTTGCACCGTTCTCTTGTCTCCCAGAACTCCATTTAGACACATACTGAACCTTTTGGTTCTCTTCCCTGATTCTTTCAACTGCTTTTTCACAGATTCAGTAGTTTATCTCTCAGTGCTGAATTCTGGGAAATTTCCTCAGGTCTAACTTCCAGTCACAGATTCTATCTTCTGCTGTGTCTACCCTGATGTTTCATCCATCCCATTAGCTTATTTACCTCAACAACTGTTTTTCAGTTCCAAAAGTACTACCGGGCCCTTTTTTCAAACCTTCTCTTTTTTCATAGAGAACTGCTCTTTTATTAGGTTTTCTATTTCTTCTTTTATCTCTTCAACTGTCTCAAACAAATTTATTTTATGGTCCCTTCAAACCATCCCATTACTTTAGCTGTTGGGGCACTAACTCTCCTGCTTCTTGTATCAGCCAGCTCTTCCTCGTGGAGGTGTATTTTGTTATGAGGTTTGTGTTTTTTATTGTTAGCACAGCCTCAGCCAGGATTGCTTATTTTTTGAGAGCACTGAGGGCCCTGAGGTGTAGAAGTTTCTTCAGAGTTGGTTGTGCTTATTTTCGAAGGACTATTTGGGTATCAATTATCCTAGACCTAGTTTTTGTATGTGGTACAAAATGTACCATCTTAACCATTTTTCTTTTTTTTTTTTTTTGTGGTTCGCGGGCCTCTCACTGCTGTGGCCTCTCCCGTTGCAGAGCACAGGCTCCAGACGCGCAGGCTCAGCGGCCGTGGCTCACAGGCCCAGCCGCTCCGCGGCATGTGGGATCTTCCCAGACCGGGACATGAACCCGTGTCCCCTGCATCGGCAGGCAGACTCTCAACCACTGCGCCACCAGGGAAGCCCTGACGTCCGTTTTTTAATCCTAAAGCTCCTGTAACAAGCGAGTAGCATAAGCCCAGACTCCATCCTGCGAGTGGTACAGTGCAGGGGGCAGAGGAAGCCCCAGGACACACAGTGCGCCGCCTCCTTGCTCACTCCAAAGCAGCAAACAGAGTTGTCTTCGTCTCCTTGTCTTGAACAGGAAGTTCTTTTGGGTTCTGGGCTTTATGAAAGGGCTCCTTTCCTGCTCCCCCAAATCCCATAGGCCTGAGGCCACAAGTCTCACCCCCTACCCTCCGACGCTACGCTCTGCACCCAGATCCAGATCCCAACTTGTACGGAACACCACGGCATTAGCCGTGGTGAACCTATTCCTTCCTTGGTACAGTTAAAATGTGCATATCCACAACACACAACTGCTTTGAGACTTAAATTATACAATTCACATGAAGTTCCTGATATAAAGCTTAGCATACACTAGATGCTCAATGAATCGTGGCTATTTTTATTTCTAAACTCAACTCAGCCCAGTCGAGCCCAAACCACTAATCTTTCTCTTTAAAAAAGTAATAAAAATTTAAAAGCTGTAATCTATAACATTATGGACCTTGCATTACCCATACATAAATATCTCCCCACTCTCTTGAAAAAGACAGGAGAAGAAAAAGTGAAATAAAAGAGATATCCACAATCAACTGCAAAGTCTGAACCCCAATATCACATTGTGTATGAGACATCCCCAACATGAAACGGTGCCTACAGGACTAGCTAATGTTCAAATTCAAACAAGATGCACGAAACTCTCACCAGCCCACCACGCACACAGCTATTAGCTGTGCCTAAATTAAATTCCCTACCGACCACCACAAAAACAAATGTCCCTTCACCCCTCGCGTGGGCAGCACGTGGGTGGTGCGTGGAACACTGCTCAGCCTCGAGCTGAACGTGACGCTTCAGCGGGTCCCCGTAACACCCACACCTGGCTCAGCGTCTGCACCAGATCCTGGCAGGGAGCCTCGCCTGGCCACTGCTTCTGCCCTGTCCTGGGTTCTGTGCTAGACAGTCCGTTCATGTCTCAATTTCCCTTTCAGTGGAAAGTACCGCAGAGCAGAATCCACGTCCTTCAAACACAGCCTCCTGCACCAAGACCAGGAGCTCCCCGGACCTTCCTGACGGGCGGCCCACTTAGGAAGTCCTGTTACATAAAGCAGGAGTTTCTTCAAACTGAGTCATCTCATAGAATCCAGCAACGGCCCAATACTGGTGTGTTTGATTCCAGAATAAATGTGAATCAAACTGGGAAGAAACACCAGAGGCAAATAATTTTATGACGACAAAATATCTGGTGCTAGAGATGTAATCGCTGTGCCCTTTCCTACCCTGTGGAAGGCTGTTTTGTCTAATGAATGAGAGATATATTTGAAGGAAGGGAAGGGAGATGGGGAGGGAAAAAGAAATGTGGTTTATCCCCCAAAGCAGCCGGCCCCACGTGAGGCCTGCTGCTGCCGAGATAGACGTGTGCACGGCTCTGTTTATTACATGCTCTTGGAGTACATTCAAAGCAAGGAGTTAAGCATGTGTAAGATCCAGAAGTGAAAACAGCCCCTCTTGACATTGCTCTGCACGTTTCTGCCCTAAATTAGACAGTGAATCAGGAGGTTACATCTGCGGGCGGGCGGCGGAGAAAAAGGAGGGCCCAGACACGTGAGCCTGCTGGGAAAGACGGCCCGGAAGGCGAGCCTGTGTGGTGGTGCTTTTTCAAGTCAGGAAAGGCAGATCCAGGCTAGTCCTGTTTGACTGCAGTGCAGACAGTGACAATTCCAAACCGATAAAGAAAGACCCTAAAATAGGCCTCACGTATCAGGCTGCCCTGAATCCCTGGGAAAGAGCCACTGTGTCAAGTGGATGTCAACCCAAGCATTTCTTACTGACCCACCTTCCTGACTTTGATCTCTGAGCCTGCAGATAAACACATACGACAGTCCCTAGAGATTCGTTCTAAATATACCGGCCGCTGTTTATACCAGGATGGACTCCCTGCCTGGTAGCGCTCCATGGGTGCAGGCAGACTCCCCAGCGCAGACTGGGCACACCCACTCCCTGGAGGACCCCGGGCCAGAGCACAAACCGGACTCCCGCACCCAGGGTCCTCCTGCCCTGAACCTGAGGTCTGGACCAGGCCTTCGTGCTGACGCCACCGCCACGATGACGCGCATTCCTAACCCCAACTTTCCTCCCGCTGGGGGAGGTCTGAGCAGATCCACAGGGCTGGCGCTGCCAGCGAATGGGCTGCTGTTTAAGCTACCAAGAGAAATCTCAAAAGCCCAACAACAGGCTATCCAGATTGGAAGAGAAACCACATAATCAGAGCAGGGCTTTTCCAGAGCAAGGACTCAAACAACAGTCGCTGGGGTCAAATTCCAGCTCCACCATTTATGAGCTATGTGACCTCAGGCAAACTCCTTAAGCTCTCTGAGCCTCAGTCTTCTTTTGTGTGAAATGGGGATAAGAGGAGTTCCTACCTCAATGAGAGAGTGGATGAGACACACTCAGCAGCGCCCACTGGGAGCAAAGCGGCAGGGATGGGGAGGCATGGACACACGGGAGGAAGGAAGGAACCCCTTGCAATCCCCAAGGTCCCTGGCCGTAGAAACAAGTCCAGTGGAGGTCTGCGCTGGGGAGCGTGGGGGAGAGAAGACAGTAGCTGCCACGACCCTAAACTGTTTACAACCAAAGGAATGCACAGCGGAGAACCACTTTATGTTACGTAAACAGCCCCGCGTCCCTGGACGTCTCCACCACCTGCCATTCAAATGCGCGGCTGGATCTGGGTCCCCACTCGGGTGCTGGCACGTTGAAAGACACGTCCAAAGCCAGCCAGCTCGAGAAAACCAAATATGGCCACGCTCAGACCACTGTAGGTGGACCAGGAGCTCCTCCGGTGCCAGGAGATGGTGAGGGGTGACTCAGACACATCAGCTGACAGCTCCAGGGTATGAATGACTACGGGCTGTGCTCATTTCCAAACAAACTCTTCCATCCTATAAACCCCGAAGTATTTTATCGGATCGTTGGGGTCTCAGGCATCTGCCTGCTAGGGAAAGGAGCCTCTGAAGCCGGCATGGACGCCATTCTGAGTCCCTGCACCGGCCTACAGACTCCGCCCCCCCCCCCCCCCCCCCCCGAGAGCAACGCAACAGTAATCAACCAGGTGGAAATCTCCTCCAGACCCCAGAGGAGACGCAGAAAGTTCACAGAACAAAGGAAGGGGCCAGGGATCAGGGCCGACCCCTCACCTTCTCGTGACGACCCATCAGATCATCTCTGAGCGTCACAGGGATCAAGTGAGAACAAAATGAGATACTAGGTGTGAAATGTTTTGAAAAACATTTAGAAAGACAGTGTAATAAAACTATGAAGTGTCATCTAGCAACTCCTTCAGGAAAGTCAGACAGAATTTAGAAGCTCTTGGATTTAATTCACCTTTTAAAATATGTCTATGACTTACCAACCTAGCTGAATAAAAAGTGAAAGACAAAATTTATAAAATGGGTAAGTATTTTTCCTTTTTTTCCTACATTATACCAAACATTTTTCAACTGATTTTTTTTTCACTGAATTGGTTGACAGAACTGATTGAATCACCCAGCTGTATAAAAAGTGCCTGAGCATCTGCCCAACTTTCCCAGACATGGCCAAAATAGTAGGTATGCTGGGCACCTTTTTCCCATCCTGAGTCTGGGGCAGACATCACTAATCAATCCCTGCAGTCTTCACCCTGAGCTTAGGCTGCAGCTCAGAATCCTTTCCACACGCAGCACTTCAGGCCCCATGACCAGTCTCAGACCTGCACAGGACCTGAAACCATTTGTCATCTTAGGTACTTCCTTCTCCTGATTTAAACTGAAGCCACAGGCTCAATGATTTTAGTCTTACTAATTCCTCCCGAAATGGCTCACTGATGCCTGGAATTCCTGGAAAAAAGACAAAGTCTTTCATCTCGCAATTAGACAAAAGGCTGACCGTGCAAATACGCCAGAGAGGATGCAAAATGACTTACATTCGTACAAAACTGTAAATAGTTGATTCCAGCCTCCCTCTGAGCAGGGTCCAGGTGGCCCTGCTGGAGGAGGTCTTAAGTGCATCTCCCCACCCTCTCGAGGCTCTTGGCCTCTGGGGACAGCAGCGGCCACTCGAGTCACCCCAGGGCTGCCAGGAAGAGTGTGGACCAGGCCGCACAGCTCTGTGGGGTTGGAGCCCCTTCCTGAGGATGGAGGAGAAGAGCCCTGGATCCCTGAGGGTGCTGTGGACAGTCCCACAGCCCGGCAGGGGCTCAGGAGGGAAGATGACCACAGCAAGCAGAGACAAACCCCAGTGACACAGAGAGGGTCACTCAGTTCCACAAAGTCACCGTTCACAGCGGTTCACCCTCGTCCCCAGAGCCGCTCCGCACCCAGCCTGGTTTGTGTGTCACGTGGTCCTTGATGGGTCGGCTCTATAAAGGCTGAGCAAGACTTCCAGCGTCTGGAGGACCCAGGCGCTTCTCAGGCAGGTGAGCTGCCACATGGCACCACGCGGCCACCACCGAGGCTGGACGCCGTGCAGCCGGAGGCCCCGCCGTGAGCCCGGGGGGCGGCGTCCATCTGCTTCACTCACCACTGCATCCGCACTGTGTCTCCGGGACCCAGTGAACACTTCATGCCCGGCTGTCAAAATTCGTTCTGCTTGCTCATGCCTGCTGCCAAGAGGCTACCACGGCGCCGGCTCACGGGAAGCGCTCACTAAACACGGATGGACGGACGGACAGATGGTTGACAGTCTGTCCTGCCTCTAGTCTGCCAAGTGAAGACAGAACAGTGAGCCACCCTGACACACCTGGTCTATCCCTAATGGAGCGCCAGTCCCGGGAAAGCCTCAACCCATGTCTCCCCCGAGTCCGGGGCTGCACACACCAAGGGATGGTGCATGCCCCCCACCTGCAGAATTCTCCACGGGCACTGGGGCAGCTGTGCAGACAGGGCGGCGACGGGAAGCAGACTGCAGCCCCAACTGCGAACCAAACACGGTGGCCCCTGCTGCGCTGAGCAGATGACGTGTAGGTGGCTGGATGCGAGCCCCAGCAGAAAGAGGCTGAGATTCACAAGAGGTCTGGCAGAGACCGCATCGCCCCTTCAAGGATCCCACAGGGGCCTTCCAAGAACCCACAGAGGTGCCCTAAGAAAGTGTCGGCACTGGGATTGTTGCCACAGCAGAGAACATGACAGCAGCCGATGGCAGGCAGACCAGCACCAAGGAGAAAGCCGTGAGCCCCGTTTCCTCCAAGTCCTTCTCCTCCGCCCCAATCCTAGAAGCCCAGCGTGGCCGGGAGGGAGGAGACTGGACGAAGGGAAAAATACAGGTCACGACCCTCTTACCCTGCACAAATCTGAAAGTCACGGGTAAGGCCAGAAGTAGCCCATGGGCTTTGGAACGTCTTTTGAAGCCTAAGTATTGAAATGAGACTGTTCAAATAACATGGGCTTCGATGATGGGGAAGAACAGGAAAGGGGGGTGAGCAGAGCAGGTCTGCCTGCAGCAGTGCTGGAAAGTAAAAGGCTTCCCGTGTATATGAGTCGGTCCATCCTACATGCATGGCCCCTGCCTGTGACTGAGATTCTGGGTGTGAGAATTGCTTCTCATGGCAAATTAAAGCACCAGTATGCTCTGGGCCTTCCAAGTCAAAGAGTAAATACTAACAACTGTTTCTAGACCAGTGAAACCACCAAGATCACCCACTGGAGGCAAATGGAAAACCGCACTGTGGCATCACCTCCACAATTCAGGTGCTCAGGACATCACGGGAGAAAAAGTTCACAAAGGACACGGGCTCACACTCAAAATTCACATGCCACAGAAGGAAGTGATCCCCCATCAGTGAAAGTCAGCAGATACAAGAAACAGGAGAGCCACTCCCCAAGGACTGAAATCAATAAAGCAACCTGAAATAGACTATAAATATTACATATATGTTTCAAATGATTAACAACCTAAAATATGGAAAAGAAATCATAATGGGACAAAATACGGTCTTAAAAAAACAAAAGGTTTGAAGAAAAACAAAATAGAACTTTAAGAAATAAAATTGTCATTAAAAATGAAAATAGGGCTTCCCTGGTGGCGCAGTGGTTAAGAGTCTGCCTGCCGACGCAGGGGACACAGGTTCGTGCCCCGGTCCGGGAAGATCCCACATGCCGCGGAGCGGCTGGGCCCGTGAGCCATGGCCGCTGAGCCTGCGCGTCTGGAGCCTGTGCTCCGCAACGGGAGGGGCCACAACAGTGAGAGGCCCGCGTACCGCAAAAAAAATAAAAATAAAATAAAATAAAATTTTAAAAAAATAAAAATGAAAATATATTTAAAGGTAAAACAGCATATTAGATACAAATGAAAAAAACTGGTGAACTGGAAGATAGAGCTGAAGAAATCATTTAGAGTGTAGCAAAGAAAGATAGTGAAATATAGGATATGAAAGAGCATCTAAGAGAAAAGTAAAATGAGAAAGATCAATACCAGAGTTCCAGAAGAATAAAATAGAAAGGCTGGCAGAGAAGGAATAGTTGAAAATAACTGAGAATGTTCCAGAACTGGTAATGATACAAATCCTTAGATTGAAGTATCTCACCAAGTCACAAGCAAGATTTTTTTTTAATTAATGTATTAACACAATATCGTGAAACTATGTAAGACTAAAGACAAAGTGAGTATCTTTTAAAAATCAGAATCGTGGCTTGGACTTACAGCAGACTTCTCGTCAGCAACAATAGAGTCCAGAAGACAATGCATGATCTTCAAACAGCTGAAAGAAGACAAGAGCTCACACAGAATTGTGTACCTGACGAAACCATCATTCATGAGTGAGGGAGAGGAGAGAGAGAGAGAGAGAGAGAGGAAGGAAGGAAGGAAGGAAGGAGGGAGGGAGGGAGGGAAGGAAGGGAGGGAAGGAGGGGAGGGAGGGAGGGAGGGAGGGAGGGAAGGAGGGAGGGAAGGAGGGAGGGGAGGGAAGGGAGGGAGGGAGGGAGGGAAGGAGGGAGGGAAGGGAGGGAAGGGAGGGAGGGAGGAAGAGAGAAATAAAAAGAAAAACAGCTTCAAAGACTGAGGAAGTTTACCACTATAGACCACTGCCCAAAACACTACAAAACATGTGCTTCAGTGTTAAGGAAAGAAACCAGAAGGAAGGAAAAGAATGCAAGATGCAATAAGGCTTCTTCACAAAGACTTTCTTGGAAGCAGGTGTCTTCTTAGTCACACCTACTGTGTGGTGTGTAAAGCACCCCAATTCAAGCCCTCCTCAGTCACTTGGTACACAAGAGGCTAAGGAGACACAGGGACATCTCCATGCAGTTAAAGCCCAAAGCCTCTCTTCTATGCTACTATTTTCTCAATCACTTGGTACACAAGGCTATGGAGACACAGGGACATCTCCACGCAGTTAAAGCCCAAAG
The DNA here is from genome assembly GCF_949987515.2 of Delphinus delphis. NCBI lineage: Eukaryota > Metazoa > Chordata > Mammalia > Artiodactyla > Delphinidae > Delphinus > Delphinus delphis. The sequence goes on from NC_082693.1 coordinate 2,151,443, forward strand.
CCTCTCTTCTATGCTACTAGTTTCAAAACCATCGAGCAGGGCTATTCTGTACTCTTCCTGCCCCTCCCCCAAGACATTCTTTCTTAGAAAAACCTTAGCTCAGAAATAAATACTGCTTATGCATTTGAGCCTACACTACCATTTCCCCACACCGCTGACAGTATGCATAGGACCACACTCACAAAGTTTTCTCCGGCTGTCTTTCACTTAATCCCTTTGCAATGTTTAAGTCATAGTCATTTATAAGTGGGGTTAAAAGAATAAACAGATTCTCAGTTGGAGGGCTGGGGAGAGTGGATACAGATCCTCAGACACAGGGAAGGGAAGTGATGCGACAAAACACCGAAGCAAGAGGCAGAGGCACCTCTACACGCGGGTCTCCAGGCGCCCAGACACACCTGCAGCTTGAGACACCCCGTGCCTGCACATACCGCGTGCAGATCCTTGCCAAGGAACTCGTAAGCTTGGCCCCAGGTGCTCGAGGAACTTTCCCGAAGAGTCTCCAGTTCAGAGTTTCTGTTCATTCACTTCTGGGGCTGTAAACGTGAGCAGGTGACCTTTGTTGCCATTTCACCCCCTCTCCTTTCAGACCATGACCTAACTGTAACCACTCGGGAGGCACCGGCCTGTGCCCACCCACGGCCAAGCGGGCGTGAACGAGGCCTCATCCTGTGATGTCTCCGGGGGTCTCCCCCTCCAGGACACCAGGCCCATTCCGTCACTTCACCCACCTCAAGAGCATCTTTGTTTTGGAGGTTTTCTCCTCTCCTCCATTCTACCAAAGCCAAGCCAAACTGCAAAGGTCCAGGCCCGGGACGCGTTGGCTGGCACTGAGGAGGCCTGGGCATCAGACTCAGAGCTCCTTCTGCAGCCGACACTCTGCCTCAGTTTCCCTGGAGTGGGAAAGGGGAACCAGAGCATTCTGTGGCCCAGACCCAGCAACAGCTCGGGTTGGGGTCAGCACTGCCCTCGAGGTTCATCAGAGTAAGGCCAAACCCTGCAGGTAGGTATCCAGATGGGGCCCCACAGGTGGACAGGGCACCAGGCCCCAGAAGGCCGCCATGGCACACTGCTTCCGGGCAGGCAGATGGCGGCTGGGCCACTTCCCGAGCCAAGACAGGCAGCGAAAATGGCTTCCAGGTAAAGGTCTCACCCCTCCCCAGGTATCCCACCCTGTGGTCAGGCGCAATCCCACGTGTAGGCGGTGGAGGGTGGGTGCAGGAGCTGGAGAACAGGGGCGGGACTTGGGGCCTGGGGCTGTCGGTACATTCCCCTGCCGGGAGGACGCCGGGGAAGTGCAGGGGCCCAGCCTCCCCAGCTCCTCAGCCGCCGTCCCCCCTGCCTCTGGGAGAGGCCCTCCAGTCCACCCGCTCTGCCCTCACAACCAGAGTCTCTGCTGGTGCCTCCTGGCATCAACTCCTCCTGGACCGAGAGTAAACTCAATGCCACCAGCAGGGGACATCCCCAAGGCACCCAAAGAATGTTACTGTCCTTTCCTTAAACATCCAGGATATCTGACTTGATTACAGGGAAATCCAGGCATTGCCAAGCTCAAATGGGGTCCAGTCTGAGATATTCCAGGGGTTTGTAACAGAAACGTGATATTCCGATATAATTATAAGGATACAAAGTCACAGAGCTGAGCACTTCACGAAGGCTAGCCAGTCCTCCAGAGGGCTCACATCCTAGGCCGGGAAGCTCGGCTGGTGTGGACTGGGGTGGGGAGGTAGGGTGGGAACACCAGAGGCAGGTCTCTCTTCCCCCAGACCCCTAATACCTCCTCTTTCAGCCTCACGCCCACCCCCCAACAGCACTCCACAGCTTCTCACGCTCTGCCAACCTGCTCAGGTCTGTCCCTGAGAACAGAATTCCGTCTCCTCAGCTGGGGCTAATCCTTCCCCTCCTGTCCCTACCCCACTGCCTACTGCCTTCGTCCACTCTGCTTCATCCACAGCCCCCCGCCCATCCATTCCCACTCTCTCCTGTGCCGACAACGCCATCTCCTCTTTTCTCACTCACAGCCGAAACTCCTGCAAGAGTGGCCCTCACGTGCCCCCACTGCCCGCCAGCCACTCTCGGCATCACGCAGTCTGACTGCACGGCAGTCGCCCCGAGCCGACTCTCAGGTCCCCTGAGAACCAGGTCGTCACATCCAGTGGGACTGCTCTCGGTTCCCACCTCCCCTCCCCACCGCCCCACCTGACGCTGACAGCAGTGGCCTCCCCTCGCCCTCCACGAGCCCTCGGGCGCAAGGCTGTCCTCCCTCCCGGGCCCCTCTGGCTCTGTCTCCTGTTTTACCTGCTCCTCCGTCCTCAGCCCGACATCGTCCCCTCCCTCTGTTCTCTCTCCCTAGTAATTTCATCCATTTCCACAGCTTCAAATATCACCTCTAAATGAACTCTAATCCTGCACGTATGCTGGGTATCTCTCCGTTAGCCCTCCAAATCCACCCTCTATCCTTCCCACCTGGATAGCCCCTCCCACCTGGATAGCCCCTCCCACTGGATAGCCCCTCCCACCTGGATAGCCCCTCCCACTTAGGTAACCCTCCCCACCTAGACAGCCTTTCCCATGTAGATCGCCCCACCCACACAGATATCACCACCTACCTAGATAACCCCTCCCACCTAAATAGCCCCACCCACCTAGATAGCCGTTCCCGTCTAGATAACCCTTCCTACGTAGACAGAGGGCTTTCTTGCCCTCCAGCTTTTGTAGAGAAAACCCCTTCTTCTCTCTCGCCTGGACGATGGCAACAGCCTGGGAACTGTCCGTCCACCTGTGGTCTCAGACCACCCCTTCACCCTCTACCCTGCCACCTGACGAGGCTCCTGGAAGAGCAGTTCTGGTCCACCTTCCCCTGGCTCGAACACTGAATATGGACTTGAGCAGCCCACCGAAACCGAATGGGATGCAAACTCCAGCCTGCTGCAAGGGCTATCCACACATTCCCTTACCCTGCCGTTCCGGCCTTCTCTCCACTCCTCCCCACACATTGCCTGTGCGCTAAGCAAACTCCACTCCCCATTCCTTTAAAATCCAGTGCACGAGGCTGTCACCACCATGCTTCCTGCTGGGAACGTGAGCCCTCCTCTCTACCCTGTTTCTGCCCACCCTTCAAGGCTCAGCTCTGTCAGCCCCGTCCTATGTGCTTTCTCCATTTACTCCATCTGAGTGTACCTCCTCCTTCTTTAACCCGTGAGCCCTTCCTCTTTGTCTCCCTGTAACGTCAAGCATGTTCTGCCCCTTATTTCAGCTGTGGGTATCTGTGCACCTTTCTTCCTACTGGACTACACACTCCCCAAAGGATGGGACAGCTGAGGGGCCGCCACCCTGAAGGTCTCCTTGGATCCAGCGATCCTGTGAGCAGACTGCCTTGCACAGAGCAGATGCCCAAAACATGGTGAGAATGACTAACTGCCCCAATTCTGGGAGGGGAAAACCAACTTAGGACTGTTTTCACCAAAATTGGCATGAGATTCCCCATTTTCAGGGCATTTCACAGTCAGTTTATCCTGAGAAAAGGCTCCCCATCTCCTGATCTTTCAGACAGCTGGGCACAGGTCAGAAACTTTGCCTTTTAAATGACTGAAAAACAGAGGCGCAGAATCTTCTCCACTGCAGACCACATGTGACATCTGAGTCACTGTAATGCCCTCGGATGTGCAGCTCAGAACCCCAGGACGTCTTGGGCAGCTAGACAAGGTGACAGAGGCTTTGACCTTGGAGACACACTGTGCAACATTTCAGCTCTGGACAGCGGCCAGGACACACCTGTGAGCAGGACCAGGGAGGGGATGGGAAGGCAGAGCCCACAAGAGGGGGATTTACTAAAAGTTGGATTAAACTAAGTGTATCGGCCCGCGAAGGGCCTGACCTGCATTCCGTCTTAGCACGCTCACCTCTGCTAATCTAAGAAAGAACGCACACACGCCCCAGCAGAACCCGCCAATCAGGGAGCTGGGCAGCAAGAGTGGCTCGGCAGCCACGAGGCGGGAGGCCTGGGCCTGGGTCAGGACACGGAGCCCTGACAGACGATACAGTCAGGCTACAGGAGGAGCCCAGACCAGGGGACAGGGCTTCTAGCTATTCCGGCCCAGAAAGCCGTCTAACCTCAGTAGGGCTCCTGTAGGAATAAATGGTAGAACACAGAAGAGCCCACCTAGGTAAACAGAAGAGGAAGTCTACCATACGATATTCTGTCAACAGCTTCCCTAACCAGGCAAGTTGTTCAAATTTTCTAAGCCCAGGTTTCCTTATCTGAAAAAATGGAAATAATAAAACTCGTCCCATTACTTCAATGGGTTTAAAAAAAACAAACTGCTGATACAGTAGATGTGAAGAGGATTTAAAAGGTATTTTAAAACAATCAGAAAGTAAAATGATGTTATTACTTTCAGACACAACAATTATTGGAAGAAATAGCCACCCCCAGTTTGAAAGGGTTTCCTGAGTCACTAATTGGTCCTCCATCTCCCCAAGGGGCCACCAAGTGTTACTGTCGCCTTCCCCTCCTCCCGATTTCCTGACTCCCTCCCCGGGTGTCCCCTGTTCCTCACACACCTTTCCCTCCCTCGCCTAGACTGCAGCTGTGTGAGGAGTAGGCAACAGCCCTGGGCCCGGCTTTCCCCCCAGGCAGCCCCCCGGGCTGGAGACAGAGGCCCCTCACCAGCTACCTCCTGGCCACGCTGCCCCTCCACCAGCGCAGAAGCAGGGCCCTGGGGGGGTCTCACCCGGCCACACGGCATCCATCCTCTCCCAGGGTCCTCGCGGTTCCCAGGTGTGGGCACTCCTGGACTACGGACGGGCAGATGGGGACAGAAAGACAGATCAAATAGCTCTGTCTTGCCAGATACCCGTTTCCTGCCGTTACAAAGCCCAGGTGGCAGGAAGGTGAGCGCTGAACTGGATGTGGACACCTTCATTATTTGGGGGAGGGGGGAAGCATCAGCTACTCCTCCAGCAGCACTGGATTGTTAAACACCTAATTAAAGTAAAAATTCTGACACCAGCCCTGGGAGCCCAGGGAACAGACTGGACCCTCACTACCGCCACAGTGGAATTTCTTGATCCGATATCCTCGTCTACACAGGATTCTACTGGGGGAGGAGCCACACAAGGAAATGGGCTCTTCTGACCAAAAAGCCGTAATTCAGACCCAGCAATTCCACTCCTAGGTCTATACCCTACAGAACTGAAAAGAGGAACTCAGATACTCGGACTAACTAACCAACCTCACGTGCTTCCTTTTAACTGCATCATTTATCACGTGGACCATTTATCAGGGGAACTGCAGCATTATTCACAGTAGCAAAAGGTGGAAGCAGCCCAAGTGGCCATCAACTGACAAATGGATAAGCACGATGTGGTCAGTTCATACAGTGGAATATTATTCAGCCATGAAAAGGAATGAGGTTCTGCCACCCATGATACAATGTGGACGAGCCCTGAAAACACCATGCAAGTGAAATCAGCCAGACACAAAAGGACAAACATTGTGTGATTCACCTTATATGAAATATCTAGAATAGGCAAATTCGTAGAAACAGAAAGTAGACTAGATGTTACCAGAGGCTGAGGAGAGGGAGGAATGGGGAGTCGTTACTTAGAGGTTACAGAGTTTCTGTTTCGAGTGAAGAAAGGGTTTTAGGAATAGCCTGGCAATGGTCGTAGAACACTGTGAATGTAGTTCATGCCAGTGAACTGTGCACTTAAGAATGGTTAAAATTGAAAATTTTGTTTTATATATTTCATAATAAAAGAAATTTTAAAGGTCATAATTCACATCTTCAACTACCAGTAGATGTGACTGATAGACTTAGCTTTGCTGAGATAGTTAAAAGAAATAAATCTTAAAATCACTTTTCATGTCACTGAAAGTGCTTGACCTCAGCTCCAAACGACACCCAGGTCCCTAACTAACCTCACGTGCTGCCTTTTAGCTGCAACATTTATCACGCGGATCATTTATCAGGTGAACTGTCACAAAAGACCTAGATCTGAACGCAGGGAATGCGCTGCCCTCGGTGAGACGACACAGGTGAGCCCCAGTGACCAAATTAACATCAATTCGGTTACTGTCAGTGACACACGGGGTTACAGGGGTCGGGGCGGGTATGGGGAGCGGCTGCCAGTGGGTGCGGGGTTTCTCTTCGGGATGATGAAAATATGCACGAACTGGACAGTGGTGATGGTTGCACAGCCCTGTAAAAATACTCAACTTCATTGGACTGTACACTTTAAAGGCATGTGAAGCGTATCTCTTACAGTAAGTGAACTATATCTCCACCAAGATGTCCTTTAAAAATCGATAAATGCATAACGCATGCAGTCAGGGTGCTCAGCCTGCAAGGACGGGCTCCGAGCTCATGAGAACCTCGTTGGAGAATGGAGGGCCTTACTTCCAGGAGGGAGTTACTGGGAAGACGTTCCAAGAACGTGGTGAAGCGAGGCCCCGCCACGAAGCGGTCATCTCAAAGCCAAGGCTGGACAGATGGAGGTCCCCACTGGGATCTGAGGACCAAGCAGGGTGCAGGCAGGAACCTCGGGGACAAATGCACAGCTAGAGGAGGAGGCGGGAGGGGAGGCATGTGGAGCGACCACGGGGCAGAAGCAGCGTTCCGCTACTTGTCCACCACAGTGACCAGCAGAAGCCGGAGCTTTCACAGAGCAAATCCAAGCCAGGCTCCGCCAGGCTGGCTCAAGGTCATCTTTCCTCAGCCCCACGTGGAGAGAGAAGCGAGACAGCACATGCTTGGGAAGTCCAACAGATCTGAACTTAATTCCCGGCTCCAACAGCGTCTGGATGACCTTGGCCACATTACTCAAGACCACTGGTCCTTGGTTTCCTCATCTGAAACATGTCATTAATACCCACCCGTAGGACGGGCGTAGGACGCAATGCTGGACACGCTGACGTCCGGTACGTGGCAGCTACTGCCTCTGCCCCGTCTACAAATACAAAACGATGGACGCTGCCCTGCAGTACAGATTATTTTTAAAATAAAAATAAAAACGTGGTCGGCCCCGTAGGTCACAGGCCCAGAGGCTGGGAGGCGGGTGTCGAGGGGAGCAAGGTGCAAACTGAAACGCACGTTTCCCAGCACGCTTTTTGTTTTGTTTTGTTTTTGCGGTACGCGGGCCTCTCACTGTTGTGGCCTCTCCCGTCGCGGAGCACAGGCTCCGGACGCGCAGGCTCAGCGGCCATGGCTCACGGGCCCAGCCGCTCCGCGGCATGTGGGATCTTCCCAGACTGGCGCACGAACCCACGTCCCCTGCATGGGCAGGCGGACTCCCAACCACTGCACCACCAGGGAAGCCCTCCCAGCACGCTTTTTGACGATGAGATTGTTTTTGCTTCAGGAAACTAAAGGCTAGTCTGTCACTTAAGGTGTGGAATTAAAGCCCTTTCCTATTTTGCTTGGTGTCTTAAGATGCCGGATGGAGCTGCTCCCTCCCGTTACCTACAGACTACCAGCACTTTTGCTGTGTACCTTTAAAAAGTAGTTTATTTTCCAAAGCCAAGGTTTACATTTGAAGCAAAGTTCTATTTGCCAGGCAGCCTGTCCTCCCGTACCGAGGAGTGACGTTTAGGTTTGGGGAATTCATGTTGGAAAGTGAGGACAGACTGAGTGGCCCGCCAGGCTGCGTCCTGCTCTCAGTGGCCCTATCTTCGCATGTTTGGACCAGCAGAGGACTTCTGGCCAGTTCAGAAGGCAGAACCCCGGGCCTCAGGCTGCAGGCGGGGACCACGTGCCAAGGCCGTGAGGAAGCCCTGCCTCCCGGGGTCCTGACCCTCAGGCTGGTCCCACAGTCCTGGGACCCCGCTGACTCAAGAAGAGCTCAGAAGAGCTGCCACCATGCAGTGATTTACACTCGCCCTCCCATGCGGAGCCTCGCGGCCGCCCTGCAAAGCCAAAGCCGGCGGGCTAAGGATCACTGTCTCCATTCTACGGATGAAAAGCAGGAGACCTGACTCCTCCGAAACGCTCAGAGAGAGAGTCAAAGACTGCGACCCAAGTCATCTTCTAGGTGTGGCCTTATTTACTTTTCTTTCTTTCTTTCTTTCCTTTTTTTTTCTTTACTTTTGCTAACTAACACCTTTGAAAGGTTTTAGCCCAACATGGCTTATTTTGGAAGGAGAAAAATATATAAATGACTGAACATGACACAATGGTTACAAAGTAAATAGAGCTTAATTGAGTAATCAAGTCAACATTTCTCAACATTTCTGCCCACAGGCAATACGGGGAAGAACATTCGTTTACTGTCTGGATTTTGGCTTGCTTCTCTAAAAGACAGGAGACAAGATTATTTTATTTTCCCTTCAGCTAGTTTCCAGCGGGCAGCGCCACGCGTAGCCGAGTGTATTAAAAGAAACCCCTGTTGGCAAATGGGCAGCTTGAATATTTCATGAAATTGTGGCAACACTGTGTTCTGCGATGGTGGCTTCCTCCAGGGATCTCAGAGGCTACACCTCCGAGAGTGAGTCGGGCGCAGGCCCTGTCTTAAAGCTAGAGACCAGGTCAGCCTCACAGGCCTTCCGGTCTCTGGGAGCATCAGTTCAGATGCCAAAGGCTTGGGGATGGTGGGAACGTCGGAAGGAGGCCCCAGATGATCCCTTTCCCATGCCGAATTTAGACCTCTCCTTACCTAAATATGTCCCGGGAAGAGGAGGGGTCCTAGGGGACCAGCCCAGACAAGGGAGCAGGGGAGCCTTTGTTCCCACACCTTGGTAGACTCGGGGGCAGCCTGGCCTCTGGCCGCGGCAGCCTGACCGCCCCGGGCTTTCTACCTGTTCTACCTGCAGTTCACCTGCACGTCCACCCGCCCTGTGGTTTCTATGCAAAGTCTGCCGGTCCACAAACAGCCCCCAACCCCTCCCCAAGGCAGCCCGACAGCCCAGCCTGGCCTCTCCCTCAGGGGCCGAAATGAGCCCTGACTGGGGCAGAAAGGAAGTGAGCAAATAAAAAGGCCTGGAGGCACGTCCGTTCGCAGACAGAACAGTGATCTGAGTTTTGCAGGGGTTTCCTGTGGACACGTATGAACCTTTACCCTGTTGTCTAAGATGACTCTTCAATCCTCCCAGTGAGAGGCAGCCCCCAGCTCTGTTTCCAAACCTAATACCTCAGACATGACTTCAGCCAGAACAAAGGCAGCGTCGGCAGAGGAGGCCGGCGGAGAGGGTAAGAGGGTTACCAGGCAAAGGCTACCCAGAAACACCGGTCGATGCGTTCAGAGCACCAGCGTGCACCACGCACGTCAAGAGGTGGCAGGAAGGCGGAGAACCGAGGCCGGGTTCCAGTCCCAGCCCTCCTGGGTGACCCTGCAGGAGCCTGTCTTCTCAACTGGAAACGGAGTTTGTTCCTCAGGTTCCTTTGCCCATAAAACCTCCTGATCCTAGAGAGTAAATTCCCGAAGAGACGCATTTACTCTAGGTCTGCCTGACAACCCTTCAGAGAACATGAGTGTGGAACCGCCCCCTCCTTGCCCCGTCTCTCTCTCTCTCTCTCTCTCTCTCTCTCTCTTCACACACACACACACACACACACACACGCACGCACACGCACAGCACCTGAGCACCACGGTGAAGCGGCCGTGCGGTGGCGGCCTGGCTGGGGCCTGGGGGAAGGGACCGTGGGATTTCGAGCTCTGGCCGGTTGGCCCCCTCTGCCTCACCTCTGCCCAATGCCAAATCCCCAGCATCTCCAGGGAAGTGAGGGCCAATTTTCAACCTCTGTTTCCCTCCTGACCTGCGGGCCCAAACTGCCCTCCTCTGTCCCGTGGATCCCCACTTAGATTAACTCAGTTCCACAAGTAGCGGCTGTGTGCCCCACGCTCCCCCAGATACCCCAGGGAGCTGGGTCTCCTCCTGCGGCCCCTGAGGCCCGCTCACAGCTGTGCCTCCCGGGTCCCCTGCCCACGGCAAGGAGGCAGCGAGGCCCCCGGGGCCCCAGGTCAAGGCCTGGCCTTAAGCAATGGGCACCCCATCTGGGACCCGAGCCACACACACACAGGCGTCACGTCAGCCCCCATTCTGCGTCCCCCCCAGGGATGCGGGGTAGTCCCTGCGTCCCGGCTCCGAAACAGCGCTGAAGGCCCTCCGTTTTCCCAGGGGCGTCCTGTCATTTTTACTTGTTTTGTACAGTACCTAACCTTGAGGTTCATGTAAACAGGTGTTTACTAAATTATTTTAATAATGACAGCCATGGCTGGCAGTGTTGTTTCATTATCAGAACGTTTAGCACTTATGTCGTCAAATATTCACCCCATGATATTTTGCACAATTCCCCGTGGCTTTTTTTTTTTTTTTAAATCAGTCTTCTGCTCTCCTCTGCACAGCCCACCATCAACTTAGGCAACCGTGGGGACAGAACCTAGGAGGAGGCTAAATCAGTGTGATTACCTCGCTAAGTGCTGTAGTTGCTAAGTCTCCAGGTATTTCCCAAACAGTCCATCAGCTTTCTTTAGTCCACCCTGGAAAATAAAGTCATCTGCCGATTTCGAAAGCAGAGCGCAGATTCCAGAGTCCCCACGGGGACCAGCGGGATGCTACTGGCCGACTGGTCACCACCACATGGCAGACCCCAGCAGGAGGTTCCCAGGGACAGGACGAGGGTGCTCCAGCCACGCCCGCACATTCTCAGCTCCTCCACGGCCAGGGCTCTCGGACCCAGGAACTCGCTACAACAACCGAGAAAGCGGAGCGAAGAAAGGGATAGAAAAGAAACCCCCGGGAGCTGGAACACAGCACTGAAAGTTAGAACAAATCTCAGTTACTTCCTAACCCAGGTCTCGGGAGCTCTGCTGCCATTACCCAGCATGGGAGCAGCCAGATTCGTAAACAGCTGTGACGTGTACCCAGTTGTTGTTGTGTTTTTCCCCTAATAAAGTTAGGAAAATGTCTCCTTGCCTTTGAGCTGACAAGCTCTGCAACCCTACCGGCCAGGCTTTCCAGCTCCCACACTCCAGGTTGGCCCCAGGCTGGGCCTGGGACCCCCGGGCCCCTCTGGTTACCAAGCCCTGGTGAGAAAATTAATACGGGGAGGAAGTTAATATAGGGCGTAACGGGTTCAGGCAAGCAGGATGCGGCCTGTGCTGGAGATCAAGGCGAGGCTGCGGCAGGAGGGCGAAATCCAAAGTGGGTTCGTTACCGGAGAGAGGGTGAGAGGTCGGCGAGGGCGGGTCGTGCCGGGGGCCCCTGGTGTGCGCGCGGCGGGCACTCTGGTCCTCGGAGGCCTGCGCCCTGGGGCAGGCACGCAGACCGAGGCACAGCAGCAAGGAGTGCCCTGCGGAGCCTCGGCCCCCTTGCCCAGCCCCGCAGGTGCCCCTCCTGACTCCCAAGCCCTGGGGCGCCACCTCCTGGAAGAGGCAGAAAGCACACCCCCTCTGGTCTGGGGGCTGCATTCATCCGTCAAGCGTCCAGGCCCGCGCTAGGAGGTGCGGATGCAAAGACCCCCACCCAGGGGCCTCAGACCCCCACCCAGGACGTCCCTGCGTCTCCTTCTGCATCTTACACCCAGAAGAACCCACCTCGGGCAGTTTTAAATCACAGAGAAAACAGAAGGAAGAGTCCCAAGTCACCCCCGAGACTCAGGGGCCAACGGCTCACCATCTACTGTACCTGCAGCATCTACCTGTAGAGAACCGTTCACCCAAGGCGAGGCACCGACGTGCCACGGCGTCAGGGCTGCATCACCAGTATTCCTGTCTGCTACGCACCGGGTCCCCAAAGGGCTCTAGGCTCTCGTGCAATCCATTTAAAATAGCTTTTCCTTATTCAGTGTGTGTGTGTGCACATTTAAATACTGTTAGCATGTGCTCCATGGAAATAAGGAACAATTGATTCTTGTAATATATTCTATTGTATAGTACTCTGATAGCCTGGAAAGTATGTGAATAGTATTAGGAACAGTATCTGGAACCCCAAGAGCCCTGTTTCTCTGGGCTCCTCCATGCAGAGCCCAAGAAGCAGCAGCTAATGTCGTGCCTTCTTCAACCTGTGCAAGCTGAGGTGCACTAACAGCGCTCTCTGACCACCGATCATGACTATTATTACTTTACTATGATGATAACAACCGTTCTGCTGCATCGCTAAGCAGTGCTCTGAAAAGAAAAGCACAACGTGTCTTCCACTCCCAGAACGCGCTTCCCCCTCTGCCTTGTCTCCAGCAGATAAGGGACGTTCTGATGTTTTATTTGTTAAATGGTTGACTATTAAGAAACTCATTTGCTAGCTGGAGGCTGCAGTGGAAAATCAGCCCCGAAAAGCGGGAGGCTGGTGTGGGACCAGAGCAGATGGGGTGCTGGAGGTGAGGGGAGGCTCACGAGCCCCTCGCTGCCTGAACCCAGGGTGGGGGGCCAGCCCTCAGGGAACCTGCGGGCTGTTCCAACGTGCTGACCCCCGTGTCCACACCCCGACCCCCAACACACACACACACACACACACACACACACACACACACACACACACCACTGCAAAACTGGGGCAAAAGGCCTTGCATTGAGCTACTCGAGTCTGTCGGGAAGAGGAAGATGTAACCCCCGCCCCGGGCAACTTCTCCAGCCTTGCACTCCTCCGTCACCACCCGGCGCAATGCTCCCTCTTCCCTCTCTGCTCCTGAAACCCTACCCCTGGGTACGTTTCATCGCCCCATTAGTTATGAAGCCACAGCAACCCCTTTCCGGCAGACGTCCCTGCTTCTCCAGGTCTGCCCACCCACCTCCGTCACTCTCCTCCCCTCCTGCCCCAGGAAGACCCAGCCATGCCAATGACAGGGTGCGGGGAGGTGGAGGGGAGGCCGGGGTCCTGGGGCTCTTACACCTGAGAACCGCATCCGGGAAAGGAGGCAAAAACTGCTCTGTGAATTATATAATCACTGCGGCTTCAAGGGAGAGAAATGGGATCCAGGTTGCCATAGTGTTTGTGGCGTGTGGCTGGGAAGGCGGCGCCCGGCCATGCTCCCTGCTGCCGGCCCCTCCATCTTCCCCACAGACCTCGCGGGGCCGCGGCTCCTACTCTGAGTGTCTGCTCCCTGCACACGGGTGGGGGGGCACGCTGGGGCACCAAGGGGCAGAAGGAAGGAAGGAAAGGGCCAGAAGGGGTTTGTCCTGCACGGGGAAGAGGCCTTGCGAACGGTTCAGGATTTGCTGAGGATTACCACCACGTGAATAATAATCATGACCACAGGCCACTGCCATTGTCAGGGACAGCGAGGACGTGGCCACTGGGCTCTCCCCCTCAAGGCCGCCTGGACTGAGCTGGGAGCCTGGAGGGGAGAAAGTCATCCCTGCTGTTCACAAACATCACCCTTTCTTTTGTGTCCCTCCTGGCCTCCCTCCGAATCCATCCACGACTCCATCAGGAAGGGGACAGGGGAACAGGTAGGGGTGGGGCACGGGCTAGAGAAATCCAGGGACAGAGCTTCCCTTGTGACCCCAAAGCCCTGGCTCACCCTAGAACCCACGACCCTTGACACAATCCTTCCACCAAAAGAGGCCCAAATTCCCCCACTGCTGCCCGAGCTGGAGATGAGTTTCAGGTTGGACGGAGACCAGGGAAGCTGCTTGGCAGCCTCTGGCTCTAAAGGGTGGGGGCTCTGCCCGCTAGCGGTGGGGCTGGGGGCCTAGGGAGGGAGGAGGCTGGAAAGGAGAGGGAGGGATGGAGACAACCCCTCCACCAGGCTGTCCTCAGAGAAGCCCTTGATATGCCCAGGAAGTAGCAGGACCAACAGCGACAGGTATGGAGAAGGAAGAGATTGGAAGGAAGAGTGTAAACAGGGGGGCTCGGGAAACGGGGAGACAAGAGAGCCTGCACCCAGAGGCAGAGGAAGCCACGGGGAAGGCAGAGACGGAGCTGGAGGCGGCCACACTCCAGCAAAACCGTCCCTCTCTGCTCCATCATAATCTTAATTGCCGAGCAGTGCCCAAAAATAATAACTTGTTAATACGGGCGGCGGGGGTGGGGGGCGGTGAGGGAGAAAGTTTCCAGGAAGTGGGGAGTTGCCTGAAAGCCTTTCCCTCTTTCAGGGGGAGCTGCTGACACTTGATGCCAAGGATGGAGATACTGGGAAAACACTGGGCGACAGTGTGCAGCCGCGTGAGCTCGGCACACCCTTTTATTATTGCCTTAAAACATGAAAAAGCAGAGCCCACACACCGCCCGAATTCTAAACGCTGACATCCTCAGGTGCTAGCCCACATGTGGGTGCGAATAAGAACACACGGGGCGTAGGCGCGCGGGGGTCAGCGGCCGCAAAGAGGTGGGTGGGTGTAGGTGAGCCGGAGAAGAGGGACACAGGGAGAGAGAGAGAGAAAGAGAGAGATGGGGGGGGCGGCGGTCCACAGGGAGAGGGAGAGAGAGAGAGAGGGGAAGGGAGGGGCGCCAAGACTCGAAGCCGCCCCCTTGGAGCGCGCTGCCCGGGCGGGGGCGCCGGCCGGCCTGGTGCGGGGCGCGCGCGCGCACTCCCAGCCGCGCCCGGGCGAGGCGAGGACCCCGGCCCACCGGGCTGGGGCGTCGCCGGCCGGGTAGTCGGGCTCTCCCGGCGAGCGCGAGCCAGCGAGGCCGGAGCAGACACTTGGGAACTTTTCCCCTCGCCCGGAATTCTCCGGACGCGCGGCTCGGGGGCCGCGGGCGCGGGCGGGGGAGGGGTGGGGATTTTCCGCTCGGGCTCCGCGCGGTTCGGCCGGGGTCTCGCGGGCCCCCGGCCGCTGAGGGAGAAGGACGCGCGGCGGGGACCGGCCGGGGCCGCGGGGCGCGCGGGCGAGGCCGGCGGGCGCGGCGGCGGGGTCCAGCCTTACCTTGGTGGTTTTCCTCCGGAATGTACATCCTCGTGTTTTCATTGACCATGGACCAAGAATTGTTTGAAAAGGAGAAGCCACAAAGAGGAAGAAATGTCAAACACGCCCGAGCGGGTCTGCACTAATCCCTGCTCCGAGGCCGGCGGCTTTCGTGCAAAATTCGAGGAAGCCGTGGATCTGCAGTCGCTCTTCTGCCCTTCTGATGATTACCTGATTCCCATTATTGCATCAAACACCAAAAACTGATCCTTTCCACTACTGCCTCCTTCAGTGAAATTGTAATGCATCCTCAGCACATCCGGGCCCCTTCCAAGAATTCAGCGCCGCACCTCTGGCGGCCACAGCATTTGAAAAAATAAATGGGAAGGCAGAGCGAGAGGAGGCGGAAGGGGAGAGGGGAGCGCGGACCCCAGGGCGGGAGAGGCCCGCCGGCCGCCGGCCTGAACCGTCTCCGCCCGCTCTCGGCGCGTCCTCCCCGGCCCTGCTCCGCTTTCCTCTGCCCGAAGGTCCGACGAGTCCCGAGGGCGAGGAGGCAGGAAGGCGCCGCCGCTCCGGGCCGCGCCGCGCGCCGCTCTGGCAGGAGCTGTTTCTGCAGAGGCGGCGAGAGGGAGCCGCCGGCAGGAGCGCGAAGCGCGGCGCTCACCCCGCGGCCCGCCGCCCCGCCCGCCCGGCGCGCCCCAGGCGGACGCTCTGAACGCTTCCAGATGTGGCGGCGGCGCGCGGGGCCGGGCGCACGGCGCGGGGCGCACGGCGCGGGGCGCGCGGCGCCGACTCGAGCCCGGCCCGAGACCCCGCTCGCCCCGCCGCCCGCGCCTCGGCCCGCGTGCCGCCCGGACACACCCCTCGCGCCCCGCCCCGGCCCCCGCGTCCTGCGCGGCCCCCTCGGCGGCGAGGCCTCTGGCGCGCAACTCCAGGAGGGGGGGGCCATCTGCCCACCTAGAGTCTCTGCGGATCGAGCCACTGCGCGAAACAGCAAAAGGAGCCGCGGCGCCACGGCTCTGTTTGGTGGATTACGACCAGGGCGGTTGCACGAGTGGCGTGGATGCGGAGAGACGGGGGCAGAGAGAGAGGGCCCGAGAGGCGGAGCCTCCTGGCGAGGCAGCGGTGCCTAGATGTCTGAGCAGACTAATAGACCCGGGTTTTCTTAATTCCTCCGAGGCCGCCGAGCACGTGTGCTACCAGGATATCCTCACCTTCTCCTCTTAATTATTTCTGCCACTCCGGCGGGAATCTGTTGAGCGCCTGTCCTTCCCGGAGCAGCAAACCTTCCTCCCAGTCACTCAGGCAGCCACTGAAGGTCCATGGCACCCCCTGCAGGTCCGGGCTCCTGAGAGCGGGGCTGCCTGAGCCCTGGCAGGGGTGCCTACAGCTCCCTCTTGGGAAAACGCCTCCCTTCCTACCCTCAGACCACCCCCCCTCCCCATCCGCACTCCTCCTCGGGGGAGCCCATCCAGCTCGGTGTGTCCAGCCCAGACCTCTCTTCCTGATCGCCAGGCTACCCAGCGCTCTCGGTCTCTGCTCGGAGGCGGACGGACATCTCAAACCTAACGTTTCCAAACGCCGAACTCCCTATTCTCTGTGCCAAACCTGCTCTTCAGCAGCTCCCCATCTCAGCGGATGGGCCCAAAACCTGGAGTCGTTCTTGACTCCTTTCTCTCTCATCCTCTCATCTGGTCCTTCGGGAAATCCTGAAGAATCGTGCATGTGACCACTTCTCAGTTCCCCTGTTGCTACCCCGAGGTCTGAGCCGACGTGGTCCCTCACCTGAGTTCCCGCAGAGACTGCTGCCCCGCGTCTACCCTCCCTCCCCTACTTTGGTATCTTCTCAATATGGCATCTAAAGGGACCTGTCCCAGCACCGCACTGCGCAAACCCCCCAGAGGTCCCCAGTTCACTTAGTAAAAGCCAGGTCCTCAGAGCAGCCTCCAGGGACCCACAGAAACAGCGGGTACAGCTGCTCTTATGGCCTCCCCTACTGGTCTCCCACTGCCCCAGCCTCACTAGCTCCTAGCAGTACCCCAGACTCTCCAGGAACACCTCTCCCTCTCTCTCTCTCTCTCTCACACACACACACCCCTGGAGCCCTTTGCTCTAGCTGTCCCTACTGCCTGCAGCCCTCTCCTCAGCTACCCACCTGATGAACCCCTCACTTTCTTCAAGACTGCGCAAATCTCACTTTCTCAGCGAGGTTCACCCTGACCACCGACCGTACTTAGTACGTTCAGACCTCAGTATCCGCGGGTTGCGAAGCCGTGGATGCAGAACCGCGGATACAGAACCGCGAGTTGCGGGGTGGGTGGACCAAACGACACTATTTTGTAACAGGGACTTGAGAGCCCACGGACTTTGATATATGCGGAGGGCCTGGAACGACCCCCCCAACCAGCCCCTCCAGCGCTCTCAATCTCCCCTTCCGCTACTTTTTAATCGGTGTTTAATCCCTGTCTAACATGCTGTACGGTCTACTTTTTCATTCATTGCATTGTTTAGTGTCTGTATTCCCCACTAAGATGTAAATCTCAAGTGTATAGAACAATGTCTGGCAGAGGGTAGTTAATAAATATGTGTGGAATGAGTGTGTGAGTACCTGAGATCCCACCAGTCCTGCATCAAAATGCCTCCATCGGCACCCTCGTGCATGTCTGAAACCTCACCGCTCCAGCCCCATTCCTTTGGCCAAGGGTTTGGGCCCCAGCTTAAAATGCAAAGGCCCCTGTGAGACGCATTAGGCTTTATCCGTTATCTTCATTCTACTATGAACAGTGGTCTAGAGAAATCTGGCCTCTTTACCATTCTGGTGTGTTCATCCTCAATTTTCAAGCTAAGAGAGAAAATCAGAAACGACAGAAATCCAAATATCGCTTCCATTTAGCTTTAGGGTGCATCATAGGCCTGTGTCTCAGAGACCCGTGCACCTGTTTGTTTAAACTAATATGAAAATCAGTTTGCCCCCCTTTACACACTGCACTACAGGAATAATAACAGTAGCTGACGCTGCTGAGTGCGCTGGGCTGTGATAGGTGTTTTACCCCGTTATCTCCCTTAGTCCTCAATACAAGGGTAAGGCTGGTATTACTGTTGTGATCACTATCCCCGTTTTACAGATGTGGAAACTGAGACTTAGAAATTTTACGTGTCCAGAGTCATCCAGCTGGTAGACTGCGGAGCCTGGACTTAGCCCAGGAGGGTCTGACTCCAAACACGTGTTGGTACCATGATCCTCTGCTCAAAGGGGTGACCGAGGGTCAGCTGGGGCGGGGCAGGGGACCGAGCAGTTTAAAGTGACAGTAAAATGATTGCAGAGTGTGACCCAGGGAATTCACAGGGAGCCCGGTAACTGAGAGCGGGTGCCCTGTGTCAGGGGCACAGATGGGATTTGCAGCCAGGCTTTTCTCAGGGTAGGCACTGTGTAACTCTAGCAAGTCAATATTACCTTCATGCCTCTCTAGCTTCGTTTTTCACTTCTCTTTCCAGCTGTGAAACGTGTTCTTTCCCTTCCAGAGAAAGGTACTTCCAAAATATTTGGTCTTGCAATGAGCACCCATATCTCAGCTTCCAACTTTGGAACACAGCCTTCAGTGCTCCCTTTCCAGGGAACAGATTCTCAACGTGACAAACGGAAACCATCCTGAATTCCGAGTGGGGGTTTGGGAGATGGTGGGAGCCGAGAAGGGGGCTCTTTCTATCTTTCATGGCGTGATTTGACTCTCTGGTGAAGGCGCTCTCCCCTCTGCCCTCCCTGGCCACTGTGTGTGTGCACTCTTCCCGCGTGGTGTGTGCTGTAATGTCTGGATACAGATGTGCCTTTTCTCCGCCCCCCTTTCCGCTACATCTTAAATGTCTTCAGAGAGAGAACTGTGTTCATTTTTCTTTGTGCAAAGCATAATGCTTGGTATATAGGGACACTCACTGTATGTTGAGTGCCTGATTCACTCTGGAAAAGATTCCTTAAATGACCACAAATATATCCTTTGGAAGCAATTAAGAGGGTAATGAATTTGTTAATTACAGTTCATTTGTAAGAGTGAGAAACTTGGAAACAATCTAAATGTCCAACAGAAAAGGTTGGTTAAATGATAACAGTAATAGATTATTACAGCAGCCACTATGGAAAATAGTATGGAGTTTCCTTAAAAAACTAAGCATAGAGTTACCATATAATCCAGCCATCCGACTCCTGGGCGTGTATCCAGAGAACTCTAATTCGAAAAGATACCTGCACCCCAGCGTTCATAGCAGCACTATTCACGATAGTCAAGACAGGCAAGCAACCTAAATGTCCATTGACAGATGAACGGATAAAGAAGATGTGGTACATGTATACAGTGTATACAATGGAATATCCCACCGCCACCCCTCCCCCCCTTTCCCCGCTTGGATGTTCTGTTCTGATTGTAGATTCTAGGGCTCTGTTAGAGGGACACCCTTGGGTCACCCTACAGCAGTCTCTTCCCCGTATCAAATCTACAGGAATAGTTATACAGGCCACGCAGACAGGAGTCATTCCAAATATTTACATTCTCAGGAAGAAAACCCAAATGCCCTCTGACTGACTCCACCTTGGTACCAGACCTGGCTTAGTCACTCCATCTTCTGAGCTGTGGAAAGGCAATTTTCCAAGACCCGGGGGTAGAGAAGTTATCACTAGTCATCACCACCCTCACAGTGAGTTCAGTGCCCATAATACGACTGGATACCAACTCAGGCAAAGCCAAGACCAGGGGCTTACACAAAAGGGGTGCCTCCTGAGAGGTGACCGTCATTAGCCTGCCAAACGACTTCCGTTCAACAGCCATGTGGAGCTGTTGAACGGGACACTCCCAGCCATCTCTTCATACTGCCCTGCAGAGCGAGCTCTGCCCCTGGAGAGGCCTTAGGTCAAGGTCATACCTGAAGACAAGCGTCATTCCTTCAGAGTTTACCAGTTTCGCCATATTCCGTTCCAGATTCAAATTTTCTGCCCTTCTCGTGTTCCGCCCTGTTTCTGTAATCACTGTGCGCAGTGAATATAACCTCATTATTTTATTATTAGTCACCAAACCTTGGGAATCACTTTTTTCCAAACTGACTAACGCTGCCTATAAAGTGACCCCTAAATAAACTTCTACTACAGTTTGGTTCCGAGAACATTCTGTTTGGCCACATGGAAGCCTTCACATCTCACCTGTATTTGGACACACTATTGGGCTGGTTCTGACCAGTGACACGTGAGGAGAGTGATGTGTGTCACTTTCAGGTGGAGATACGAGAGGCCTTTTCTCTCTTCTGCCACCAAGTCCAGATAGAGCAGCTACAAGATAAAGGAGGATCTGCGGCCGGGATCCCAGAGTGGCTTTGTGAAGCAGAGCTTCTCCCGTGGACCCCATCTGGACGTGTAGCACAAGCAAGAAATAAGCTTTTATTATACTAAAGCCCCAAGAATTTGGAAGCCATTGCCAACGTATACCATTGCACATCCTGACTGACACACTGATGTAAGTCAGCAGCTCCGTGTGTGCCCCACATATGGTTAGCCATGCACCAGGTTCTGACTAGTTGAACTGGTTTCCATTCCAATCACCATAAAAATCAGTCAATGATTCTAATTCCTAAGAGGGAAGGTTGTAACCGTAAAGATCTTGTGGAGGAGGAATACTGAGAGCATTTATAATTTATGTAGAATACCATCGCTCTTGTTTGTTCTAGATAAATCAGTGACAGTATCCATTTCAACCTATTTTACAGACAAAATACTCCCAAACACATTTCCTTCCTTAAGTCTGCCGAAAGTACAGGTATATTTACGCCTATATTTTTTTATTCCTCTCTCAATATGTTTTCTTAAATTTATTTTTATTGGAGTACATTTGCTTTACAATGTTGTTAGTTTCTACTGTACAGCAAAGTGAATCAGCTATATGTATACATATATATACATCCTATGCCTATATTTATATTGAATAACTTATGAAAACTATTCTTATGTGGGTGAATCAGCGCACGTTGACACTTTCCCAAATGGGCTCAGAAAATGTTTGGAGTAGTTTTGGGCATCTTCAAACTTGTACGAGGAACCCATGTGGTACCTGGAAGCGTTAATGAAATCAGTTTCCAGAGCCTCAAACTTCCTACGTACCCAATCTTAACACTGGCCTGAGGACAACCTGGGGCGGAAGTTGTCCATTGTCTTCTGACCCTTCACAGCCATCCGTCTCCCATGCTACAGAGGAGAGACATAGCTGTCACACACACACCCATCCTTCCATGTCCATCTCCCTGTGATGTGAGTCCCTCCAGGCACCAAAGACGGAGGCATCTGAAACATTGGTGTCTAGAAAGCCTCCTTTAATCAGGGCCCACACCCCTCCAGCCATCTGTCTCTTTAAGAGATACACTGCTAACACCATTTAACTTTTATATTGATAATTACTTTTAAAGCTCATCTTGTAATTGTGTTGTTTTCTCAGTTGTACACTAATAATATTTTTAACGATAGTGGAACCCAGAAGAAACTGGTGGCACTGGGCCTTATAGTCACAGGAATTTTATTTTAATTTAAATATCAATTTATATCTCTTTTTGTGGCAGAGCAGTGTGATCGATGAAAGGCTTTCAAGCACAAAAATATCTTGTATTGGGGTAAAACTTTATGGAGGGAATGGAATGGACAATGTTTCCAAGGAGAAAAAGAAACGATGCAAAATATTTGTTTTTAAAAAAAGGAGCTTTTATATATTTTTGAACAGATAATAGAAGGTTTCAAATAGCTCGGGTGTTTATATTTCATTGGAAACTTTTTAAAGAGCGATGCAACAATTTTATTTTACTTTAAACTGTCAAGATCTACAAAGCACCAGAAATTGCATCACTTAACAGCCATTTAAACTTATCATGAAACTTTGGGGATGTCACTTGAGGTGTATGATGAGGCATGTACTTTTTCAAAACTCCTTTTGGGGGCTATGCAAGCAAAGAGGTGTGGAGACTCCCGAATGGGCACAGCCCGAGGCCCTGGGAGGCCCCAGCCGGCCTCTGAGCCTGTATTTATATGGAATAAAGGCAGGCGACAGGTGACATGTGAACAGCCCTGGTTCCTGTCCTCACTCTGCCTTCCGTCCCCAACACGGCCTTGAAGGATTTGTCTCCCTTCCCGAGGTTTTTACCCTGAGCTCCTTGGAGAAAGAAATGCAGTGTCACGCGGTCACGTTATCCCAGAGGGTGCACAGCCCCGCAAACCCTCCCGGGGGGTCTTTGTGACCCCAGATTATTTGCATTTTACTCCACGACAGAATCGTTCCATTTGTAAGTATGGTTTTCATCAGTAAACGCCGAACAGAACAGGCCCTGGGACTCCACTGCTTGTATTTACCCTTTTAATGACATGAGACTGAATTCCGCCAGCCTCAGAAGCCATGCTCTCCGTTCTGGACTCCAGTCGAGATTCATCGGGTGGATGTGAGTCTGCTGTGCTTTCGGTCACCGTCAAGGAGCCACAAGGGTTAGGTATTGGAACGAACTCTGGGTTCAAAGGCTGCTCCTGCCGAGCTGTGTGACGTTGGCCAAGCCTCTCACGGCCTGTGAGTGTCAGCTCTCTCAACCACCAACTGGGGAACACCCCCAGGAGAGGCGTCTGCGCATAAGATGACGTGTTAGTATGAAAATGTGAGGTAAGTAGAAGTATAGACACCGCGGGTATTTATTACCGGGAAGATGGGATTTTACAACATCTTTGACCATCGATAGCAGGACCCAGTGATCACGCCTGGTCCAACCTACACTTCATTAACCACAGTTCCAGCCCTTTTCTTTTTGTCTTTTTTCCCTCTTTGGAAAGGGAACAGTTGGCCTCCATCTCTTACATAAGAGCCTGTTATCTATTTGAACCAATTCTTCAGAAAGTCGAGAGCGGTTAGCATCTCCACGTCACCCGGCCTACGCTAGACCTCGATAACCAAATCCTGCCAAGTTTCTCAGGCAATAAAATTTCAATAATTTTATCTAAGTAACCATTTTCTGCCTGGAAATTTCCCTTCAAACTCTGAACGCGAATCCCGGAGGGGCAGGAGTTGGATTAACTGAATTGTTTGCTGTCGAGTCCATGCATTTGGCTGAGGCCCCATCGAGGTGGGCTGCTCTTCAGAGGGCAGAGCAAGCTCCACTCCCAGGGGCTCGTCAGTGTTACTCCAGTGTGGGAAGTGTGGGGCTGAAGCATTTCCCATCATACAAAGAGCTGCGCCGCTGTCAATACTTTTTAAAATGCCCGGATTATGAATGTTTTTTTTAAAAAAAACAGAGTTTTACTGTCCAACCTCAAAAATCTGCCGGCTACCCTTCTCATGCTGAGGTCATGGGTCAGCCTCCACTGGGCAGGAATGCAGCACCTGGGCGGAGGGGCAAAAAGTTGAACGAAGACGGGATGACTTGAAAGAAAAACGTGGTGCTGCCGTGCTTGCAACAAAGTGGCCACGCAGACAAATGGGTCTCTGCCATGCGCCGTCTCTTTGCCTAAACCCTGCCCCCCATCTCCAGAAGCATCTCTCAACAGCTACAGGATGTTCCATGGAAACCCGAGGCCTGTAACCACTGCCCCGACACAGGGATGCTCTCTGCTACCCTGAGGGCCCCATGGTCCAAGATCACCCCTCCTTTCTTCTCTCCTTCATCCTGGCTTCCAGCCCCCACCCTTGGCACCTGTCTGGCATCCTTCGCTTCCTGTAAGTCTCAGCTCCATCGCATCCCAAAGCCTGCTCAGGGGAGTGAGACTCCCCTTCCTCTGCCCCCACAGAGCCTTGTAGCCACCTGTCTCGAATCACCAGTTATACTGTCTATTGTTTATTATTTGCTTATTTGGTCATTTCTTTACCTCCTGTCTCCTCAACTAGACTTTGAGCATCTCAAGGGCAAGAACCATGTTCTCCTTGCCTTTAAATTTCCTTTCCCGAGGATAGCGTTTGGCTCCTAGTAAATGCTGAAGAAACATTTGCTAAATGAATGATGTCCTACCGTCCTGAAGGCGGTGAGAGGTTAATCCCCAGGAACCACTGCAGACCTGTTGCAGGCTGGTAGAGGAGATATTTCGGGACCAGGAGACCTGCCCTCCTTCCCCCAAACATTTCACAACAGTATGTACATGAAAGGCTGGCCTTGGTAGCTCACGTTCCTAAAAGTGTTCCTCTCTGGTAGCTCCCCAGGGAGATTATTTTACAGAGAGGTCGCTTCCTCTGTTCTCACATCATTATGCAGTGGGCTACCTAGCTGAAAAGACCCTCTTCGGGGGGTGCTGAGACTCTTCGTGAGAGTTTTCGCTCTTATTTGTCTAGTAAGAGGCCTCTGTTATGTGTAAGAGACTTGTTGCCCACAGACCATCACTCACAGCGTCTGCATTTTGCAATTTCCTACCTATACCTGCTGCGTTTACTTACCTAACATGTGTAATCCCTGCATTTGCCAGTGTCCGACCTGTAACACCTGATTTATCCACTTCTTCTCCCCAGTACCTGTCTTACAAGCTCTTATGGACAAAATTCATGTTTAGGGATTTCACCTCTGAAAACACCTGAGCCCGGGACAGGCAGGGATTGGATCTCTGGGAGGTGACCTGAACGAGAGAAAAATCACATCCAGCAAGAAAAAGGAGAAACTCCACCCAGGCCAGGTCTGTTCCCACGATGACTGGAAAGGAAAAGGACACTTGAAGACCTGTGAGTGGTCTTCATGTGTCAGAACGCCAGCCCCTTTGAGCATGGGTCCAGCTATCTCCAGGAATAGTTCCGGAATCACATCTCAGCAGTCCTCTTCTCAGGGCTTCCCTGGGGGCGCAGTGGTTGAGAATCCACCTGCCGATGCAGGGGACACGGGTTCAAGCCCTGGTCCGGGAGGATCCCACATGCCGCGGAGCAACTAAGCCTGTGCACCACAACTACTGAGCCTGCGCTCTAGAGCCCGCGAGCCACAACTACTGAGCCCGTGAGCCACAACTACCGAAGCTCGCGCACCTAGAGCCTGTGCTCTGCAACAAGAGAAGCCACCGCAATGAGAAGCCCGCGCACCACAACGAAGAGTAGCCCTAGCTCGCTGCAACTAGCGAACGGAGACCCAACACAGCCAAACATTAATTAATTAATTAATTAATTTTTAAAAAACCAATCCTCTTCTTTTACATTTCTTTGGCTTATGAAAAACCTTTCAAAACCCATTACTTATTTTTAAATCTGGACTCTGTGTCTTAAGTGGCCAAGAATTTCCAAACTTTTAACAAACAGTTTCAAGAGTGAGCTGGGTCCCGAATACACTTTACCTCCCAGCTACCTCAGACAGCTGTCAGCAGACAGGGAGCCCAGTGCAGTGTCTGATGATCCAAGTCATAAGAGCAGGAGAAATTCTACAATCCCACGTTTACGTGCACAGAAGATTAAAATGCCTCGCGTGCCTGCCCAACAACGGATTCTTTATCTGTGTCTCCTTTTAAGAGCTTGAGGGGGGAAGGGTATCCCAGAGAAGGGCAGGTCAGTCTGTCCCAGGATGGGATCCAGCCACTGGCTGAAGCTGTGTCCACAGGTGAGGCCGGACGCTGGGCGAGCTTGGCTGGTGGAACCCGGCCTCGGATGAGCTGCGTGGGCAACCGTCCTCGACAGCGAGGTGACTGATGCTGGCCTGGAGCAAGCTGGCTCCTGGGGACACGCATGCCAAAGGCAGCAGACAAGAACGTGTTTAAAAAACTGGGAAATAAGCATACTTTGTCTTCAGCACCCTCTCGCTTCTTGTGTGGAGACTTCGTCTCTCTTCCTGGCAAACTGCCGTCCTCAGGGTCCCGCATCCTTCAGAGCAAGGGGCTACTGGGACGGCTCCCTTCTCGGGTCACTACCGACTTCTGTGAAAATGCCTCGAGGTATTCCCCGCCCTGGGGCAACGGCCGGAGAGGTAGCGAAGGGTGGGGAGCCCCCCGCGCCAGGGCCCTCCTCTGGGTCGCCTTCTCGGCTGTCAGCAGCTGGAACCTGGGCCTGTCACTTCTCTGCAGTGACTCTGAAAAGTCCAGCTTTGAGTGGCCGCTCTTCCTCCACAGCAGAAGGGAAAGATGGTTTTCCAGGCTGGGTCTATGTGGCATCATTTCAAATTTCAGCTGCAAGCTTGCCACGTGACAAAGCGTGATTATTTCCACGGGGTACTGAACTGCCTGGGATACCTAGGCAGCACTTTTTAAATTTGAGAAGTCACAGCTTTCAGAGCTGGAGGAGTCCTTGGGAATCATGCCTAGCTCAACCCCCATGTTTACCAATAAAGGAAATAAACTCCAAGAAGAAGGGTGTCAAAATAGAGCAGATGATTCCCAAAGGCAGCAAAATTAGAACCAGAGCCCTCCCCTCACCCGAAGCAGAAGACCACAGCACCTACTGTCAGGAACGAGACTCAGGTCACAACCAAAGAGATTTAGATGCGGCCTAAAGGAGACCTTGCTGGCGACGGAGATGATTAAATACCAGAACAGACAGCCACAGGGATTGTGAAATCGTCCTCCTGGGAGATCTTTTAAAATAGGACAGTTAACCATCTGTCTGAAATGGTTTAAGTACAGCCCTGCCTCGGAGGCAGGAAAATAACGGATGACCCTCGTCACCGTCACATTTTGGGCTCTGTGATCACACCCGAACGAAGGTGCACCACGGGGACCCAGGTGGGTCTGAGTTGCCCCCACGGGGAGTCAGATGCCGGAGCTGCCGAGAGGGTGGGAGACGCAGTGCTCTGGGTGGATGAGGGGGGACTGGGGCTACACAGCGGAGGCTTGTGCTGGAGCTTCTGGGGGAAGAAGGTGCTGCAAGAACTAGAGATGTCTATTTCCCGGGACCCTCCCTGGCCTCTGACCCCTCCTAACCCCCGGGCACTCCCTGCCACGCGAGTCCAGGGTTCTGCAGCCCACGCCAGCGGAACCAGGGGACCCCCGAGAAACGCAGGGCTACAGCAGCCTTGCTTTGTTTCCAAGTGGCAAAGCGTAATACCCCGGGGACAAAAGAGCAGTCTCCCCATTTCTTTTTAAACGCCCAGAATTACTCTGGACTCATGAAAGTTCCAGTGGAAACGGCTCCCGTTCAGGACTTCCACCGGGAAGCTTTGCAGCAGCGGGAGCCTCCCGGCGGTGGGGGCTCACCCTGCCGGCGGGGCCAGGGCCGAGGGCGGACTCCGCCCTGTAGGGGCGCCCGGTCCTCCTGTGCCAGCGGGCGGCCTGGCACCTGTGCTGCACAACGGGGCTGCTGGAGCCTCAGGTCTGGGCCCCCAGGGCTCCCCCACGGGCCGTCTCCTCTGCCCCTTCTCCTCGCCAGCTCCTGAGTCTTTCTCCCTTTCCGCAAAGCTGCGTTGGGCATCTCTTAGTGCCCTGCACCTTCCTAATTATTCCCACCTGTTCACACATCTCTGGGCCCTGCTGGTCTACAGACTCCTGGAAGACAGGGACTGTGGCCCTCACCACTGTGTCTCCAAGGCCTGGCACATAGCGAACACCTCAGAAACATCCTTGTCGAATAAGTGAATGAATGAATGAGAAACCACGACCTCTAACGCACTGGACGGCACCATTCGCCCTCGAAGGATTCCTAAGTGATCGGGTACCGGCCCCACGAGTTCCTTTGCCCTTCTCCCTGAGCTGTGTGCTGGGGTTACTGTGCATAGAGCAGTGAAGCAGGAAGGCTCACTGGGGTCGTCTGGTGGCCCCGGTGACGGTAGACGACCCCACTGCACCCTCACCCTTAGTGCCTCCGCCCCTGCCTGGAGACCTCGGGGGACAGGACACTCAGGCCCAGCTGGGTTTTTCCTTCCATCTCTGGACGACTCTGGCAGGGAGCGAGTTCTCCGTTACGCTGAGTTCAGTCTCTTCCTTTGATGTCTTCCCTGTGGTTCTGACTCAGCTCCTAGCTTCACACGGAGGCCATGCACTCTCTTCCACGCTCCAGTGGGACACGGGAGACGGAATGTGGCCTTTGGACCTCGAAGGACTTGGAGGTGAGCCTTTCTTTGCCACTTGCTAAGTGTGAGTTTGGGCGAGTCACTGAACCTCTCCAGGCCTCAGTTTCCTCATCTGTATAATGGGAATAATGATCCCACCCCACGGGGGTGTTGTGGGGACTAGAGTGCCTTAACATGTCTAAGACACAGCAGATATTCACGGTGTGATGCTTATTATTAAATAAATGTTCCAATGGAGATAGTACGTTTCAATCCCTCATCTCTGCTCCATGAATCTTTTCTTCTCCAGGCAGAAGCATGAGCTGCCGTCGCCTCCTCTGGCATCCTCGTCTCCTTGCCCATCAGTGTTCCCCGCAAAAGGATTGAGCTGCCTCCCAGGGGGTGTGACGAGCTCGGTACAGCCAACACCACCTTCGCTTTGGACGCCGCGCTTCTGTGAATGGAGCCTAAGGTGCCGTTAGCACCATTGTTGGCAGCTGCATCCGCTGTGGTTCCTGTTCCTCTGGTCTCCATAGTGAGATAGTTGCTGAAGGCCTGCCTTTGGGGGTGGTGGGGTGAGGACGAGCTGGGGATTGTTGCTGGGTTTTTCTCGTCTGTTTTAGTGTGAGATTGCCAGAGAACCTTTGCCCTCGGGATTATAGTAGGAGTCATATCCAAGGCCCTGAAGACAACGTCCTCCACCCCACGAGGACAGTGAAAGGCCCTGGGAGGCACCTGGCACGGAAGAATGGGGGTGAGGCCGACTTTCCAGGAAAGAAGGTAGGGTTAGACTTTTGTGTTTTGAAGGTGTCAAAGCAGCCTGGGCGGGAGGGGTAAATTGGGAGATTGGGATTGACACAGACATGCTACTATAGATGAAATAGATAACTGGTAAGAACCTACTGCACAGCACAGGGAACTCTATTCCGTACTCTGTGATGACCTACATGGGAAGAGAATCTTTAAAAGAGTGTAATTTGCATACGTATAACTGATTCACTTTACTGTACAGCAGAAACTAACACAACATTGTAAATCAACTATACTCCAAAAAAAATTAATTAAAAAAATAAAAACAACAAAAATAAAAGCACCTGGGTTTGGAGGAGAAAGAGGACCCGTGTTCCGGGTTCCTGAGCCCCGTGCACCCCCCCAGGGAGGTCTGTGGCCCAGACAGAGCTGCACGTGTGCGGGGGCCAAGGACCGCTGGGCACAGGCATCGCATGCCAGCTGCTCAGGAGCCAGAAGGAGGGGGTCAGCTGGACACAGCGATGGTGCTCACGTGGTGGGGCACTTCTGCCCACACTTCCCCTGGGGTTCCCTGTGAGTCCGGGAGCGGGGAGCCCACACCCCTTCCAGGCCTGCGGGACACCAGGGACGGTTCAGCTGAGCCTGTTGCTGCATTTCCCTACAGCCCACCCATCTTTAGTTTAAAACCCTTTGGATCAGACGGGCCAACCCTTAGTTTTTCACAAAGCAGGCCCCCCAGAAGCCAGCACTGTGGAGGTGTTTCTGGGGAGGATGATTCTCTCTTTCCTGATGTGTGTTATTATTTCCAGTGCCAGGGCTTCAGCAATTGTTAAATCAGAACCTAGTTCTGTAAATACTCCTGATTTGAAAAGTCACGTTCCCTCTCTCTACTTCAAAATCCGAGCCGAGGGACTTCCCTGGTGGCGCAGTGGTTGGGAGTCCGCCTGCCGATGCAGGGGACGCAGGTTTGTGCCCCGGGATCCCACATGCCGCAGAGCGGCTGGGCCCGTGAGCCATGGCTGCTGAGCCTGCGCATCCGGAGCCTGTGCCCCGCAACGGGAGAGGCCACAACAGTGAGAGGCCCGCGTACCGCAAAAAAAAAAAAAAAAAAAAAATTGGTCAGTGAATAACTGGGCAAGAAACGTCAGGGAGAATATGAGTCTCTCTGCTCACTCTGGAAAGATCGATCGACACAGGCCCCCAGGGAAGGAAACCTCTGTCTCAAACATCTGTGCTCAGGTCAGAACCATCCTCCCAGCTCGCTCCTCAGGCATTTTAGAAGTTCAAGTTTGCTGCAGTGCTTGGAAGAGGTTATACAATTATTATGATGCAGTGTTCAAGGCAGACGGCAACCCGTAACTCAGAGGCCAAGACAAACAGGAATATATTAATAGTGGCCGTAACATAAAGATCATTTATTTTGAGTATCTGGGAGCTGAGGGGATCCGCAGATAGGCTGTGAAGAATTTAGGCATTAAAGCCAAGGCGCTTAACAAATACGGGAAACACAGGAGAAAGATGGAGAGGAGACAAACAGATCTCCTTCAGAGGCGATGGAGCATCTGAACCAATTAACTTGAAAACAATTATGTGGTTTGGGCAACACCGGGCAAAAGGGAAAAGACGCATGTCTCCCCAGCCCCTCGCTCTGCCATTTGGGTGGCGTGTACCGCCCAGCAGGCAGAGCATTTCTCTCGGGCTGGTCTCGAGCCGGAAGAGAGATTATACGGGAAACACTGTCCTTTCCTTCACCGCCAGCCCCCAGCATCATTCTCCAGAATGCTGGCCTGATGGCAGTAAACAAACAAAGAACCGCAGTTTGAATTTAGTCAAACATCACAGTACCTCTCTCTGGGGAATGGCAAGAAGGCACTAGAAAGCTATTCCTCCACTTTTTTTTTTTAAACCCATAAAACCTGAAGGAAAAGAATCACTTTGCAGTTTTAGTTTTTCTTTTAAAACGTAGCAGGGAACACATTTTGATGGTGTTCTCCCAGAATGTATCCTGTGCCCGCCCCCAAATGTCACAAGTAGTCCTTTTTTTCACTTTTAATTGATTCCAGTCAGAAAAGTTAAAAACAGTGTTTTGATGTAGGAGCCAAAAAAGTTACAGAAGAACCTCAGTTTGTAAGTAACGAAAAATAAAATATATTGATATCATATCTGTATTAGTATTTTCTGATACACATACTTTTTTCCTTGATCTTTGTTTTGTTTTCTTCCTTTTTTTTTTTTTTTTTTGCGGTACGCAGGCCTCTCACTGTTGTGGCCTCTCCCACTGCAGAGCACAGGCTCCGGACACGCAGGCTCGGTGGCCATGGCCCACGGGCACAGTCGCTCCGCGGCATGTGGGATCTTCCCGGACCGGGGCACGAACCCACGTCCCCTGCATCGGCAGGCGGACTCTCAACCACTGCACCACCAGGGAAGCCCTCTTCCTCTTTTAACCAGACTATCCTTTGTGGTATGGGAGAGTTACATATTGAGATCATTCATGACCGAATCAAGAGGGAATATGGACTAGGGCCCCTCCAGGTGGCACACCAAGAGACCATCCGAAATTCAATTCCAGCCACAGGTAAAAAATAAAACAATAAATAATCCTTCATAAGAAAATAGTCTGAAACCTGTGGCAAGGGACCACACTTTAAGGCCTGGTCAGACACGTTGTAAAGAAAGACGCTGACGTCCCAGCACCGTCCAAATGAGACCCTGCAGGGTGTCCGGAGAGGCCCACACCGGCCAGCTCAGAGTCACGCCACAGCCACACGGGCTCAGAGGAGGGACAGGCAGTCGGGGCCGTGACCCGCCTCGGTCTTCCCACTTCATTGCGTGGAAGTTCACACGCTCAAGTACACAGAGGTCTCCTGACCGGTTAGGAGCGCACACGCTCCCAGCAGACCTTTTGTTCATCTTAATCACATCCTGACATGAGAACCCATGTCAGCAGCTGCGGCTCGTCCCCCAACGTGCATTGGCTCACACCCTGCAGCACTGCCCAGAGTGAGGATGAGTTTCCCCTCTTCCTGAGGACCACGTGCTGGTCGTGGGGCTGAAAGGGAGGGGGGCAGTTCAGCCTGCTTCCAGCTCCCCTCCTCTGTCCTGTCGCCTGGACCGTGAACACGGTCGAGAGTCGTCTGGGGTCACACGGCGAACACAACAGTCCAGGGGCGGAGGAGCAGCAGGGGAGAAGAGGGCTGGGGGCCTGACCCCAGGAGACGCCCAGGTGGGTCCCAGCTGACAGTTGGAGCCCAGCCCCAGGCCCTAAGTGGGAAGTCAGGAAAGCAAGCCCTCCTGGAACCTTCTCCTAACTCGCCCCCGCTTGCCTGGGCAGGCTTCTCAGCACTGGGATTCGGCCCTCAAGGTGCAGTAAGGACCCACGAAAACACCTCTCCGTGCATGGAAACCTGTGCGGTTTGGGCCAAGAGAAGGCCGCTCAGGCTCAAAGTCTGTCCCCTCCCCAGATATGAAGCCTCGTAAAAGGCTGGATACGAAGTCGCCTGCTTCAATCCCTCTCTGAGCTGGGGAAGATTAAGCTGCCAGGAGCCCAGCTTTGCTGATTCTCAGCCCAGTGTTCTTTCCAAGACAGCTCCCGCCACTCGGAAGGAATCCACCATCTCACAGGCAGGGAAATGTCGTTCAGGCACTGATGTCCCAGAGGAGGTGTTGGCGGAGGCGTGTCATCACACGTCATCTGGCCCTTCTCTCACCTGGTAGCCCTGGGCTGAGCCACATGTACTCAGAAAGGCACACGTGTGTGCAACTGGATTTCCTAAGACAACTGGAAGCAGACACAGGCGAGCACGGCCGTGACCTCTCCCGGCTGCTTTTCCCGGGAGGGTCTTGGAGAGCCTCGTGCCCTGGCCCGCACCCCTGGCGCCCGCCACAGGCCCAGCCAGGAAGGCGCTGTCGGCTCCCGAGGAAGCTCTCGCTCGGCAGGTACAGGCACCTCTGGGGAAGCCCTGGAGGCTTGCCGTCCCTGTCAACTGCTGTAATGTGCCCATAAATTTCATGTGACTGAACACACAGTGTCAAAGGAGTAGAAAGTAACAAAACCCCGAAATGGAAACACATCCCTGCCGGAACACAGCACATGCCCCAAGCATGACAGCGAAGAAACAAGGAAGGAGCTGGCCCCGAAGCCCCACCCTGGCCGCCGGCTGCCCACTGGGCCTTCCGGGTGGTGAGATTGGGAGCCCCCGACGGGAGCGGCTTCTACAGGTTACCCCAGAACACACTGACTGTCAGACGCACAGAGCACTGCATGCACCCGCCCCCAAAATACACGGCTCGTTCGTCGGCTGGATCGTTTGTTTTCCACGCTAGACCCAGAACCAATTAACCAGGGCTCCGTGCAAAACGAAAATGCAGGGCTCCCTGTTCAAAATGTATAAAGAATTTCAAGACAGGGACGGCAGAGCATTAAACCAAGCTCGGAGCCCTTCTAGGTGGGGGACTGTACAAGTTACACGTCCTCGAAGCCAGCCCCAGGTAGACCCTACCTTCCTTCTGTAACGGTCTCTTCCTTACCAGGTAGAGTGGGTTATTTGTTAGGTTCTCTAGCTCTGGACCCAAGCCACCTGCACGCAAAGCCCAACTCCTCCGTCTATAACCTGGGTGACCCTGAGCACGTTATGTGAACCCTGAGCCTCAGCTTCCCTGGCTGTAGGACGGAAGTGACAACACAGGAAACGACACATGCAAAGCTCTTGGCCCGTGGTAAGCACCCAGCCAACTACTACCAGCTACTATTGTTGCTACCTGGCGGAAGCCAGCTGATTCAGGATGACTGGGTGACAATCAGCGATCAGGGAGCATTTGTGAGCTCGTGTCCAGGAATAACTTCACTACTGGGGAAAAGCAGTCAAAGTGTGGCTATCTCTGTACTTAGCCTTGGAACTACTCTGTGAAAGACTTGGGTGTGGGCCCGAGAAGTCAGATCCCAGTAGGCAAATTTGGATTTTATACGAGGAAAACTTTCTAATACACCCTCTGCTGAGACGGTGTAATGAGTCCTCCGTCTCCAAGGGCATCCAAGGAGGCTGAACAAGCACCTTGTCGAGATGCAGAGCAAATGTATGTCTTAGGTAGATGGCGTTCAAGTTCCCTTCCATTCCTGGGGTGCCGTGGATTCACGGGGTTTCAGTCTTTCTATTCCGCAGTCACAATGCCTAATTTTATTCCCTCCACAGCCTTCCACCAAATCAGCCCTTCCTCCTTCCCTTCTCTCCCATTCAACCACTCGCACTAAAAAGGAAAAAATCTGTGAGCAAATCAATCAGCGCTCTGGTTAACAGGTCCCGTCGCACAAAGAACGCGTCACCTCGAGGTCACCCCGCTCCACCACCATCCTCAAGCATCCCAGCCTCGGCATCTCCCCTTCCTCCTTCCTTCCTAGCCAACCCTCCACCCACTCCATTTAGACTCACACAGTTTGAAGCCCAAATAATGACCCAGGGACCCACAGTCTAGCCTCTCCTTTTGTCCCTTCAGTAATCAGGAATCACATCCCTCAGTGGAGCGGGATAGATTTTACTCCCCCTTAGGCAACGTTCAAGGGAGGGTTAAGCGTTTCTTAAAATGAGGGACTTGGGACCACTGCTTGCGTGTTGGTAAGAGAGCTAGGTTAGGACAGAGACCCCAGCGTGATGGTTAGGGAAAGGCTCTGCCTCTGTCTTACCTGGTACTTCTACTCACATGGACATTCCAGCACAGTGTGTTTAAAATCAGATTTGCCACATCTTAAGTCAAGTTCTCTGTCCCTGCCAGGTATGGGTCAAACTGAACTGAGTTTTCTTCCCAAATTAGCCGAGTCACGCTTGTTAAGACAGACAGCCCGGATTCCCTCTGCAACAGCACCACTGTCTGTGCAACGCCAGGCCTGGCTCCATCCCAACCGACGGCGTGGCTGTTTGTCCACGGCCTCGAATGTCATGGTTCGTGGTCCCTTCGCTTTAATCCCCAAATGCCTCTCCACACCACGACTTCCCTTTTCCTAGAAAAGGCGTGCGGGGTCGACTTGAACCGGCTCTGAGAGGAGATTGTTAAATTTTCAGAAATTGTGGGAACCGATTGCCAAGTAGAGCCAGCATTAACATCGAATTCTGGGAGCTTCCCTGGTGGCTCAGTGGTTAAGAATCCGCCTGCCAATGCAGGAGGCGCGGGTTCGATCCCTGGTCAGGGAACTAAGATCCCACACGCCACGGGGCAACTAAGCCCGTGTGCTCTGGAGCCCACACGCCGCAAGGAGGATCCTACGTGCCACAGCTAAGACCTGACGCAGCCAAATTATTTAATTAAAAAAACAAGAGCATAAAAATGGAATTCTGTAAGCTTGCGATGAAATAGATTACATTAAAAACCAGGGAAGAAATACTGAGAAGCTCATCACTTCCAAACCGATTTACCGCGTTTTACCGTCATCTCTGTTCTCTGTTTAGTCCATTGCGTCTGTGTGGTGGAAACACCTCCCCACGCTGGACCCCTGGTCTCCCCGCACCCCACGTATGGCCAGGCACGTGTTGGCCAGGCTCCTGTCGCTATTTGAAATCAAGTGACAGCGAGAGTATCTACAGCAGGGAAGTCAGCAAATGCTACCCAACTGCCCTTGATGTGTTGTTTTGTCAATTGTTTAGGCCAGGCGTCTGCAGACTGGCCGGTGGCTTGGTTTTGCAGACCCTCGAGCCCAGAATGGCCTCTACACGTTAAAGGGCTGTGGAAAGTACTCGGAACCTCGCTCTTGGTGGGACGTGAATGCTGTGTTGTGTCCGTTTGGAAGGTGACCGACGGTTTGTCTAAGCTGTGCTGAGCCTTCCGGCCGAGACGGGAGCCTCTTTCTCCCCCGGAATGGGTCGGCATCAGGACTCGACTGACAACTGAATTTGATGGAGCTCAAGGCGAATGAATCCTACCGTCTCGCCACCAGACTCATGTCAGCTCCACAGACCTAACAACAGTAAAATTATGTTTGATGACTAGAAGCATTAGGTAAGGGGAAAAAAACCCAGAAACAGCCATCTCCACATCACAACGTTAAGCGGATACCTGGCCATTATCCAGGTAATTGGATCATGTAAGCAGCCGCGCCACCCCTCCTCTGCCCTCCCTCTGAAAGTCTATTTGGGACCGTAATGATCCGCTTTGCCAAAATTAACCAAGTAATTACAAAATCTGACCGTGTCCTCTTATTTTTGTAAGGGTGGTAATTCATCTCTGTATCATTCTGAAACCCAGACATGCTGGAGAGCTCTTGAACGAGCCGCCCTCATTTAAAGACCGACCTCGTGCGTATCAGCAGAGTTCCTTAGATATTTACGGAGACGGCAGTCATTAAATCTCAAGGCCGAAAACCAGCAGAAGCCAACGTCTCAGTCGCCGAGCCTCCTCTTCTCCGAGCCACCCACCACCTGTGCCCGGGTTTCCGCCGGTACTGAGCATCAGGGTCGCAACACCCATCCTGTTCAGGACTCGGGACCATCCCTTCTCCTGACAGATGACTCTG
Organism: Delphinus delphis; assembly: GCF_949987515.2. Classification (NCBI taxonomy): domain Eukaryota; kingdom Metazoa; phylum Chordata; class Mammalia; order Artiodactyla; family Delphinidae; genus Delphinus; species Delphinus delphis. The sequence continues at coordinate 2,187,405 of NC_082693.1, forward strand.
TCTCTGGCCCCACCCATTCCCACATTGCAGACAGAAACTTTCTGAAACTTCCACGTCTCTTCTCCTTTAAAATCCTTCAAGTGCACCCCATTGTCGAATCCCAAAGGCGAAGCCAGATGCCGGCTCCAGTCTGTCTTTCCCAAGTTCTAACCTTAATGAGCAGGAAGCTTCTATAATACATCAGTGGGTCCCACACTTTGATGCACATTATAATCACCCGGGAGCTGGAAACATCTCCACGCTCAGGTCACGTCCCATCTCCATGAAATCAGAACGTCATAGGGTAAAGCCAGACTAGGACACCTTAGTTAACACCAAAACTGAAACAACTTTTTGGTCTCCCAGATTGCCTGGAGAACTAGACACTGTTCTTAGAACTTTTTTTTTTTTTTACAAACCTATTGTCATAATAAGTACATGGTGCAATCATTTGTTTTAGTGGCTCTCCTCCATTAAACTTTAAGGTCCTGGAAGGCAGGGTCTATATTTAATTTTTTTGTTATATTGATGATATTTAGGTAGTACTTGGCACCTAATAGACACCCAACAGATGTTCTTTGTCAACTCAAAGAACAAATGAATGAGCAGATAAGCAAAGGAATTACATCAAGCAGGAAACACTGAAATAGAGTGAAGCTTAAGAGGCCTTGAAAATAAGGAATCAGGAACAAGGCCGCTGATGTCATTTTAAAGGACAAAGCACCCATTTTACACCGAATTCATCACCATAGGCCTTGATAAGTGACCGTGCTGGAAGGGGCACTGCCCGGAAATCAGGAGGCCTGATGTCTTATCCTGTTCTGCTATTAACAAATAACACCTCAGTCATTTATTTTTATTAAGTACTTGATACGTTTCAGATGCTTGTATTTTTTGTCTGATTCTCAACAACAATCCTACAAAGTCGGTATCATTAATAACCTCATTTCACAGGGAAAGAAGCTGAGGTCTACACGGGATACGTAAATTGCCCAAGTTCCCACCCCAGCTGAACCAGATTCGAACCCAGGGGGGCTCGGCCTTGGCGCAGAGGCTGCAGTGAGAACCACTTTGAGGACACTCCCAGGCCCGAGCTCACGGCTGCGTGCAGGAGTCTGGCTGGGCCCTGGCCGCGGCTAGTCCTGTTTAAATGCCCTCCAGCGATCCTGAGGCGGCCGGGCTGGAGGATCTGCCTAGGCTCTCCCTCCTCTGACCGGGGTGACCTCAACCCTCCAGTTCTGCTTCTTCATACAAAGAGGTGGCTGAAACCACTTTTCTGGGTGATGATTCTAACTGTAATACCTAGGAATTACCCCTGCCTCTCCTCCACCCCCAACATCAAGCCCAAGCAAAAAGGGGTCTTCTGGAATCTCCGTATGTGCTACTCCTGGACTTTTCAGCCCCCACTAAAGGGAAATTGGGGCTGGGATGGGCGACCACCATGGCTTTCTTTGTGAGACACAGGGAAGGACGTAAAAGCTCCTTAGAAAGAATAAGGAGGGGACTTCCCTGGTGGCGCAGTGGTTAAGAATCTACCTGCCAATGCAGGGGACACGGGTTTGAGCCCTGGTCCAGGAAGATCCCACATGCCGCGGAGCAACTAAGCCCGTGCACCACAGCTACTGAGCCTGCGCTCTAGAGCCCTCAAGCCACAACTACTGAGCCCACATGCCACAATTACTGAAGCCCGTGCGCCTAGAGCCCGTGCTTCGCGATAAGAGAAGCCACTTCAGTGTTTGCAGTTCTTAAAAAATGTACTTAGAATAGATAAACAGCAAGGACCTACTATATAGCACAGGGAACTATATTCAATACCTTGTAATAACGTATAACGGAAGAGAATCTGAAAAAGAATAGATACATACGTATAACTGAATCACTTTGCTGTACAGCTGAAACTAACACAGCATGGTAAATCAACTATATTCCAATTTAAAAAAAATTTTTTTAATATATTAATACCACAGGCCTCAGAGGCAGCCCCTGCGTCGTCACGCCGTGAGCGGGCTCCCCGAGTCTGCACGTCAGCGGAGAAGGTCGAGCCCTGGAGAAGCCACTTATCACCAACAGGAAGCGTAGAAAACACCCTGAGCTTTCATCTTCGAATGACCTCCAGCGAAACAAGCAAGGCTGTGGTCAGGCTTTGTCCACAGGAAAAGCAGAGCCCGCCCTGGACACTCAGACCCGGTTTAAAGCCTCGTGTTCTACAATGACATCACCACACAGAGTGTTCCAAAGAGCTCGTTCAGCAATACTCACGACAGTCACAGAAATGCGCCACTATCTCCTATTGCAAACCGGGAAAACTGGTCTGGTTTCGATTCACCCACAACCGCTGAAATGGGTGAGAGCATAGGAGAGTCTAGGCCGTCCCACCGCCAACCTGCCTGACCTCCAGAGGGAGTGGGTACAGTCCCAGGAGCACCCGCAATTCCTGCAGCTGTAGACCCGAGGCCCCGCTCCAAGATCCCCAGGACACCACAGAAAGAGCTGGTGGCCTGGCAGTGCCCGTTAGGTGAAAATGAAGGCTCGGGGCCATGAGTAAGCAGCAGGCAGCAGTCGTGCTGCACTTGGCGGTAGAGTATTCGTGCTCTACACAAATTGTCTTCACAAACAGTAAAGAACTAATCTTTGTTCTGGAGGTGAGGATGGCTCCCTGGAACAGGACACACACCCTGCTGTTATGCCGGGCACCGGTCAGTGGCTGCCAGCCGCATAGCCCTGGCTTGCAGCGTCTGAGCCCTTCACATGACTTTGTTGTCCACGCAGACAGGCAGACGTTATCCTTGTCCCTGCTTTTCAGATGAAGAACCTGAGACCCAGAGCGCTCCAGAGCCCCCAAGGCTCCACAGTGCAGAGGGGATTCAGATCCAGGCCTCGGACCCCAAGCTCATTACGCTATATCGTCTCCAAAATGAACGACACCACGCCACCGTGACTAGATTAAATTCTCTGCAGTTTAGGGAGATGGAAGGAATCCCAAGTCCTAGGAAAATCAGTCAGCTAAAGTTACTCAGAAATATTTCTGGTCATTAAGGCATCCCCTAAACAGCAGGCCAAAACTATCAGTGACTTAAATGACATGAGTAGGAATAGAGGTCAAACAATCACTGTGGATCCCAAGGGGCATCCCAGCTCTCGTGTGTCCTGGGACTTTATTCCATTCAACGTCGCTGTCTCCAGCTACTGGGGCTCTCACCGACCCTCCCTCCCTTTCTGCAAACCCCAGTGCTTGTCTATACGTCACAACTTAACCCTTGATTATATGTCACCTTTTATTGTCCCCATCTTTTCACATATGCCAATCTTCGTCTCCTCGACCAGATTACAAATCCTTGAGCACAGTAATGAGGTTTCATCTTCGTCCCCTTTCCAATCCATCATGTGCTTATGACGGACACAAACAGGTGCCCACTGGCGTGTAGAGGGTCCCTGACGCAAGTTACTCACTGATTTGTTAAATAACGTAGATCAGGGATCAGCAAACCTTGTCAAGGAGCAGAGAGCAACCATTTCACGTATCGAAGCCGAGGCTGTCTGGTTTCATCACCTCCGCTGTTGCCAGGTGAAAGGGCCACGGACAACGAGGTGGGCGTGGCTGTGCCCCAATAAAACTTTATTTACAAACCAGGCAGAGGGCCAGACTTGGCCTGTGGGCTGCAGTCTGTGGGCTCAGCAGAGACTATTTATGCCAGACCTGCAGGACAAGACACCACAGCGACAGGTTCTGTCCCCCACTCCGGCCTCCAGCCCCTCCCAGGGTCCCAGCTCCTGACCAAGCCAAGTGTCTTTCCAAAGCCTCTCACCTTGGACTTAAGTGTAGCTCAGCACAATATCGTGCAGTTCATTTTCCTCTGGGGCTTCATACATCAGTTTAGAAAGAGAAAAGTCAATTACAAAGTGAAGAGCTGACATGGTCCGTTGTAACAATAGCAAGTAATTAGAAAATTCTTTATTCCACCCGGGGGTCCCTGACACTTTTTCCCGACCGCTTCTTATAGACCTCCATGGAAGTCATCACAGATAGGTTGAAATCTGCATTTCACCTAGATTAAAAATCTGCAGCGAGGGGCTTCCCTGGTGGCACAGTGGTTAGGGATCCGCCTGTCAGTGCAGGGGACACGGGTTCGAGCCCTGGTCCAAGAAGACTCCACATGCCGCGGAGCAACTAAGCCTGCGAGCCACAACTACTGAGTCCGTGTGCTGCAACTACTGAAGCCCACGTGCCTAGAGCCCGTGCTCCGCGATAAGAGAAGCCACCGCAATGAGAAGCCCGCGCACCGCAACGAAGAGTAGCCCCCGCTCGCCGCAACTAGAGAAAGCCCATGCGCAGCAACGAAGACCCAACGCAGCCAAAAAAATCTGCAGCGAGGGCCAATCACTCTGGCAGGAGGCCATGTGAAGGAGGGCGAGGATAAACATTCCATTCTCCCGACACGACTGCTTTCCTCTGAGAACAAGAACCAACCAAGGAAAGAAGAAAACTCTTTCTCTTTCTTGGCTAGAGCATTCAGCCCTCAGCTTTGATATAACATTGCAAAGTCCTTAACAGGCTGCTCCCTTGACCTAATTTCAAGACATATTAAATAGATTATTCATCACTGTTTCCAGGCTTCGCTCCGTGTTTGTTAAGATGGCTGCATCTGACATGGACCGAGCGGTCCGATAAAGCAGCGCCGAATCTGGAGCTGGGAAGCATCCTTCCAACTCAGTCCCCATATTCCACAGAAGTGAGGTGACTTGCCCAGAACTGTGGACTCTGCTCGAATCAGATGGCCTTCAGGCCATCCCTAGATGACCTAGCGCCACTGTGATGAACCCGCCAGGACCACACACGCCCACTTCACCTGACAGCAGCTCAGAGTCCAGCGGACGACCCACTGACAACCGCACAAGCCGCTCTGCCCCAGGACAAGGCTCCTTCACGAGAAGTCGGCCCCGTTAAGTGGCAGCTACCCCACTATGGGACACAGAGCTGCCTGTGTTTCCAGAGAGCTGGCAGCTGGTCTCTGCACGGCTCCCACTGTCCCCCTCGTGGCACAGTTGTGAAGTCCCTGTCGGAGGGTCTTCTGCCTCCGACCCTCCCTTCCACATCCTGCTGTCTTGAGTGACCCAGGCTGGGCCCACGTGCATCAATTACCACAGTCCGGTCTTTGCCTTTTAAGCCTATATCTCTTCGTGGGGAATCAAAGGCCCTTCCTCTTCGTAGCGCGCTCTGGGCAGCAAGTGAAAAGATGTTACTGTAGACGCCCTGCAGGCCCACGAAGCCTTCACCTGACGCCTGACAATGAGCCTGGAAGGACTAGATTTTATGAGACTGGCAGAGAGAGGCAAACAGGGATCAGAAGAGAACATGCAAGAATGGTCCCCACTCTGAAGAGCTCTGGGCCCTTTCTGGGTCAGGTGAGCAGAGGTTCAGTCCAGGCAGCTGCCGGGCGCAGACTGGAGACATTCTAAGCCTTTCTCCAGGCTACCTCCTTCCCCACCCATCAGGCCTCTTCCCTCCCCACATCTAGCCCCTTCTCATTCTGTTTCAAGTCCCCCTGATGATTGTTTCACATCTTAACCCCTTTGCAAGCTCGTGGAACATCGACCTATATATTTCCTCCATCATTTCTTCCTCTAATTGTGGAGTTCCTGATAAATATGTCTTAAATATGCATAAATAAGCATAAATAAATATGCTCACATCCTCCACCACATAAAATATCGGGAATGAACCGCCTTGGGGTTTAATGTGCTCCTTGTCGCTTACGCAGAACTTTGTTGAGATGATTTGAGCTCTGGCTGGGTAATTAGACAAGAAGAATCCCTTCCGGGCTTCTATTAGAAATAATAATAATGATGATGATGATAATTATAACAGTAATAACTTTTTCATCTGCAGAACATTTTACACATTGCAAATATTTTCTGGGTACATTTTCTCCTCATTTGATCTCATTTACCCTGTGAAGTTGTGATATTATGATCCCCAAGTTCCAAGTGAGGTAAAAATAAGTTTAACTAGTTTCCCTTTCCAAAGGGGTGCCCTTTCTGCCGTGCTCTGCTGCTTCAAAAAGAAACAAACCACGCACTGCAAACAACTGATAACACACAGCTTCAAACCGTTTTCCTCCACTGGAAGAGAGAGGGCATTAACCGCCCACTTCTGTCACCACTTGGTATAAAATTCCCAGCATGAAGGGAATTCATACAGGCAGCATCAGCAGGGCATCAGGGGCCGCTTTAGCCATTTTAGAATCACAAACTCTTAGGTGCATCCTGGAAGCGCCTCTTTCCCCTCCATTCCAATACATTCTACTACCAGACAAATGCAAAACTTAGAGGTCCTTTACACAGTAAAGGAAAGAGTGCTAATAAAGCGGACTGTGTATTTACATCTCTAGACAATCATGCCATAAAAAGTCAGTTTATATTTCTATACAAACATCCATACATGGCTACAGAACCAAACATTTTCCAGTTCTGTATCTATTTCCAAACAATTTAAACATACTGTGTTCTTACAAGTGGTGAATTTTATCTTAGTCATCGCAATGGCATAAACATCCTGGACCCAGACACTATTTTTTAAATCATACTATAACTTATTTTAAATTGTGGTATACAACTTGGTAACACCAACTCTTAGCACATATTTTATCTCATTATGGCAATTATAAAATAATCATGAAACCCAAAGACCCCAATATTTGTTCAAGGTATCATGATGAGTCTTCTGGAAACACAGGGTAAGAATGACCACACTGTGGAAGCCAGTGAAAATTGAAGTTATATGGACTTTAAAAGAATTTGCTCATTTTAAATGGCCTTTTAGAAGATGTGGTACATGTATACAATGGAATATTACTCAGCCATGAAAAGGAACGAAATTGGGTCATTTTAGAGACGTGGATGGACCTAGAGACTGTCATACAGAGTGAAGTAAGTCAGAAAGAGAAAAACCAATATCACATATTAACGCATATACGTGGAATCTAGAAAAATGGTAAGGATGAACCAGTTTGCAAGGCAGAAATAGAGACACAGACGTAGAGAACAAACGTATGGACACCAAGGGGGGAAAGGGGGTGGGTGGGATGAATTGGGAGATTGGGATTGACATATACACACTAATATGTATAAAATAGATAATTAATGAGAACCTGCTGCATGGCACAGGGAACTCCACTTCGCTGTACAGTAGAAACTAACACAACATTGTAAAACAACTATACCCCAATTTTTAAAAAATGGCCTTTTACTAATAAGGAGCCTGTAACTTAGTATATTTGGATAAGTGATGATGACCTGATTTTACAAACACAGATTATTCAAGTAGAAATTAGGCAGAACTCTGTCTTCATCCTAGAAGGTTAGATCTTTAAGAATTTGGGGGGAAAAAAGAATTTTAAGAGAACAAAGCTCTGGGGCCAGGAGATAAACAACATTGCAATGCTGAAGCCATTGCAGCATTATACATCATCTTTTTCTGAGTGTAATCTCTAATCTTCAAGGTCTTTTCCCTTTTCTTTCTTGTTTTCTTTATAACCTGGAAAACTAAACAAACCTTTCCAATTTTTTCTATCTTTTTTAGAATGTAAACCCTGAAAGATCAGGACTTGTTATTGTACACTCTTTCATGCCAACTTGGATCTCAGTATTCTGCAAGTCACGAGATCTTTTAAAAAGCTGATATTTAATGAGTAAATTCGACTAACTCACGGCTGAGTTCAATAGAAGCGGCATTTACAAATTTTTATTCAGCACAAGGCATTGGACCAAGTACTAGAGAGACAACTAGGGTGTGTCTATGCTCCCTGAAATTATCAAAAGGTAGACTTTGCCTATAGACTCCAAGGCTCAAAGATATAAAAGAAACTGTAAAGCTTTATTGAAATATGTTAACAAAAATGTACCTCCAGTTATGCATGTACCAGAGTGATCAACGTTCACCTTTCTCCGAAGTTTTAAAGAGGAGTTCTCTCATCGCAGGCTTCCCAAATACCCAGCAATCTCGTCGTAGAAGACTTTAAGTATAGAGAAGCTGCCAAGCTCACGACAGTGGTTACACATTTTGCAAATTTCTCATTCTCGCTTGAAAGCTCAAAAATTATCATTGGTGACAATAACTACCCTTTGTTTTCCTGGAAGTGACAGGTGCACGTTATTTATTTTCTAAAAAATGTCTGTCAAATGCCTGTCTGAATACCCATAGTTTGTCCATCTTTCTTTCAAGTAAAAATAGTGTTCCGTGAAAATAAAAACAAAAACACTAGCTCAGCTTGCGACTTAAGCCCTCAAGGGTTTTCCTGGAGGCAAATATGGCAGCTCCGTGCTCAGGGCACGTGCTCTGTGATTGCTTCCTCTTTTTTTCACACAGAATTTTTAAAAGTGTACCAAAAGGTTGAAATGTAATAAAATTAATAATTTTTCTGCCTTACGTACACCGTCAAGTGACACTGGCCTGTACAGCGTGGCTCCTGCACTTTCTCCCACCGTTGTTTCTGCAGCATTCGTGCAAAAGTCAGCACAGGGCACGAGTCAGGTGAGTTTTAGGATTGTCATGAAAACGGTTCTGACCCTTAGACCCCCCTGAAAGGGTCTCGGAGCCGCCGGGGCGTCGAGGACTGCACTTGAAGAACCACCCGGCGTCCGCGCACGAGAAATCGCAGTTCCCTCCCTGTTCAGTTACGCACGCTCGAGGCGTGTTTATCACTACAGGTCTGACCGCGGAGCGCCGAGCAGCAGACGTTCCCGGCGTCCAGCGATGGTCCTGTACTCGGGACGCTCGCAGGACCGCGCGGGGGCCGCCTTACGGTTGCCGTGGCAACGATCGCAGGCGGGCGCGGCGCGGCCATCGACCAGTGACGCCTGCGCGCTCTGCGCTCTGCCGAGAGGGCTGCGACGCCCCGCGGGCCGGCGGGAAGATGGCGGCGGCGGCGGGCTACCCCGCCGGGAAGGGGCGCGACATGAGCCTGGCGGCCCTGCGGCGCCACGATCCCTACATCAGCCGCATCGTGGACGTGGCCAGCCAGGTGGCCCTGTACACCTTCGGCCACCGGGCCAACGAGTGGGTGCGTGCGGGCAGGCGGGGCCGGGGAGGGGCTGCGAGTGGGCGGGGAGGTCCCCCCCGCGGTCACTCGGGTCCGGCGTCCGCGGGCACCTCCCGCCGCGTTGAACTGAGTCACGGAGCGCGGGCAGGACTCAGCCCCGCGGAGCGGGTCAGACGCCCTGCTCCGGCATGTCCTGGCGGTCAGCTGGGAGAGCCCTCCGACGGGACGCAGCCCCAGTAGTTCACGTGGCCTCCCCAGCTTCCGCAGCCGGTCATTAAAGTTTACCCGAAAACCACTCACAGAAGCGAAGACACTAAGAAGTAGGTCCTAACGTGGGGGAGAAGAGAACAGCTTTGCCCTAAGTTCGTAACAGGAAATTCACCGAAAAGAGGCAGGAATGGAGGGACGTGGGGACACCTGCCCGCGAGGTCCCGGGGGAGGAAGCGCGCCGCTTCCTAGCTATATGTTTCCCTAGTTTTCGGGGGCACGTGTCGCCTGGGTCCTCGTATCAAGGACGTTGAGCGACGAGGTGGACAAGTTTCAGCGGCAACTTTTAAAATGCAGATATTCTACCTGCGGCTGTATACTGCTCTGTAGAAAAGCGCCAAAGGCGTGATGTCCTAATTCCGCTGAGGAAATTCGGTAGTAGAGAAGAGGATCGGGGTGTGTCGTTCTCTGGACTGACTTGACACCCGACCGAGAGTCTGGGGAATTCTCACAAGTTAACGGGTACAGGAGAGGTTCCCTTTGAGTAGCGGTTGTTTCCTACGGGCGTTGGACAGGGTCTCTGAGACACGTGTTACCATAGTTACAGAGGCCGCCCTTCTACAGCCTCATCAGAAGTCGCAAGTGGCGCAATGCATTATTTACAGGAGTTATGTTTTTCTGCTTCCTGGACTTGTTGCTTTCAGACAACGCATAGTTCGTCCCTTAGAAGGTCATTCTTTAAAAGTACTCATCTTCAAGGCTGTGGTAGCCGAGGAAAAAAAAGACAGAGACCTAGTTTAGCTGCAGGGCAGTTGCTGGGGGCAAGCCGATTGATGCCGCGTCTCCATATGCCACCACAACGGGAGCTTCTGAACATAAGCCTAATAGAAGTGTACAGGACATGCTTAAGAACAGAAGAGAAAGTATACGCAGGTGCGACGTAAAGAAGGGGAATTCTTATTACACTGAATATGGATGAAGGCTAACTTAAGGCATTCGGCAGGAGGAATAAGGAATGAAGCGGGGACAGAAAATGAGCTGCTTTAAGGAAGCTTAAGAACGATTATGTCAGGACTGGAGTAGGAATTTTGGAACTAGACCTACTTTCCATTGCCAGGAAATCCCAGTCCCCCAAAACACCGGTGTGTCTTAACCCTGGTGGTGTTTTCACCTCTCAACCCTTAGAGCAGTAGTTCTTAACTGGAGTCGATTTTGCTTCCAGGCAACACTGGCAGGGTCTTGAGAAAATTTTTAGTTGTCGCTTGGAGAGGGACCACGTTACTGGCATCCCGAGGGTAGATGCCAGGGATTCTGCTAAACATCCTGTGGCTCATGGGACAGGCCCCCACGACAAAGGTTAACCTGGCCCCAGATGTCAAACGTGCTGAGCTTGAGAAGCTGCCTGATAGTGGTAGTGTACCCCTTGTTTCTAGCGAGTGATTTTCTAAGTTCTGTGTGTCAAGATCATTTGCAGTTTTAAAAAGTGCATCCCACCAAATCAGAAATCTCAGGATATGGGGCCCAAGCGTTTGATATTTGTCGAAAGCTTCTTAGGTGACTCAGATGCTACATATATGATTGAGAAAGGCAGATTTAGAGGGTAAATGAAGATTTACTTTTTGATTATTTTAACAGAATAGTCAGATGTACATTGCGTTGATTTGAAAGTGTCACGTAGTCTGCCAAGTCCCAATAGTTTGCAAACTAGCATTATTTTACATTCTACTTTGTTATTTTAAATTTTGAACTGCTTAATTTTTTAGCACTTGTTAGTTTTTATGAGTGTAATATTAAATCATTAAATTGTACTTTTAAAATTTAAGCTAAAATCCCCCAGAGCTGTGAACTAATACTTTAACATACAAGTCTTCTTTAGGAACTTCCCTGGTGGTCTAAGTGCTAAGACTCTGCACGCCCAATGCAGGGGGCCCGGGTTCAATCCTGGTCAGGGAACTAGATCCCACATGACGCAACGAAGAGTTCCCATGCCACAACTAAAAGATCCCACGTGCTGCATCTAAGACCTGGAGCAGCCACGTAAATTAATAAATATTAAAAAAAAAAAGTCTTCTTTACTTGCAGGACCTAAGGAAGAGCTAATAGAATCTTGCTTTAACTGTTGCCCTAAACCTGGGCTTTGCCCAGAAAGAAAAAAAAAAAAAGGAGGAGCTAATCGAATCTTGCTTTAACTGTTGCCCAAAACCCCAAACCTGGGCTTTGCCCAGAAAGAAAAAAAACATCTGGTTACCCCTGTATAACCGTGGAGGGACGGAGAAAGTACGTGAATTTGAGCTGTTTCAGCCAGAATAGACCAGAATTTACGTTTCCAAAGACCTTTTTATCTAGGTGTCATAGAGCCTTAGATGGAAAATATGTTTTTAATCCAAAGATCTGCGTGGTGTAGGTTTGTTATCCCTTTTCAGTGGAGAAACTGAGACACGGAACAAACTAATTAAGAATCGCAAAATTGGAGTTAGAGAATAATTTCAGGAGAAGCATACCGTTTACATTTCTGATTCTGGGTTTTCCTTAGGGAACAGGTAATTTCTATCACTACTTCATTAAGGAAGGAAGGAAACAGGTCGAAGGCTGTTAGGTTTCTGTGTGCTGATCTGCAGAAACATCCTGACTAGGATCTCTGAGATGAAACAGTCCAGGGTCAAATACTGGAAGACAGAAAAGTGTTTTGTCCTCGTAGCAAGCGGTCACTTAATAGTAAATCCAGTTTAAGGATGATGAAATTACTCAAGCATGGAAAGGATCATGCTTGCAATTTTTTGTGTGCCTTTTCAGAATCATCATTTTAATATACCTTTGTTTCTTAAAGAGAGTATTTTTCACCAAAACTACAGAGTACTTAAATTTTGAATGACTTTGCTAATGGATATATAAATAACAAAATATTGAGAGGTTAAATAGAATGCTGAAATTAAACCACATAAATAGCAAAGATAAATTCTAAATTCTGAGATATAATGGTCTGATTACTAGTTAATCGACAAATGGGTACTTAAATTTTGTTTTTAGTAAGCTGAACATTTTCATCAGGGCCTGGGGAGACGGAAAAGAGCCTTTCCCAGTGAACTGCAATGATAGATTATCATTTTAAGTTTACAACTTTCCCAATCCCTCTCAGGCAGAGTTCTTGAGTCCTAGCTTGGTAATGTTTCTGTCTAATTGTATTTCAAAGATCAGACTTGACTCTAAGTATTCCACATCAAATAGGCGATTAGTTTGTCTGAAAACTACAGCAGCATTGCTGTCTTCTGTGTAGTAGTCAGAGTAGAGTTATCGACAGGTCTGCTGCTCTCCTAGGTGACAGGATACTACGAGAGAAAAGGAAACCAGAAAACAGAGGAGGAGAAGGAAGTACAGAGAGCGGTGGTTTCTGCGTCTGGCCGTGTCCCCAGGTCAGAGGGGAAGACAGCACTCTGGTTTAGTTTGTAAATGACAGTAGGAGGATGCTTCCCACTGCTTAAGCAGCAGAGTCACAATGGGCAAAAAATCTGCTTTTTCCTTTCGCTAAGAGTTACCCCTCTGTTACGTAGGTTTGACCCCGCTTGGAACTGATCGAGTTCCTGTTCTCTAAGATGCTTGTGTTCCCTGACCTCTGTGAGTGTTTCCTGTTAGTGAACAGAATATACATGTTTTGCTGTTTGTTTTGTTTTTATTTTTTAGGAAAAGACGGATGTGGAAGGAACCTTATTTGTTTACACAAGGTAAGAGTATTTCACTTTCATAAAGAAACTGATGGTCTTTCACTCATGGCTTAGCTCTGTCGTGTCACAGAGCTAAGTTTTATTTCAGAGAAGTGAAAGAACTTAGTTTGAAGCTATTAGTTTGAAGCTATTAGTTGGCATAAGGAGGGGAATGCTGAATGATGGCATCCGCGTGGTGTCGTGAATACTGATTTCAGAATATGATGTAAACTTCAGTATGGATGAACTTAAGTTTCTGTGTTCTTATAAAAGCAGTGTTGACTCTTTATTCTTTAATTGGAATGAATGGTACAAAGTGCTTGAGTATAATGGATTGGCAAGGAGCTGGAAGTGCACTGGTCAGAACGTTAGATTATCTAACCAGCATTTGGAGGAGAGCGTTACTGCTCACGCCACCTTTTCACTCCTTGAAGAAGCGTGATCAAAATTAAAGAGGTCTCTCAGCCCTCCACCGTACAGCTAGTGGATATGTTTCAGGATAGATTTAATAAATGCATGTTTTTTGGTAATTTTTATCAGCTGTTTCTAATATCACACATGCACACAGAGATGTGTAGTATGTACATCGTCTTCACAGCTAAGCTGTTTATTCACAGAAACATCCACGTAAGATCTCGTAGCTGAGGCCCATCCCCACCGGTGGGTTACAGAGGTATAATAACCCTTCCCACCCCACACACGCTCATCTGTTCTATCCACACTTTCACCTTGGAAGGTAAACCACGGTGTGGATGGACTACCCCGTGCCAGTTGGCCCGTGATAAGCAGTGAGTGGGGGGAGTGTGGCCCTGGGAGGCTCTGCAGAGCTGCCGAGTGCAGGGGAGGAGCTGAGCCTCGCGGAGGCGGAGGCAGGGGCCCCGGGGCACAGCACAGTGAGGGCAGTGATCTGGGGCGGAGAGTGTATCGGTTGGCATGAGTTAGAAGCTGGCAGTGAGAGTAAAGAGATTTTGCTGGCTTGGAGTATCAGACTGAAGGTGCTGAAAGCTGCTTTCTGAGCAGTAGGGAGCCGCTGAAGGCTTGCAAGTGGGGGAGTAAAGGAGTGATGGCAGGACGTGCGGGAAAGTCGGTGTGCTGGCATCGTGCAGGCACGGAGAAGACGGCGGTGCGGAGCGGGTGTGAGGTGAAGTGGGCAGGGCTCATTGGGGGACTGCACGCGGGGGGCGGTGGCATTTTACAGTAGTGGTGAGATTCTGAAATGGAAAACAGAGAGGATGATAGACTCATTGGCGGAATGGAAAGATGGGAGGTTGAGAACCTGGCTTGAGGATAGTTTTAGTTTCATTTTGAAATAGTGGTTTTGGGGTGATGGCAGGGCATTCCAGTGGTGGCACCAGGCACTCGGGACGGGGCAGGGACGGAGGCACAGGGTGTGGAGGCGTCGGCATCGTTAGTTTGGTTGTTGGAATCAGGAGAGAAGCTGAGGGGCTAATGGCTGGGTTTCAGGGTCAGCAGGATGCAGAGAAGGGTCACCACGGAGACAGGCAGGACTAGAGCAGCGCACAGAGGCCCCTGCGGCCCGGGCAGGTTCGGCGTGGAGGGTGGGCAGGAGGCAGCGGTGGGAGTGGAAGGGAGAGCATTTTTAGTAGGGGCTTCTTTTGTTGATGCAGAGGAGTAACAGATTATGCAAGTATTTTCTGTTTTGTACCAAAGCCAAACGTAGGTTGGTATTTTCAAGTACTTCTTAATATACTCTTGAGTTCCTCATGGAGCTGTCAGTTAAACAAACCTTTAAACTGAGAAGCAGATCCTTCCCTAGTCCTTAATCTCTTCCCCACATCTAACTCCTTAAGAGCAGGACCCTCTCTCCCATCCCTCTCCCCCCCCGCCCAGCCCCACCATCTGATCCCAGATTCTAGAATGTTGAGGTCTTTCGAGAATGACAGACAGCTCATGGAAATCACAAGGGAGTTTTGGGTACAGGTAATGGAACTGCCAGTGATGTATTTTGACTTAACAGATGTTGCTTTAGAGCAGTTGGTATCCTCTGAGTGTAATTTATAAATTGTGAGATGGTGTAGTAACCGTACCATTAGAGGGGTGAAAGCCTGTTATGATAATGAAACACTGAAGAATCAAATTCTGATTCTGTATAAAAACACCTAACCCCATTTTTAAAATTATGTCTTTGTTTCCTCCGGTGTCTTCCTGTAATAGAGTTACACCCACTGGTGATTTCCAGAGGACCCTCTGACAGGGGTCTTCGGAAGTCACTCTTCATTCTTCCCCAGAATTGAAGTTGAAATGATCGTCATGATTATCTCCGGTATTCATTACATGCCCAGCACCACGCTACCACTTGCCTTCCATCAGTTTTAAAATTAGAAGTCTCATAAGAAAGCTGTAGGTAGTAAATCAAGTGGTTAGAGGTGAAATAAAACTGAGCTATGAACCGCTTTTCTTCCTGTTGCTCACGGCATTTCTGTGGGCTTGTTACCTTGTGCCCCAGATTAAAGCAGTGGCCCTGCCTGTTTCTGTTCCAGCGTGCGAGCACGTGTGTTCCAGTTCGTCAGCAGAAGTTGCACAGTTGGGTTGCTATCCGGCCTGTCCCCCAAGGGTAGACAGATGCACTTGTAGTTGTTAGTTTCTCTATGATTTGGGTTCTTCCTGCCTGACAGAGACTAGGCACTGAAGGTTTATTGAATGAAATTAAAAATAAAAAGTCACTAACTGCACAGTTTTATGGATAAGAACTTTGGTAGCAGCTTAGCTGTGAGGCTGTTTGCCTTACGCTGAAGAGGACGAAATACCTGCTCTTTGCTTTCAATTGTATAAACTTGTAATTATACTGTATCTCCTCATGAGTTCGTTGACCAGAGTTACATCATTTCCCTAAGAAATTACACAGCTTTCCATTTCAGACCAACACCAGCATTTTCTATAATTGTGCTGTACGCTCTGTATTAACGGTCAAGATTGTTTCAAGGTGTCTGTCGGTGATTGTTTTATCAGTAGTTACCATCTCTGCCTTAAAGGAACTTGCAGCGCAGGTAGGGGAGCAAGCTGTGTATGTCCATACGTACACAGTTACGTAAGCAGGGCTGGACTTGACCAAAGCACCAGCGTGGCCGGCGTGCCGTATGCGTCCCGCACATTGGTGCAGCCCACGGTGAAGGGGCGGAAAGGTTGAAGGCGTGTCCAGATGCCCCTGTCCTGGAAGTGCTCTGCTCTGAACGGCGTGTCTCTGTGTCCCCCCACCCCCGGCAACCTTTAGGTCTGCTTCTCCGAAACACGGCTTCACCATCATGAACAGGCTGAGCATGGAGAATAGGACAGAGCCCATCACGAAAGACCTGGATTTCCAGCTCCAGGACCCCTTCCTTCTCTACAGAAATGCCAGATGTGAGTCTGAATGCGTGTTTGAGACTGTGTGTGACTGTTGTGTTTAGTGTCAGTGACTCTAGGGGTCAGCACGGGTGGCCTGGGAAGCACATGCCTTGGTGCGGGATAGCTTCTTCCTCGGGAGAGTTTACACGGAAACAGTGTGAATGTGATGACGTGAGCATTTAAACCTCGTCCTCTGCAGCTGGACCACTTTGTGCTGTGAGCCTGAGTGGGGCTTGGGGGAGGCGAGTCCTTGGCCAGGAGACCGCAGAAGGCACCTCGGTGGTGCTGCAGGACCTAGACTAGCCATTCAGCTTGTGTGTCACTTCAGCTGAGCATCCGATGAGATGCTTGAGAGAGAGGGCCTGTCTTCCAGAAGTACCATCTTGAATACATAGTAAATGAAAACCAAAGTCCAAAGAGTTTTGGTCCTTAAGAATTTCATAACACTTGGTAAAGTTTAAGTTCTATTAGGTAACTAAATGGTCCTTGTCAGGTTTGAAATGAGGTGGCAGTCGCCTGCCCAGAATTCGGTCCCCATTTCACTCTTGCATCTCATCTGACCCCTCGTGCTGAACTATTGGGCAGCCCACAGAAAAGTGGATGAGAACGTTAGGAACTGCAGGAGCATCTCCACACAGAACACAAGAGCACACTATAGCTGCTTAAACATGTGTGCACGTGCTCCGTGCTGGCTTTCAAAAAGACCTTGCAGTTAAGAAATGGTTACCATGCATTTTCCACCCCATTCTTTGAGCTCAAGATACAAGAATTTGCCTTCTGTGTACTACTCAGTGTTATCTTAACAATGTAATACAAGTAATACATAATGTTTCAACCCCATTGAATTGTTCTGAAGTAAATATAGCATCATTTTAATGCTATATTTACTTATATTCACATGTAACTAAGTTGTCGTCATAGGTGGTCATCCTATTTAGAAAATACAGTTAAATTTTTACGAGAAAAAAATTATAAGAAAGCTATTAAAACTATATAACTTGACTTTCTAATGGCAGGTCCTATGAAATGAAAAATTTAGTAATACAGAGAAATATTTTGTTTACTGTTCCTATTTCTTTGCTGGAAGGCATAGTTTAATCACGTGTAGCTTGTAGTTGTTTGAGTTTTTTTGTGTGCTTGTTATGTCGGGTTATATTTTCTTTTTTTGAGATTATTAGATTCTATGTCAGATTAATATGTAACTCAAATCCTAATAAACAAAATAACCGCAAAATTAAATATAAAATGAATGAATATTAGTGGCTTATAATAACTTTTGGTTGCCCTTAGTTTGGATAAATCCTGAGTCTAGTTGGTATAGATAATATTTTAAATTCTTATTACAATATTACATATTATATATTATGTACTGTACCAAAGATATGAAAATACAAACTCTCTATAATGTGGTCGATTTTAAAAATAACCTTCCTCAGTCCCACAGGGTTTAGCTGCTAGGATCTAGGAAACGTGCTCAGCCCCACCTGGGTTCCAGGCTGTGCTGTCCAGTACCGCCCCACGGGCTAGGGTGGCTGGTCTGAATTTTACACTCTGAGCTATGAATGTAAAAGACACACTGATTTTCACAGACTCGGTACAAAAAGAAGGAATGTGAAAAAATCTCAGTAGTCCTCTATTGATTTACCTGTTGAAATGGTAATATTTTGAATATATTGAGTTAAATAAAAAGTATTATTAAAATTCATTTCACCTGCTTCTTTTTATTTTTTTAGTTAAAAATTCCATTTGTGGCTCACATTTGTGGTTCACCGTATGTTTCTACTAGACGGCACTGTTCCAGGCGTTTTCATTCATCTTCCCACACTTCCTCATCACAGCTTTGAGGGACAGACACTCTCCCTGCTGTTTTGCAGATGAGAAAACTGAGTCTCAGGGAGGTGGCAGCCCTGACAGACCCACACACTCTGATTTCAGGTCCGTTGCTTTTTGTACACCAGCCTGTACTGCTCTCTCCACCGCTCACCATGAGTGCACATTGAAGGCAGCCTTTGGGCTGTGTATTAAAATGTTTCTAATGAGCTTCCATAAGACAAATGAAATCAGTTGAACAACAAAGAGTGGAAGGGAATGGATCTTTTTACCTTCCTGAGTTTATTTTGCTGCTTTTCTCCTTAATATTTGGCACATCTCAACTTTGCAGCCATAGTTATTTGGATTTCGTTTATTTATAAAAGCCTCTTCAGAGTCTCTGACATCAGAGGTTCCCAGAGGGTTTTGCTCCAGGTGCTTTCAGCATGTCAGATACTCTCAAATGTTTTTAAATAATTCTGATACTCTATGGAATAATTGCATCTGGTTTGCATATTCTCTGATGATGTATAGATTCATTCATCATCCTTTGAACAATGAACCCAGCTTCACTCAGGTCTGGTCTTTAAGACTCTCTACCTCTCGAGATCTGTCGAGTCAAGGATCTCCCTGTTTTAGTCCTGACATTTCACTTTGGCCAATATATGTCATAGGCCAGGTTGGGACATGTCAAGAGGCAGAGCTGATACAGGTTTGTGGTGAGTTTTTTAAATTCACTAGGTTAAAAAAACTGGTATGTGAGGAGATAACTATCCCTTTCTAAAATTGTGTGGATTTAGAAGAGCAAAATAAAGAAGTGAAAACTCAAACTTTCTTCATTTAATTAAAAAAAAAAAGATGTATAATAAGTAACTGAATTTCGGCCAAACACAAAATGTATGGTTTTATTACGGTAAAGGATTTATAGTGTTTAAACCTGGTTGTCATAGAATTTGACCTCTGTAAGCTTTATAGGTAAATAAGGTGCCTGTTGAATTAGAAAATATTTACCTAACAAACATCTACTGAGTGCTTTCTGTCTCCCAGGCACCATGTCAAGGCTCTGTATGGGTTATTTAATTCTCATCACTTTTCCTTAGAAATCCTATTATTCCTATTTTGTAAATGAGGAAACTGAGGTTAAAGGGATTATGTAATTTACTGAGGTCTGTGACTGTTTTGAGATGGAAAGAGCATTTGGACTGAGAAAGCATATCCCCAGAGGTCCAGGCCCAAGCAGTGGAGGTGGCAGCACATGAGTGATGGGTCTGAGCAAGCTTTACCTTTTAGGGAACGCTTAGTCTTGCAGTGCACACTCCAGAGTTAAAAGGCGAGTTTCTTTTTTTTTTTAAGTTGAGAACCTACTGTATCTCCGTTATTAGAAAGGAGAATATCAAATAAAAACTAATGTAACAAAAAGCTGAATCTGACTGTTTCTTGTGTATTATTACCCTCCAGCAGCTGTTTGCTGTATTTGCCATTTCAGAACTAAATAAGATTTTGGTATAGGGAGATACAGTTTAGAACTGTATTTTCCCGAGTAGATCATAATATTTAAGATAAGTTACAGACAGCAGTGACAGGTAGATTTCAGAGCTAGGCCAACATGTTGAATATATTATTGTCTGTGATTACAGAATTAGAATGAAATTCTTTGGGGCTGCTTGATTTCATTGCAGACATAAGCTTGGAGCTTAGAGCAAATCAGAAAAGGCAAAAATCAAGACACCGAGATCAAAGCTGTTTTAGAAAACTCCTCAGTTTTAAAGTGAATTTACCATATTGGGTAGTTTTATATTCATAAGGAAATACAATTTAAATTCTTTATTGACATTTGTAGGGTCTGAGAAAAACTGCTATAAATAATGATAAGTGGTACACTGAATGAAAGTTATAATTACAGACAGTCCTCATCTTTCAAATAGACCATGACCTAGAAGGTCCCTTTTAAAGTGATTGGTTGGTAGACTTTGGGCTCAACATGGCAGATCGAACACACTCCTGAAACCGTTGAAATGACAGTAACGGAGTAAAAAAAGATACAGACCCACAAGGGTGCAGGGAGGATTTCATGAAAAAAATGGCACAAACGAGAGAGAGGAAGACATGCCACGACAGCTTCGTGGTTCACAATTGTTAACCTTACTGCCCTGCAGAAGACTCTCTCTGCCCTGTTGATGTCGGACTTGACAGTGCTATTTGGTTCTTCCCCCACTGACCCTTCCGGGGTGATATTGTGCAGTTGCCCTTTGGGCTCAAGTATGATTGTGTGGATTGATCTGGCCAGTGAGATAGGGGTAGAAGTGGTACGTGTGACTTCTGAGCAGATGCATGTTCAACCACGTCTCTTTCCCTTCTGCCATGATGACTCGCAGTGTTCAGGCAGAGGCTGCTCTGTCAGCCTGGTCCTGGGATGAAGGCACAGAGGTGACCCATGATGGGCTTGTAATGTGTATGAGAAGTAAACCTTTGTCATTGTAAGCAGTGAGATTTGGGGGTCATTTGTTACTCCAGCATAACTTGGGCTGTTGTGACAGACACACAGGCCACCCAGGAAAAGGGGGATCCAAGCACAGGTTGGAGGTAAAGGAGTTCTGAGAAGAGTGGTAAAGAGGAGTCCCATCATGACCCCTATGCAACTGAACTGAAGATGAGTCAGTCTAAAAGTAGGAAGATGGAAGGCTTCAGGAAGCATGTCCAAGAAGAAATTTACACCTGAGAGTTTGAATCTCTTGGGACATTTACAGTTCCTTTTTCAGTGATTTTAGTAATGACATAAGAACATTAAAAACTGAGAGGGGGAAAAAAAAAACAAAAACAAAAGGAGACAATTCTTAATTCCTGGGAAAGCAAAATATTGTACAAGAAAGGAAATATAATCATAGTACACCATTTGGCTCTGCTGATCGTAATTAAATGATAAACACTAAATGTGAAATGATGTTATACTTACATTGGAAGGATGGGGAAAAGTGTGTGTGTGTGTTTGTGTGTGAGTGTGTGTATTGTCAGAGAACTAAATCCTCTTCAATGGATTTTTCTTAAGAATCAAGAGGTAGTGTATACATGATATATAGGAAAAGAGGTTTACATACCAGAAAAAAAATTGGATGAGAAATAAATGGAGAGCAGAAATAACTGTCATGGAAAAGGTTGCTCTTAGGGAGTGGTAATCAGGATTATAATGGCTAGAGAAGTGATCTGCTATTTGTCATGAAACCTTACAGTGTTTGATACTTAAAATTATAGATATGTTTTATTTTGATAAAAATATAATTGGGTATCAGAATACATTCATAAAAACAATATTTTAGTTGGTGGTTAAGTTTCTAAGTCAACTAAGAATAATAGCACACTAACATTATAATGATGTGCATATGAAATACAGCACCAGTTTGGATAGCATTATTTCTGTAGGAAAATCAATTCAGGAGTAAAACCTCCTTAGCCGTGAGGCAGAGGACTTCTAGTGCCCATGTATATTCACAGATCGTTTGTAATGCTAGGTCTTCCTGGGACTTCCCTGGCGGTCCAGTGGTTAAGACTCCACACTTCCACTGCAGGGGGCACAGGTTCCATCCCTGTTTGAGGAACTAATATCTCACACGCCGGGTGGCACAGCCAAAAATAATAATAATAAAGGCGTTATTATTAAAAAGAAAAAATGCTAGGTCTTGTATGAAATGCATTTTAGCGTGTGGTAATGGTAAACTGAAGCTTGAGGCCTTCCCAGCCTGTTGCCAAGTCTCAGCTCCATGCTGTTTGCACAGCCCTTTTCTCCTTCCAGTCCCACATCCATTCCAGCCCAGGCTTCCATTACCTGTTACCTGGGGTGGCTCATAGCTCCTGAGAACGAGAGCATAAGCTTCCGGCACCAGCCAAAGTAGCGTTAAGTTCACAACAACACACCTCTCCCACTGGTTACAACGAAAAGTTCTGGACAGAGTACAAAACAAAAAACCAAAAAGCCTGAGGATTCTGAAAGTAAACAATAACAGGCATATTGTTGAGGGAAGTCAGAACTTGAAGAGTAACCAGAATGGTGGCCAGTCTCCTGACTTATTCTTCCCTCTTCTTTGTCTCCTGACTGACTCGAGAGTGAGCCACGTCACAGAACTATGGACAAAAACAGCAGAAACCAAGGGCAACATCTCTATGGACTGAGGACTGGAGAAGTGGACTCCCTCTTTCCCTCCCAGCCCTACTTGACGCCAGCTGTGACACTAACCTGAGCTGCTCCTGTGGCAGTGACAGGCCCGTGAGGATCCCAAGAAGAGCCTGTGTCTGCCAGAGGAGCTGCAAACAAGGGCTCCTGTGGTCTCAGGAGTGGAGCTGATATGCCTTTGCTTCACCCAGGGGTAGCCCAAGCTACGCAGACCGCCCGACAGCGTGAGAAGCTAAGACTCTGAGAGAAACCCTGACTCTGTGGCCTGAAGACTGGGGAGAAGGACCCCCGTGAGCTGGAGAGAGAACTGGATGAGGAGATCCCCTGATTCTGTGTGGGAACTGACATGGGTGCTGGTCCCACCCAGGAGCATCGCATACATGTAACAGAGCCAAAGAAGCATGGCCGAGGCTTTGAGAACTAACCCACGGTGTGGACAGCCACCTAGCTCCAGACCAGCACCTGAGTGGGGTATGCACGGGGCAGACACAGCTCTGAAAATGGAGCTGACGTGGGAACCGTTGCCCACAAGAGGCAGGATGGAGTGTCCTGTCCAATTCTAAACAAATCAATCGCCTTCTAAACAAAATCAACACTCTTTGGTGGGTTTTCAGAAGACTCAGAGTCTCACAACATCATCAAGATGTCCAAGATACAACCCAGAATGGCTACTCATACGAAGAACTGGGAAAATCTGACAACTCTCACAGGGAAAGTCAGCAGATGGCCACCCAGAGATGACCCACATGCTGGAGTCATAGGACAGTGGCTTTAAGGCTGTTACTATTACTGGCTCTGTGAGATAGAATGGAGTCCTCAGAAATGAATGGAAAGATGGAAATTCTCAGCAGAGAAATGGTGTAAAGAAACCAAAGGGAACATTCGGAGCTGAATAATAGAGTACCCAGTGAGTGGCTCTGATAGCAGAGTAGAGATGGCAGGGGAAAGAAGATCAGTGAACTTGAAGATATTATCCAACCTGAAGAGTCAGTGAACTTGAAGACCCATCAGTAGATATTATCCAACCTGCAGAATATGCAGGAAAAAGGTTAAAAAACAACAACAAAGGCCTCACAAACCTGTGGGGCTGTACCAAGAGGTCTGAATTTGTGTCACTGGAGTCCCATAAAAGGAGAAAAAGACTGGTGTAAAAAAAATATTTGAAGAAATAATAGCTGAAAACTTTCCAAATTTGGTGAGACACACATGTATGGATTCAAGAAACTCAGTAAACCCCAAAGAGGATAAACCCAAAGAAAACCATGCCCATAAATATCATAATCAAACGGCTGAAAAACAGACTTTAAAAAACAAACAAAAAACCTTGAAAGCGACCAGAAACGATACGTATAGGAGAACAGTGCCTTGAACGACTACAGATTTCTCTTGGAGTCTGGAAGACAGTGCCAACATAAAAGAACCACCAACCTAGAATTCCGTCTCCAGGGAAGATGTTCCTTAGGAAGGCAGGTAAAATAAAGGTACTCTCGGATAAAGGAAATTGAAAGTCCGTTTTTGTCAGCAGACCTGCTCTAAAGTACATGCTGAAAGAGGTTCTTCAGACTGAAGGGAAGTGATACCGAAGGAAGGTCAGGGCCTCAGGATGAAGGAGGAGCAACAGAAGTAGTCAAAACATGGGTCAGTAGAGGAGTTATTTTTTCTACCCTCAGATTCTTTAAAACGCAAATGATGATCGAAGGCAAAAGTTACAGGAGGGCTTCATTGTAGGTAGATGGGACATGTGACAACTGAAAGGTTAAGGGGAAGGGGATAGGGACCTATATAGTTGTAAAGCCTTTGCATTTTGCTTGAAGTGGTAAAAAAAAACTGTAGTAAACTGTGAAAAGTTAGGTATGTATAGTGTGATTCCTAGAGCAGCCGCTTAAAACAAAGAAAACAGAACCAATAGATAAATGAAAACTGAATACTAAAAAAATTTTAAATAGTCCAAAAGAAGGCAAGGAAGGATGTACCAACAGAGCAAAAAACAGGGGAGACAAACCATGGAAATGCTAATTAAAAGAAAGCCATTTGGGAGTAACATACACACACTACTGTATATAAAATAGATAAGCAACAAGGACCTGCTGTATAGCACAGGGAACTATATTCAGTATTCTGTAATAACCGATAATGGAAAAGAATCTGAAAAAGAATATACATAGGTGTGTGTGTGTGCGTGTGTATATTCCACTTTCTATAATTGGTAGAATAAACAAAACAGCAAGGCTATGGAAGACTTGAACAACACTGTCAACTCACTTGATGTAATTGACATTTATCGAACATTCCATCCAGCCACAGCAGAATACAGCCTCTTTGTAAGTGCTCATGGGACAGTACCCAAGGTCAGCTTTATCATGGGTCATAAAAAAAAACTTAAAATTTTTTAAAGAAATGGAAATCAAACAAAGTATGCTCTCTGACCACAAAGGAATTGAACTAGAAATCAGTAACAGAAAGATATCTGGAACATCCCCAAATATTTTGAAATTAAACAACACACTTCTAAAATAACCCATGTGTCAGAGAGGGAGGAAAATTAGAAAATGAGCTGAATAAAGATGAAAATACATGTCAGATGCAACTGAAGTTGGGCTTAGGGGGAAATTTATAGCGTCAAATACTTAGGAAAGAGGAAAGGTCTCAAACGAGTAATTCAGGTTCCACCATAAGAAACTAGAAAGAAGAGCAAAGTAAACCCAGAGCAAGCAGAAGGAAGGAAATCAAAAATAAGAGCAGAAATCAGTGAAATAAAAGAGAGAGTAGAGGGCTTCCCTGGTGGCCCAGTGGTTGAGAGTCCGCCTGCCGATGCAGGGGACACGGGTTCGTGCCCCGGTCCGGGAAGATCCCACATGCCGCGGAGCGGCTGGGCCCGTGAGCCATGGCCGCTGAGCCTGCGCGTCCGGAGCCTGTGCTCCGCGACGGGAGAGGCCACAACAGTGAGAGGCCTGCGTACTGCAAAAAAAAAAAAAAAAAAGTGAAAATTGGTGAAACCCAAAGCTGGCTCTTTGAAAAGAGTAAAACTGATAAACCTAAACCCCTGGCCAGACTGAGGAAGGGAAAAAAGAGAGAGACGGATGCAAATGAGCGGTGTCAGGAGTGAGAGCGGGGTCTCTGGACACTGAAAGGACGAGGGAAATGCTGTGAACCGCCCCATGCCCATGAGTTTGACAACTTAGAGGAAATGGACTAATTCCTTGCAAAACACATCACCAAACCATACTCAGGAATAAATAACCTGAATAGCCCCATATCTATCAAAGAAGTCAAATTTGTAGATAAAAGCTTTCTAACAAAGAGAACTCCAGGCCCAGACAGTTTCACTGGTGAATTCTACCAGGCATTCAAGGAAGAAATAATACCAATTCTGCAGTCTCTTCCGGAAAATAGGAGCGGGAAGAACCCAAGTCATTTTATGAGAGCCACATTATCCTGATACCAAAACAAGGCAAAGACATTATTACAAGAAAATTAAAGACCAATATTCCTGGTGAATATAAATATAAAAAATCCTCAACAAAATACTAGCAAAATAATGTTCATAGCAGCATTATTCACAGGAGCCAAAAGGTGGAAACAGCTCAAATTCATGGATAGATGATTGGATAAACAAAACGCGGTATCTGCATACATTGGAGTATTATTCAACCTTAAGAAAGAAGGGAATTCTGATACGTGCTACAGCAGAGATGAACCTTTAAGGTATTATGCTAAGTGAAATAAGTCAGTCACAGAAGGACAGATACTGTATGGTCCACTTACATGAGGTACCTAGAATAGTCAAATTCATAAAGACAGAATGTAGAATAGTGATTACCAGGGACTGGGGGAGGGGGGAATGGGCAGTTCTTGTTTAATGGGTACAGAGTTTTAAGTCTGGGATGATGGAAAACGTTCTGGAGATGGTGGTGATGGCTGTGCAACATTGTGAATATACTTAAAGCCACGGAACTGTACACTTAGAAATAGTTAAAATAGTAAATTTCGTGCTATTTAAAATTTCACCACAATAAAAGAAATATTCACAAATTCAACCACTTGCCATATAATTTGCATCCAGCTTATCCCTTCCGTACAAACCCACCGTTAGATTTATCTTCCTAAAGCACAAGTCTAATTGTCATTTTTCTGCTCAGAATCTTAAATGCCCACCAGGTAGACTTTCTCACCTGACAGCTAAGCTTGCTGTAGTCGGGTCCCAGTTTACCTGTCTGGACAGCTCAGCGTGACTGCTGTGTACTTACCTTCTGTTCTAACCAAACACAAATGTGTGCTTTCCTAGAATACTTTTAAATTGTTTATCTCTGTGCTTTTAAACATGGTTCTTCTTTTCCCTTGAATTCTTTTCCTCACCCTAACCAATCTCTACCAGATACGTTCTACTCATATTTCAAAAGCAACCAAAGCTTGACATCTCCCTACGGTCGTCATCCTCTCTCTCTAGTTCTGATTTCTCACTGCAGCATATACCTCTCCCGTGTTGACTTTCCTAGTGTTTATTGACTACTTGCCTATTTATTGATACTGTTTCTGTGCTGGGTTGGGGGAGTTCAGTAATGAATAAGATGCGTCCCTTCCCTCTGATAGTTTGCTATCCTGGCACAAAAGACAGATTTACAAATATATATGTTCACAATAATATGCTAAATGCTGAGCTAGAACAACAGGCACTTACTAGTACTTAACACGTTACCTTATATGTAATATTTGTCCTAGTTTCTCTATCAGAGCACAAGCCCCTTCAAGGCAAGGTATCTCTCTACTTCCCTTCAGCACTTGCATTAAGTGTGTACAGTTAAATATTTGCAACGAGTTGTTTTTTGTTAGGTTTCTTTATTCAAGGCAACCAATAAAGCTTAACCAAAATTTTCACTACTATATCTTCAGTCGTTTTTCTTTGGGGGCATAAGCGAACCAACAATAAGCAAAACCTTAAACACCTTGTGGTTCCTGGGTAGAAAATACTAAATAATTTTAGCAGTTTACAGAGGAATTACTCTGCTCCTCAAGGCTGATTTTATACAGATATTAGTTGCATTTACCTAAAAGTTCCTAGAAATATAATAATTGCAAGTTGTGAGAATACCATATATCCTCATCTTGAGAAATTTAATAGTTCTAGGAAAAGATATGTAATGTGGGAAAACATCAATTTCATATGTGTGTGAAAACTTTATAAAACTTTAAGTTCTACAAAACATTTTATAGAGTATTTCTTTCAAATCGATTTACTTTTATCAAGCTATTCTGATTTGATATTTAAGAAGTTTGTTTACTACTGCCAAGTTGGTATTTTAATTATGTTACAGGAACAGAGATCATGTCCCTGTTTTGCGGTGGCTCTGCTAAGCCATGGCCGTGTGGTTTAAACAGTAAGGCTTATGCTATAGTTATTTTATCTGAGAATTAAATAATAAATCCTTTTTTTTTCATTTTTTGTAGAAGCAACTAAAATATAACTCCTTATTAAAAATGTTTAAAAACAGGTAGTATCACCGAACACTAGATTTGAATAGAATCTTATGAACATTTACCATAAAAGAAAAAAAAAAGATAAACTGTACCTCATCAAAAGTAAACTTCCAGGGGCTTCCCTGGTGGCGCAGTGGTTGAGAATCTGCCTGCTAATGCAGGGGACACGGGTTCGAGCCCTGGTCTAGGAGGATCCCACATGTCGCGGAGCAACTAGGCCCGTGAGCCACAACTACTGAGCCTGCGCGTCTGGAGCCTGTGCTCCTCAACGAGAGGCCGCGATAGTGAGAGGCCCGCGCACCGCGATGAAGAGTGGCCCCCGCTTGCCACATAGCATAGAGAAAACCCTCGCACAGAAACGAAGACCCAACATAGCATAAATAAATTAATTAATTAATAAACTCCTACCCCCAACATCTTCTTTAAAAAAAAAAAAAAAGTAAACTTCCGGACTTCCCTGGTGGCTCAGTGGTTAAGAATCCACCTGCCTTGCCATGGAGCAACTAAGCCTGTGTGCCACAACTACTGAGGCTGCTAGAGCCTGCAAGCCACAGCTACTGAGCCCGCACACCCCAACTACTGAAACCCGAGTGCCTAGAGCCCATGCTCCGCAACAAGAGAAGCCACCGCAATGAGAAGCCCGTGCACCACGACAAAGAGTAGCCCCCGCTTGCCGCAACTAGAGAAAGCCCTCGCACAGAAACGAAGACCCAACACAGCCAAAAATAAATAAATTTATTTATTTATTTATTTAAAAAAAAAATAAAAACGTCTGTTCTATACCTAAGGGTGTATTACCTTTAGGAAAATGAAAATGCAAGCCAGAGACTGGGAAAAAACACACGTACACACACACGTGCGCACACACACACACGCGTGCACACACACACACGTACACACACACATCTGACATAGTGCTTATATCCAGAATATATAAATAACTCTTAGAACTCAATAATAGGAAGATAAACAATCCAGTTTAAAAATTGGCAAAATATTTAACAGATGCTTTACAAAAGAAGATACACAGATAGCCAATAAAGAGATGCTCAATGTAATCATCAGGGACTTCCACGTTGTTGTGTCCAACAGAAGTTATCCATGTGTATCGTGCAGTACACCATGGGATCAGTACATTACAGTCTACTAATCCATTCTCCATTGATGGGTATCTGAGTCATTTCTGGTCTTGAACTATTGTGAGTCAAGTTGCCATGAACATTCTGGCTCATGTTTTTTGGTGGATATATGCACCTATTTGTTTGGGGTTTATACCAACACCTCGTGTACAGTGTAGGGGTTTGTATAGCTCTGTGGATACTGCTGGACAGTTTTCTGAAGTTGCACCCATCTATACTCCCTGCAGTGATGTATGAAAATCCATTGTCCCATATCCTTGTCAACACTGGATATTGTTACTCCTTTTAATTTGAGCTGTTCTGGGAGTTCTGAAATGATATCTCACTGTGGTTTTAATTTGCATTTTGCCATAACTGTGTTGAGCACTTTCTCATATGCTTATTGGACGGTGGAGGGATATGTAAATTAAAACAAGCATGAGAACACCACATAATTTACTAGAATGGCTAAATTAAAAAGACTGAGATTACTGGGGACTTCCCTGGTGGTGCAGTGGTTGGGACTTGCGCTCCCAATGCAGGGGGCCCGGGTTCAGTCCCTGGCTGGGGAACTGGATCCCACATGCATGCCGCAACTGAGAGTTCGCATGCCGCCACTAAGGAGCCCATGAGCTGCAACTAAGGAGCCTGCCTGCCACAACTAAGGAGCCCGCCTGCCACAACTAAGGAACCAGCAAGCCTCAGCTAAGGAGCTTGTGAGCCACAACTAAAGGAGCCCGCCTGCTGCAACTAAGATCTGGTGCAACCAAATAAATAAATAAAAGACTGGCATTACCAAGTTTTAATGAGGATGTGGAGCACATGAAGCTGTCATGCATTGCTGGTAGGAGGAAAACATGGTGCAGCCCCTTTGGAGAATTGTTTGGCAATTTCTTATATACTGAAACATATAATTATCATATGACCCAGCAAGTTCCACTTACAGGTACTTACTTAAGAGAAGTGAAAACATATGTTCACACAAGTACTTTTACACAGATTCTTATTGTAATTTTGTTCATAAGAGGATAATAGCAGTGAGAAAATCAAATTTGCAAATAAAGATAGGTCATAATTTGGAAGCAACATTGCTCACTAAGAATGCATTTTGTGAAACGTTTGCTCTTGCATTATACTACCATTAATGAGTTGGTTATTGATTACCTAGACTATGAAGAAAGCAGTGGCATGAGTAATAGATTACAGGCCTCTTGTGGGCAGAGACCACATATTATATTTTATTTGTATTCTGTGGTACCAAATAAACAGAAAATGAACAGATCTGGATAAGAAATAGATAGGTACAATGTTCTTAAAGTAAATCCCCAATTAATTCTTCAATTTGTTAATGAGGTGTATCACATTGATTTGACTTGTAGAAATTGAAGAATAAAAACATTATGGTCGGGACTTTCCTGGTGGCACAGTGGTTAAGAATCCGCCTGCCAATGCAGGGGACACGGGTTCAATCCCTGGTCTGGGAAGATCCCACATGCCACAGAGCAACTAAGCCCATGAGCCACAACTACTGAGCCCACGTGCCACAACTACTGAAGCCCGCAAGCCTAGAGCCCATGCTCTGTAACAAGAGAAGCCACCGCAATGAGAAGCCTGCACACCGCAACGAAGAGTAGCCCCCACTCACCACAACTAGAGAAAGCCCACATGCAGCAACAAAGACCCAACACAGCCAAAAATAAATAAATTTATTTTTAGAAAAAAACATTACAGTCATCTCAATAGATGCAGAAAAGGCTTTTGACAAAATTCAACATCCATTTATGATAAAGACTTTCCAGAAAGTTGGTATAGAGAGAACTTAACAGAATAAAGGCCATATATGATAAGCCCACAGCCAACATCATACTCAGCAGTGAAAAGCTGAAAGCATTTCCTCTAAGATCAGGAACACGACAAGGATGCCCATTCTCACCACTTTTATTCAACATAGTATTGGAAGTCCTAGCTGTAGCAATCAGACAAGAAAAAGAAATAAAGGGAACCCAAACTGGAAAGGAAGAAGTAAAACTGTCACTGCAGATGACGTGATACTATACACAGAAAATCCTAAAGATACCACCAAAAAAAACTACTAGAGCCCATCAGTGAATTCAGTAAAGTTGCAGGATAAGATATAAAATTAATATACAGAAATCTGTTGCACTATACACTAACAACAAACTGTCAGAAAGAGAAATTAAGGAAACAATCACATCAAAAAGAATAAAATACCTAGGAATAAACCTCCTAAGGAGGTAAAACAACTGTACTAGGAAAACTGTAAGACACTGATGAAAGAAATTGAAAACAACAGAAACATGTGGCAAGATATACTGTGTTCGTGGATTGGAAAAAATAATATTGTTAAAATGCCCATACTACCCAAGGCAATCTACAGATTCAGTGCAATCCCAATCAAAATACCAGTGGCATTTTTACAGAACTAGAAGAAATAATTTTTAAATTTGTATGGAAATACAAAAGACCCCAAGTAGCCAAAACAATCTTGAGAAAGAAGAACAGAGCTGGAGGAATCATGCTCCCTGGCTTCAGACTATACTGCAATGCTACAGTAATCAAAACAGTATGGTGCTGGCACAAAGACAGACACATAGATCAATGGAACAGGATAGAAATCTCAGAAATAAACCCCAGCACTTATAGTCAATTAATCTATGACAAAGGAGGCGAGAATATACAATGGAGAAAAGACAGTCTCTTTAATAAGTGGTCCTTGGAAAACTGGACAGCTGCATTTAAAAGAATGAAATTAGAACATTCTCTAACATCATACACAAAAATAAACTCAAAATGGACTAAAGACCTAAATGTAAGACTAGAAACCTTAAAACTCCTAGAGAAAAATAATGGACAGAACACTCTTTGACATAAATCATAGCAACGTTTTTTTGGATCTGTTTCCTAAGGCAAAGGAAACAAAAGCAAAAATAAACAAAGGAACCTAATTCAACTTAAAAGCTTTTGCACAGGAAAAGAAACCATCAACAAAACAAAAAGGCAGACTACTGAATGGGAGAAAATATTTGCAAATGGTATGGCTAATAAGGGGTTAATATCTAAAATATATAAACAGTTCATACAACTTTTCTTGATAGAAAACCAACAACTTGATTAAAAATGGGCAGAAGACCTGAATAGACTTTTTTCCAAAGAAGACATATGAATGGCCAAGATGTACATGAAAAGATGCTCAACATTGTTACTCATCAGAGAAATGCAAATCAAAACCATGGTGAGGGCTTCCCTGGTGGCGCAGTGGTTGAGAGTCTGCCTGCCAATGAAGGGGAAACAGGTTCGAGCCCTGGTCTGGGCAGATCCCACATGCCGCGGAGCAACTGGGCCCGTGAGCCACAATTACTGAGCCTGCGCGTCTGGAGCCTGTGCTCCGCAACAAGAGAGGCCGCGATAGTGAGAGGCCCGCGCACCGCGATGAAGAGTGGCCCGCGCTTGCCACAACTAGAGAAAGCCCTCGCACAGAAACAAAGACCCAACACAGCCATAAATTAATTAATTAATTAATTTTTAAAAATGGTGAGATGTCACGTCACACCTGTCTGAATGGCTATTATCAAAAAGACGAGATAAGTGTTGGTGAGGATGTGGAGAAAAGGGAACCCTTTGTGCACTGTTGGTGGGAATGTAAATTGGTGCAGCCAAATGTGGAAAATACTATGGAGGTTTCTCAAAAAACTAAAAATTAAACTATGGTGTGACCCAGCAATTCCACCTCTGGGGATATATCTAAAGGAAACAAAAACACTAATTCAAAAAGATACACACACGCCCAATGTTCATGGCTGCATTACTTACAGTAGCCGAGATGCGGAGGCAACCCAAGTGTTCATCAGCTGATGACTGGATAAAGAAGACGTGGTGTTTTATTTATGTGTATACATATAAATATATATGTATAGATATAGACATAGATACACACACACACCACACACACACACACACACACACACACACAATGGAATATTACCTTAAAAATGAAATCTTGCCATTTGCAGCAACATGGATGGATTTAGAGGGCATTTTGCTAAGTGAAATAAGTCAGACAGAGAAAGACAAATACTGTATGATATCACTTATATGTGGAATCTAAGAAATAAAACAAACTAGTGAGTATAACAAAACAGAAACCGACTCACAGATACGGAGAACAAACTAGTGGTTACCAGTTGGGAGAGGGAAAGGGGGCGGGGCAAGATAGGAGTAGGGGATTAAGAGGTACAAACTACTATGTATAAAATTAATAAGCCATGAGGATATATTATACAGCACAGGGAATATGCCAATATTTTATAATAAGTATAAATGGAGTATAACCTTTAGAAATGGTGAATCACCATGTTGTACACCTGCAACTTATGTAATATTATAAATCAACTATACCCCAATTTTAAAAAGTGGAACCGTCCTGTAAGTACTCACTTCTAAAAAAATTTTATTGGAGTCTAGTTGATTTACAATGTTGTGTTAGTTTCAGGTGTACAGCAAAGTGAATCAGTTATACATATACATGTATCCACTCCTTTAGGTTCTTTTCCCATGTAGGCCATTACAGAGTATTGAGTTGAGTTCCCTGTGCTCTACAGTAGGTCCTTATTAGTTATCTATTTTATATATAGTAGTGTGTATATGTCAGTCCCAATCTCCCAATTTATCTCTCCCCCCCTTACCCCCTGGTAGCCATAAGTTTGTTTTCTACACCTGTTACTCTGTTTCTGTTTTGTAGAAAAGATCATTTGTACCCTTTTTTTAGATTCCACATATAAGCGATATCATACGATATTTGCCTTTCTCTGAGTTAAGTACTCACTTTTGGTCTCTCAGTGTAACAACCTTGAGATTCATTCATGTTTATATATCAATAGTTCTTTCCTTTTTATTCATGAGTAATATTTCATGGTTGTTTATTCATTCACCTGTTGACGGCATTTTGTGTTTTTTCCAGCTTGGGGCTATTATAAGTAGAGCTGCTATGAACATTTATTTTAAAAAGCTGGTAATAAAATGTAAAACAGACAGCTAGCGGGAAGCAACCACATAGCACAGGGAGATCAGCTCGGTGCTTTGTGACCACCTAGAGGGGTGGGATAGGGAGGGTGGGAGGGAGACACAAGAGGGAGGGGACATGGGGATGTATGTATATGTATAGCTGATTTACTTTGTTATACTCCAATAAAGATGTTAAAAAAAAAAGCTGGTAATAACCCAAATGTCCATAATAAGTAAATGGATAAACAAATTTGGTAGATTCATACAGTGGAATACTACTTAGCAATAAAAAGGAATGAGCTCCTGATATATTCAACAACATGAATCTCAAAAACATTATGCTAAGCAAAAGAAGCCGTTCACCAAAAACGTATATACCGTTTGATCCCATTTCTGTGAAGTCTAAGAACACGCAAAACTAATCTATCCTGATAGAAGTCAGAAAATGGTTGTCTCTGCTGGAGTTGGTGGTAGAAATGGTGCAGGTGTTGACTGAAAAAGGGTGATGAAAATATTTTATATCTTGTTTTGGGTGGTTGGTTATGTGAGAGTTTATTGTCAGAGCGCATTGAACACAATGCTTTAAGTTCTGTTAAATATTAATATATTTAAATATATTATTTAAGCAATAATATATAAAGTACTTCTCAGTTTTGAAACGTAGGCATACTTGAGCCTTATAAAAGAAGACGTTAAGGAAATCAGTACTCAAGTATAATTTGTTACTCTCTTCTTTATCCTGGCGTTTCTTAACTACTCTTTCATCTAACCCTTATCTCCTAAGTTGATGACATGTGATGCTAACTTTTCTCACATTTGTATCTTGCTTCCTCAAATTAAAATACAACAACCTTAATAAAACACATCTTCAGGACTTTAAACCAACATGACACCAAAGCCTATCCTGTAGCTTGACTTCAGCTGAGAGTTTTAAGTAATCTGAGGTGATGGGAATGGTTTATTTTGCATTTCTAGTTTTCAGATTGTTAGAAAGACCCTGCCCCCTTTCCTCTGGCCTGGGACGTCTGCTTTCTCCACGTGTTTCTGAGAGGGAAGGTTTCCTTTTGCTGCAAATATGAAAACCTATACAACTTAATCTTTTCCTGAGTAGAAGGATTTAACTTTCCACTTCTTTCTTGAGTCAATTTTTTTTAAGTCAATTTTCCTTTCCTTAGTCTACAGTCCTTTCCCTGGAACAATATGTTTAGGAAACAATAAGATTTAAAATATAATCATAGGTCTCTTCTTGACGACTCTTACAGAACGTATTAGGAGGTGTGTGCTTTAATTCCTTCCAGAGCTCCAGTCGAAATGTACCTATACATGCCCATAAAAAATAATAGCAGTGAGAACGTCAACTTTGCAAACAAAGAGGTCATAACTTGGAAGCAGCATTGCTCATTAAGAATGCATTTTGTGAAACATTTGCTCTTGCATTATGCTACCATTAATGAGTTGGTTATTGTACCTAGACTATGCAGAAAGCAGTGGCATGAGTAATAGATTACAGGCCCCTTGTGGGCAGAGACCACATCTTACATTTCATTTGTATTCTGTGGTACCAGATACACACAGAAAATGAACAGATCTGCGTAAGAAACAGATAGATGCCGTGTACTTAAAGTAATTCCCAACTCATTTATGTATTAATTCTGGAGCTGATATATATGTACATAGGTCTCATGTTTTTGTCCAGCTTTGAAGACGTCCTGCTTGGGGTGATCGAGAAAGAGCCACAAAGTTGCCCAGCTTTCCCAAAACTCCTCCCTCTCCCCGAGTTCATGACAGAGACTGAAACAAAAGTGCCACCCCAAGCTCCTGGCGCCGTGGCCGAAGCTGAGCGCGTGGCCGAGGGCGTGCAGGGTTCCCTGTGCCGTCACCCTCCCCTTGGCTGCAGGCCGCCGGGAGGAGTAAAAGTTCTTCCAGTCCAACAAATTCTAAGACCTTGAGACTTTATCCTCTGTTATCTTAACCTTGGAATCCGTTCAAGCAATTATTACAAAAGCCATTTGAAAGGTTAAAAGTGTCCCCTGTGTAAATTTATTACTAAGGAAATGAAAGCCAAGTTATCTGCCCACAGATAATTGCGCGTTTATTTTTCTATTTCGAGATATTTGCTGGTATGTTGATAGCCTCAAACAGTCATTCTTAACCTTTTGGGGTCACAGACCCCTTTGAGACTCTGATAAGCCTCCTGCCTGCCTGCCCCCCTTCCCCACTCCCGCAAATATGTCTTGTGTCCCCACTGTGTGCCAGGCATTGTTTTGGGGGGGCTATGCTTTGTACCGCCCCACCTCCAAAAAGTCTGTCTGCACATGTGCACGCCATTTCACATACAATTTTAGGGTTTGTAGATTGAACTCCTGAAGCCCTCCTAGAGTCCAAAAATATCTTAAAAGCAATTGTATGGCTAAAAATACTTGACACTCTTACTAGACAGAATCTTAGTATTTGCAGGCATAATAACGGAGTGTCCTTCAGTTCAGGACCTGCCCAGGGAGACAAGATCCTTAAACTCCTTTAGATCACATGGCTGTGGGGTAGGAGACAAGGAATTTCACATTTCACTCCTTAAACTCCTTTAGATCACATGTGTGTGGGGTAGGAGACAAGGAAGTTCACATTTCACTCCAATCAGTATAGGTGACCTGCGCCTGGTCAGCAGGCTGGCTCCTGTGTGTGAGAGCAGCGGCTAGGGGCGGCCTTCAAGGACGCCCTACCACCTCAGTCTGTGCTTCTTAGAAAGAAGGAATTTTCAAATTATACTGTGGTCACTGAATCTGTGTCTGTAAGCCTCCGTTGCCATTCTAACTGAAAAATTGACCTATTTTCTACAAACCATTGCTCGGGAGTTGATGTCTTTTCATATGTGATAAAGGACTGCACATCTGCGGGGACGTGAGTGATGACACCTGTCACTCTGACTTTAAACCCAGAATTGCTTTTTTGTTCTCTCATCAGTGTTCAGCTCATGCTGAAAGGAAGAGATCTAAACTCTAAAGGAGACTGTTTCTCTAAAGAACTGGCATTCTGGCAATTCAAGAAGGCTCTGAAAAGCCTCGCGGAAAGCAGACTCTCACTCTGGGTGTTTGGTTTTCTGTGTGTTGCGTTGTGATACCTGACAGCTCCTTGGAGCACACACGCCATCCGGGCCCACAGTGCTGCCCTCGCCCTGGCCGCCCAGACCACACGGCCTTCACACGTCATCCTTTAGGGTTAGCGGATTCACTGCAGATGGGACCGTCACACACATTTAACGGGGAAAAGCTGTCATCTCGGAACTTACTTAACTTAGCGATCTGGCATGCACAGATGAGGAGGACCATGTGACAGCGTCACATAAGGTGGCGTGCAGACACGATGTGAGAGTGAAATTAAGGAGAGGTCACTTTTATTTTACCCTGAACCATAGAGACTTAACGTGCTTGACTTTACCGAGGAAACGTCTGCATAGTGATGCTATTTGGATTCAACGCACTTCATTTGTGGCTTGGAGACGACTGTATTCTACCATTTGCTTTTGAGAGCCCAGCTTGACGTGCTGGAAGTCTAAATCTTGGCAGAGAAAAACTGGATTCCAAACATTTTCTGAAATGCTTAACGAGTGAAGCATCTTTTAGTTTCCCTAACACAGTGCCCTGCGTATGACTACATTGAGTGTTCGTGTCTGTTCTCTTAGAGTCTATTTTTTATGTTACTGACTTTTGTCCAGAAATCACTTAGTAGTTTCAAATAATCGATTTAAAACTATTGGGTTATTACTTCTTAACCCACAGAAAGACAAATTAGAATTTTTTCTTGTTCTTATGGGTTTTGGAGAAAGAAAACAATTTTAGGCAAGAACTGGTGTTAGAATTAGCCTCTATTCAGCCTTAGAGCTCTAATTTAATAGTAGAACCAAACCATGACTCAACTATTTATAACAGAAAGGCCTTTGGGAAAAGTGGGGTCTGCTACTTCCACAATTATAGATTAAGGTTGAAATGAAAAAAGTACAGAAACTCTGGCTCCCTTTCTCCCAATCACAAAGTAGCATTAGGGTCCCTTTTGCTAAACCACCACCGTGTAAAATCTTAGAAATTTTTCAGTGATCATGTATTTTTATAGTTAGTGTACTTCAGCGAAGCTATTCCTGTAATTGTAAACACTTGATTAAATAATCTGATTCAAATATGAGGAAGTCTGTTTTTCACTGGAACAAGTTTTTGACCTATAGAAACACTCTGTTTTATGTTTACCTTAAACATATATTTCTCAGAAACCACAGTTCTCTGAGCCAAGACTTATTTTGCTATATTGAGATTCACTCCAGGTAACACATTTTCAGTGTGTTGCTGGAATAATTGACATTACATATCAGTCTTATGTTTTTAAGATAATTTAGGTCCTTGTATATGTAAGTTTCAGAGTACTATCATCAGACAGGACTGGAATATGAATGTGTGATCAAAGTACTGTTACTCATACTCTGAAGAGAAACGCATGTGATTTTTGCAGATTAATTGCATTCTTTGAGCTCTTAGCTGCTGGTGCCTGACAGATAGTCCATCAGGAAGACTGGTCTATGGTAGCACTGTTATAATAATAAACACACAGAAAATGAGAACATCAGTGCCCGCGCAGTGCTGGATCAATAGAATATACAGTCCTAGGGAGCTGACGACAGAATCCCATCAACATAACTTATGCCTAAGATTATCAGATGTTTGAAGCAAAATAAATTCTGAGTGAGATCAGGAGAATAAAAGGGATGATGTGAGGAAACCCTGTGCTGTGAGCCGCGGGTAAGTTGTAGTCGGTCCCTGGGGAGGACATAGCACGTCTAGACTGTGACGTTTAGTTAAGCCAGAATAGTGGCAACCATCGTGTAAGATGGTGCAAGATCTTGACGTCTTGGATTCCAGCTCAACTCAGCAAATACCTGTCGAATGTGTCACATGCTGGTCATTATGCGTTCAAGTCCCGCCCTCCAGGAGCTCAGGTCTAGTGGGGGAGCAGTTCGGCAAACACTTAATTATGACATATGCTTTTTTTTTTTTTTTAAGTCCAAAGATGTGTGAAAAACTATGGGAGCAAAGAAGCACTTGAGACTGTTTCCCCCTAGAGGAGTCTTGAAGGACAAGGACTCAGGGCGGGAAGACACCTTAGGAGCCCACGCTTGTTATTTGACTCCTGGGAGATTTGGGGATTGACCAGCAAGATATGGACAAATGAAAATATAAGTTTAAATGACCAACAAAACAGAATCAGTTGTTCCTTTTTTTTTTTTGCGGTAGCGGGCCTCTCACTGTTGTGGCCTCTCCCATTGCGGAGCACAGGCTCTGGACGCACAGGCTCAGCGGCCATGGCTCACGGGCCCAGCCGCTCCGCCGCACATGGGATCTTCCCAGACCCTGGCACGAACCCGTGTCCCCTGCAACGGCGTTGTTCCTATTTATTTTTATTATTACCTGTGACTTTTTCTGCTTCCTAATTTTTTTTAATGTTTATTCACTCTGTTAAATCTCCTAGACTAAAGCAACTTTCCCCTGAAATAAATAAAATTAGGGAGTTAGTGTATAATGGAGAAGATCCCACGTGACCTTTCATGAACCTGAGGGCAGTAGCAGACTTTAAGATTTCCATTTTGGGAGGATAAAGTCCTCTGTGGAGACTTGAAAGGTCTAGTGACAGAACATGCATTTGTTAGAAATGAAATCTTTTTTGAAAGATAAATCCATCTTTTTCTTTGGAGATAATAAATTCTCATTTATAGTTGGAGATTAATATTAATTTGATACAAATTAGTGCAATGCTCTAGTACAGAGGCTGCTTCTGTTGTCATTGTTTACGGCATTAACTTTGTAAGGAAGTTAATTTATTTAGCAAGAGGGAGGCTGTTCTTACTTCACAGTATTTGTTTAGGTTGTCTGCTGTTTCCCCCAAAATGTTCATGAGTATTAGCCACGCATAAAAGAGAAGCTGCTTCCCATCTGCTGTGAGCCTTCCAGTATTTGGAGATCATGGGACCACTGATTTGTGAGGTGCAGTTAAACTATGTCACATGAAAAGAACCAGACCAGGGGCCAAAGATAACAGTGCTATGTAGACTCTCAGGGGCCAGCGAAGGTTTTGTTTTACAAGATCGTGTCCGTGTTTGGTCAGTGAAGCTGAGGCAGAAGGTGAATAAAAGAACGTTACTTTAAAGGCATTAAAGAACACGCCGGAGGAAAGCATTTTTAGTGCAAAGCGTTCCGAACGGGGTAGAAGTACCGGGTCAGCCCAGAGCAGCCAAGCGCAGCCTGTTTCCCTCCCAGCTGTGGATGCCAAAGCTGGCCTCGCATCCCCTGCCCTCAGATACCGCGCTTCTCGCGTGCCCTTCCTCCTTCCGCCCTCCCTCCCTTCCATCCTTCCTCGGGACCTTTCGAGAGTTCACATGAAGCTTAGGTTAAACAAGATGGATTCGCATCTCTTATAACCAAGCCTACAAGTCATTCAGACCTGAAAATTGTTTTCATACTTTATGTATTTCGTTTGTAAGGCTGGGGGAGGGGCGTATTTTATGGAAACAGATTGAACCAGGAAACATGACTGTGGCCATGAGAGAGAGAGACCACCCTCCTCACTAGTGAAGAAAGTGTTTGAACCCCACACCTGCGCCTGACCTCCAGCTCTGACATTTCATGCCTTTCACTTTCTAATCGCTTAACGATCTTGCGATCTTTCGGAAGGACAGTAGCTGTGTGTGTGTGTGTGCTCACAACCAAATGCCGGTCACCTGGCACCACCCGTGGGGTTGAGCTACAAAAACCGGGACGGGGTCAACGGTACAAGGAATTCTGTATCCGAGCAAAGTCTCAGAAACAAGTGTCTGACCAAACACGTGATCAGGTGTTCTTGGCCCTTCCACTGGGCTGATTATTCCACTCATTCGAGAAAGGCTTCGTGAAGAGAACGGGGTCTGAAGGAATTTGGAGAATTTTGGCTTATCCTTAAGTGCCCAGAAGAGGTTTGTGTAATTTACACTGCCAGGTTGCCATGGCTTTCCTAGTGAAAAGAGAGAACTTAAATGCCTTCTTTGCTGCCTACTGACTAAAAAAAATATATTTCCTATCCTTCTGA
Organism: Delphinus delphis; assembly: GCF_949987515.2. NCBI lineage: Eukaryota > Metazoa > Chordata > Mammalia > Artiodactyla > Delphinidae > Delphinus > Delphinus delphis. The sequence goes on from NC_082693.1 coordinate 2,228,362, forward strand.
GAGAAATTACTGAGATTATTTTTAAAGAGAGTGAGGGCGGGGTGGGTTGGGGAGCGGGGAGGAGAGCACTACCGAGTCAGACACCCTTATCCTGCCTACGTAACTTCAGCCACACAGTCATGTCTTATCTGCTTGCTAACTGTATGGTGATAGGCCTTGTATTTTAAAGTTGCACGAATAGTAGCATGAGTATCGTTAAAAGATTGCAAGCCGGGGCTTCCCTGGTGGCGCAGTGGTTAAGAATCCGCCTGCCAATGCAGAGGACATGGGTTCGAGCCCTGGTCCGGGAAGATCCCACATGCTGCGGAACAACTAAGCCCATGTGCCACAAGTACTGAGCCTGCGCTCTAGAGCCCACGAGCCACAACTACTGCACCCGTGTGCTGCAACTACTGAAGCCTGCACACGTAGAGCCCGTGCTCCGCAACAAGGGAAGCCACCGCAATGAGAAGCCCGCGCACCGCAACGAAGAGTAGCCCCCGCTCGCCACAACTAGAGAAAGCCTGTGCACAGCAACGAAGACCCAACGCAGCCAAAAATAAATAAATAAAATAAATAACTTTTTAAAAAAAATTATAGTCATAAAAAAAAAAGATTGCAAGCCACCTTCATGATTTGGAGTTGAAAGTTATTTGAAGTCAAATATGGAACAAATGACAAATGTCTTAAAAGAAGAGATTTATAGAAATATTTGTTAAAACATAAACTAGAGAGGTAAATCCCCAGACAGCTTCCAGAACGAACTCACGCACCATGCCAACGAGAGTCAGAGGTTTCCCGATGAAGGTGCGTCAAGGACATTTGCCATTCCCTCTGTGACCCTCTCAACTAGCCTCTGAAAATCTGATCAACTTTGGATTTTGCTGCTAGAGACATTAAAAAAGCAGAAACTATTTGTATCAAATACCATCAGCTTGCTCTCCCTCGTGTCTGTGGTACCTACAATATTCAGACATGAAATCTAACATGGAAATTTGCTTTCCTTATCTTTCTTGCGGAATTAAGAGGAAAATAGATGTTAATAGATGGTGTTTGAACAGATATGATCAGGCGATGGTACATTGCCTGTTGCCTCAAACATTGCTTTTTTCAACCCCAGATCTCCAAAGCATGACGTAAACCAGGACAGGGCAATTTTAGGCAGAATTTCACAGCTCTGCTATTGAAGTCCTGTGTTCATCAACAGGAAGAAGATTGCCCCCAAACGTGTTCTTAGCGCGGGGAGTCTCATGTGGGCATCATTAGGTGGTTCAGGGTCTTCCTATTCTTTGCTCCACTGTGGGGTTTCTTACCTCCAAGAGTGATGTAGGAACAGCTGAGCTGAGCCTCACACACCACAGTGCCCTTAAAGCCCACCTGGACCTCGGCGGGGCGGCTGGGCAGCGGCCGGTACCCAGGCGTGGTGGGTGGGAGGAAGGCTCGCAGCATGGTGGGTCCCAGAGCACTCAGAGCACCTCTGCTGGTCCCGTCTCGGCGCCCCGCGAGGCTGTGCCTCGTGTCAGGTGACGGCGATCACTCCAAGTTTGAGAATGCCAGAACCACACCACCTTCCCCGGTCCTTTTCAACCTGGCCGTCTTCTTTCTTCCCTGCGGCGCCTGCTGCCTACCCAGGCCAGCCTTGCCCCGTGGCCGCCCAGGAGAACTGGGGGTGAGACGTGAGGGCTGTGTCCGCCCGTCGGCTCCTCACCTCCCTGACGGTGACAGGCTCTGGTTTGCATGGGCCACCACCAGCTGCTCCAGTGCCCCTCGCTCAGGACAGAAATAGGCTTGTCCCGGCTGGAAACGTGCGCCTGAGAGGCGGGAGCTGCGGTGGAATGTGGCTCTCTCTGTGAAACTATTTTAAGGAGAAAAAGTTAGGCCCAGTTCTACCCGTTATCTTGCTTTGCTCTCAGGAGCCAGGACTGTTGGTAAATCTGTTTCTCCTCCTTGACTATTTAAACTGTACATTCAAACTGCATATTAACTGGGGTGAAAAGAACCGTTTCAAAATGACCCCATTTAATCTTAAAGTCACGTTGCTTTAGAGATAAATGGTCAGGTCCTGAGGAAATCTCCACAGTGTCTCCATGAGGCTTCAGACCAGCCTTCCCTTCCTCCCCTTCAACATCTGAGAGATGCGTTCACAGCATCTTCCCCCTCCATCTGCATTTCAGTTTTCTCGTAGTAATAACATCGTCAAACCGCTTTTCTATTTCTATCAACAGTTTCCTTGGCATCCAGTCCTCATGAGAACCTAGTTCCTTATGTCAAATGCCACAAATGTGTAACATCCCCCAAAATGGCACCCAGAATATTTCTACTTATATGTTCTACTGAAGAGACACAAATGGCTGTTCTTCCCCTGCTACTGGGCTTCGAATTTCTTAGTTGTGTGTTTCTCTCCCCTGTTACCTCTTTCCTGCTTTGATAGTTTTGGAAAGTCCCATCTCCAAGGAAAGGAAACTTTCACTCTAACCAAAGAATAGAGCAGGATCCTGGTTTTGTAACGAGGCTTAAAGCCTCCAAAACATACAACGTCTTCGGATATTTTAGTCGCTGAATGTCGGCGATCCGATCCACTGTCGCTCAGGGGAGCACAGAGCAGGTGGGTCAGCGTGTGGGAAGCTGTTGGGGCAGCTGGCGCTGGGGATTAGGGTTGATGGACCGGGAACGGCCTGGAATCGAGTTCTCAGAGACTCGCTTAATGATCTTGAGATGAAAGAATTTCTTTCTGATATTAAGGCTCTCAGCGCATAGGCTTTAGAACGCAGACGTTCTTTTTTCCAGAGTATCCATGTATCAAAGAGGAGTGTGTGTGTGTGTTTCTAAGAGGACACAATGGTTCCATCAAGAAAAAGCTGCCGCCCCCCCCCCACACGCAGGTAAGATAAAGATTCCTGGTGCTCGAATCACACAAGAAGTTGACGCCGTTGCCCCCTTTAGGCAAGTTGATAGTTCAAATGTATAGGGTCCTTTTAAAGACATCTGCTTAACACAGCACTAAAGCGACATCTCCGGTACCCTTTGATTTCTGAATCTTGACTAACAAGAAGCAGAAACGCCCACCGAGTCACTGGTCAGGTGAGTGGGGGGAAAAGTTGTCAAAAGATCACAGCTGTTTTAATGACCAAATTATAGTCATATAATTAAATATTTTGTAAGTCTAAATTTTTAAAATAATTTCTTTTAAAAATACGTTGGTTTTCATCGCCCTACCATAACGTGGCAGCTCTTTCAGTGAAGTGTTTTTAACATGTATATATAGTTAGTGTACTCTTTATATGACTAATGCCACCAGATCCTCCACTAGATATTTATAAATGTATTTTGGACCTGTTTAGCCTTTGCTATAAAAATGACCTAGACAGGCACATATTAAGGTTTATAATTTGTTTGAAAATTGTTAAATGAATCAGTGGCAGCTCCATTATGCCACAGTGTTCTTTCACTACTAAATCATGCAGTCAGAGTTGCACCTCATCTTTCAACAGTTGTAAATATTACGTGCAGACCCTTTGAAGTCAGAGACTGATGACTGAATTTTGTTTTTCCTGCACTGTGTCCTCACTTAGGGCTTTCAAAGCCGATCTTTCAGTTACTAACACCTTCCTGGGAGAAGGGGGAGGGACGGAGGCTTCCAGGCCTAATCTGTGCTTCAGGTTTCCCATACTTAACAAAGAAGACGGAGCGTGTGTGGGTGTGCGCCGGGCCTGCGGCGGCAGGGACGTTTCAGGGCTGGAGCTTAGAGTCGAGGCTCGTTTTCAGTCTGTTCATCCACTTAAGAAGCACTCGCCGCGTGCCTGTTGTGTTCAGGTGTGTGTGTGCGTGTGTGTGTCTGTGCGCGCGCGTGTTCTCTGTGGGCCTAAAAAGCCCCAGTGCGAGGTTTTCAAGCTGGAACTCCAGTGACTGGTCTCATTTATTCAAGAAGTATGTATTTCCCTCAAGATGGAAAGTGAATGTCTTTCCATTTTGTAGTTTTGAAGATGCTCATGGTTGGTTTGATGTGTTTTTTTCAGTGTCCATTTATGGAATTTGGTTTTACGACAAGGAAGAATGCCAAAGAATTGCAGAGCTTATGAAAAAGTAAGTGCTGCGCGCTGAGTATTTGTCAGGACCTGGTGCTTGTGTTTCTAAGTGTACGCAGCTACGCTGTAATCTAAACAGAGCACGTCTCTGACAGCAGTCCTTTTCGCCGTGGTTAGGAACACATTCACCATTACTTAATAAATGAAAAATAAACATAAATGACAATGTTTTACATTTCCACCAGGTAAGATTTATTGTGTAGAAGGGTTCCCCTCATTTTTCCTGCACGTGTGCAGAATCTATAATATGAATTTTTCCAGATGGTAGTTCACCTTAATATTATCCTCCTTTGTAAATTAGCAGCTTTCTCCCTTGGAAAGGTATCAGTATATCTCAGTGAAGAGAACATTCAGAGCCCTTCTAAAAGGCTGTCCCAGATTCTCTGGGGTGCCCACATCCTTCCTGCCCTGAAAGCTGCCCGTGGGGCTCAGACCTCCCTCCCTTCTGACCCTGCGAGGGCTTCGGAGAGGCTGTATTTTCAGTTCCTTTGGGAGTATCTGAGCTAATACTGATTTAGTGATCAGTAGACAGACCCTCTCTCTGTCTGCCTCTCTCTCGTTACTAGTCTCTTTTCTTGTTAATCTCACGAGGCCTTGTGATTCACCCCAGTCTGCACTGGGGGAAACTGAAATGACTGTGCCTGTCCCGCTCTCGCTGCCCTGAGGACCCCGAGAGCAGGCCCGGGTCAGCGCGCCGTCTCCTCTGGGATCCATCAGCCCCTTTCACGGGTCCTTGAGCCCCAGGCCTGCTCACTGGGACGCAGTTATTTCCCTGCACTTATGCAGATGGTTTAGAGTCCCAGAAGGAAATGAGTTTCCTGCACGTGCTGGATCTGACCCAGGACCGGACTCGGCCGGACACAGGGTCTGCCTGCCGCCAGCGCGGCTTCGACAGAGCAGCTCCGTCTGCAGAAGAACCATTTTTCAACTTTAAATCCCGGGTCGAGGAACTGGCTAAAGAGTGACCCCAGAATATGGAATGTGGGGGGGACTGTTTATAAATAGGATTGATTTCTGAAAAGCCTAGCTTGCGAGAGCCCGTTTTAGGTAACCGCAGGTGGTGATTAGGCTGTGCTCAAACTGGCATTTACCACCATAACAGCGAGTTCCTAGAACACCCGTGTTACTGTAAACTGTGCAATGGATGACGATAGCAGGATCTCACGCAGATTAAAAAACACCCCGTTGCCCGGCCAAGAGGCCACGTAAAGACTGTCAGGTTCCCTGGTGATTCCTTCACAGCCGGGGCTGGGAACTGGTCGTGGGTGAGCAACAAGCCGCCGACGTGTGTGGATTCCCTGCCCGTCCTCCCTTAGAACTGAACCTCCCACCGAGCCCTCAGGTCTCCTTCCCCGTAAACGTCGCGGCGATTATGAAGGAGCGTGGGCTGCGGTCAGAGTCCACGCAGCGGGCAGTGTTCCCCTCAGCCGCGCTGTAGCACGGAGGAGCGACCTGGCCTCCGTCTGTGTTGTTTTCAGGAAAGCAGAAGGCGCTGCTCACTGCTATGTTTTCGTACCTTCTCCCGGGGTGGAACCTTCGCTGTGTTTCTAAAGCACAGGATTCGAGGGGCTGGAATCAGCCGCGCTTTGCCTTCAAGGCCCTTTGGAACCAGGGGCAGACGCCCGATTTGCCGTGCGGTTTGCCCAGGGCTTGAGAACCCTAAATTGGGTTTCCTCAGCAACACACGAGTCCTTTCTACTGCTCTCAGTGAGGAGTTGGCAAACTTCTTCTGAGAAAGACCAGTAGTGAATACTTTCGGCCTTGCAAGGCCGACCGGTCTCCATCCCAGCTGCTCAGCCCTGCCCTGGCTGTGTGACAGCTGCCACAGGCCACGCGTCATTAACTTTCTGTACAAAACAGGCCCGGGCGGGGGTGGCCCTCCCCACGCTGGAGGCGTCCGTGTGGTCAGTGTACTCGGGACCTCAACTCCCATGTTTCTTCTTTCAGTTCCAGCAGTCTTATTTCTAATGTGATTATGACAAGATAAAAACAACTGGGTGAGAACTGGATTGTTTCAAACACCGGTTGTGTTGAGTTGGCTTTTCTGGTGTGGCTTTCCCTTCCTTTTTTCTAGCCTCACTCAGTACGAACAGCTGAAAGCGCACCACGGAGCGGGGGCGGCAGTGGGAGCGTCCCCCGTGGGCCTCGGCTCGGGAGATCGCAAGGAGGTGGACATCCTGCGGATGCTCACCAAGGCCAGAGACGAATACGCAAAGGTGAGTCTCGTCTCCCTGCGATGTGTGCTTAAACTCCACGGTGGGGACCTGCGCCCTGAGACGGACTTGGCGCCGTTCCTCCCGTCAAACAAAAGTGCAGGAGAAATACAATCTGTATCGGCTTTTAGTAGGCTGAACACTGTTTGCTTTTAAGTGGATTCAAAGGCAGCCCAGGAAATCAGTAACCTTCGTATATACAAATAGCCTCCAATAAGAAGACCCCATTGACAGCAGCAACAAATTAATATAAAATTCTTCGGGATAAAATTAACAAGAAATGAGCACAACCTGTGTGGAATAATCATGGCTATCCTTGGTGGTACTAGGGCACTAGCAGTAGGAAGGACATCCAACCCCCTTCCTCTGAAAATCGGCGGTCGGTGGAAAGAATTAAGCATTTATCCTGCCTGGCCAGGGGCACCGGATAATCCAGGTTGATGCGGGAAAGGCCTTCTCCACCACGGAGCTCCAGCTGTTAAATGTGGACGGAATGACAGAGCCTAAAGCCCTGGTGGAGTAACTGAGTCAGGCGCGGACCATCAGTAACGTTCGTGCTGTGAGAAAGGCGGACGGAAACCTGACCACGGGCGGGTCGGGCAGCCGCGCACAGTGGCCGAACGTCAAGTACGCGGCACGCCTGGAAGTGCTCCTGCCAGAAGAGATGATCCTGAACCTAAGTCTTGAGCGCTAACAGAAAATGACAGGGGAGGGGAACAGGGCAGGTAGAAAACAAGTTAAATGACACCAGAAAGCAGTCAGAAAGGCCGTGTGCGGCGTGGGCTCCTCGGGGACAGCCGCCAGGCTTCTGCGCATGCCTTGGAGGCGGGGCCAGAGGCCGCACTACTGGACACAGACACCCCCGCGGGCGTCTCTGGGCGAGTCCCGAAGGTGGTCAGCGCTGCCCGCCCGAGGGCTTGTTGAACGAATGTGAACAAAGCGCGGTGTCGCCTGCCCGCCCTGTCACGGCCCCGACCCAGTTGCTTTCTCCCCAGCTTCGGCCAGTAACAGCAAGGTCTGGATCCGCTTTTTATTTTGTTTGATTCTTCAACAGCCGTGAAAAAACGTCCCAGTGACTTAATTATACTTTACTAACTGTACTATGTCAGGCGCAGTGAAGATTCATCTTAAAGGCGCCATTTTTGCCCTCGAGGAACTTAGGTTCTGTGACGACGGCAATAACAGTGGCCAGTATAGATAAGAAATGCAAACGCTGAAGAAAAATTATTTTCTTTCTTCTCCCTCCCTCCTCCCAACACACAGACACAGACGCAAACACACATACTGTATTGTTTCTATTTTATGATGTTTTGACTTGTTGAAAGTCTAGCTGGGGAGAGACTGTCCCTCCCCAACCAGCCAATTCTCTGAGATACCAGAGGCCTAGCCAGGAGGGTGCCTGTGACCGGGAGACCCAGCCCTGTCTGCCCGCCTACCCCGGGGCGAGAGTCCTCCGCCCCTGTCGTATCAGGGCCACTCCTGTCATCTGGAGCCCCTGAAATGATTCAAACACACCCGTCCTAAAGTGCAGAGACCCCGGCAAAGGCTGCAGCCTTAGCTCTGCCCTCGCTTCTGCTTCCCGCCCGCCCGTCACGAGGCACCCTCTGCAACAGGGGGCCCTGCGGGGCTGCTGAGCCTGTCTCCAGGCCCGGGGATGGGAGCGGGTGATGCACTGCTCCCTGAGCCTCTGAACGCAGAGCTCACGCACACTCAGGAGTACCGGTGCCCGGTCCCGGGGACTGACCTCTGGCCATCACTTTGTACTGTACCCACAGCTCGCAGTGTTTCTCTATTCTGTTTGCCCTTCAGAATCTACATCTCCTTCGAGGCCCAGGAAGAATGCCGCTTCTTACAGGGAGTTTTCCCAGATCTCTTCACTCAGATTGATGTCCCTTCCACTGCACTCACCAGTGTGTCACCCTTTAGAATGTATTTTGTTCTTCCTCATTTGTTACACTCACGGCAGCCTCTCCCGCTGTGCATAAACTTGTTGAGGTCGAAAGAACGTTCTATCCGGTTGTGACAGTGTTGACATGAAGGGAAGACAGAGGTCTAATCAGTGTGCAGACTCTGCTTTTCTATAAGTTCAAATACATGTCATATGCATAATGTTCATTGCTCCAACTGTGCGATAGATAACAGAAGAAGCTCTTCCTTCCGCCATTACAGGCCAGGTGACGCCACATCACATCCAGAAGTGGCTGCACGGTCCTGTGAGCCCTGGTCCACATCCTTCTCGGTTTCTCACCGCCCAGAGTGTAAGCCCCGGGCCCCTCCGAGCGCCCTGCCACGCGGTCTCGGGTGACCCTTCCAGCCTCACTGCCTTGGGCTCCCACTGCCCCTGCAGACGCTGGGAACTCCTCCCAAACAGAGTGACAGTGTTGCTTCCCGAAAGTGCCTTCCCGCCTCTCCGCAGGCAGGCCCTCTCCTCCCTTACGTACCTGGCGACAGGTGACGTCTCTGAAGGCCTACTTCCCGTGTTCCTTGTCCCTCGTGTGGTTTCTGATCTGCCCACCGGGTGTATTTGCCCCCGAGGAGTCCCCTTGTGCGAGGAAGCCCTGCTTTATCCTTGCCTTATGCAGTGTCATCTGCTCTCCCAACACACACGGACACGCCAGACAGTGTGGGGAACAGGAGTGGGCCGGGCCCCAGGTGCAGGAAGGGGACATGGAAACACAGTCTTTCCTCAGGATTCTTGCCGCGAGGAAGTGGATTTCCTGCTAGCGGAGGTTTTCAAGAAGAGACAGAATGATGACTAGCAAGCATGTTACAGAAGAACCTCACTGGTCTGGATGCGTGTTAACCTGAATGACCTCTGAGGGCCTCTCCAACTCTAAACCGCGTAAATGTGTGAAAATCCCAAAAAGTAAGAGGAGGAAGCATTTGGAGCTGGAGGAAGATGATACGGATAAAGTGAAGCCTGGTGACACAACTTTTTACGCAAAGTTAATAAAGTAATTTAAAAACCTTGTTTTGGCCGGTATTTTATGTTTTCTCCCCGAAGAAACAACTTCCTGTGGCTCTGCTGTGAAGTAGCAGTGCTGTGACTTGGGGCTTCCTCCTCCCGGTTAGGCTCGGGGCTGGGGTGCAGGTGAGCAGGGGCAGCAGCCGGGCCAGAGCGGCCCTGGGCCACGGGGCTACGTGCTGAGCCTTCAGAAGTGGACTGTTTTGAAGAATATGTTTATACGTGTGTAACTGAATCACTGCTGTACACCTAAAGCTAATGCAACATTGCAAGTCAACGATACTGCAGAAAAAGAAAAGAAAAGAACAAGTGGACTATTTTGTATTTAAGATGATTTTGTGTTTTGTGGCCTGAGGCAAGAATGAATAGTTGTCCTCTAGCTATGGTTCTGACTTACGAAATTAAAGAAATGACTGTGTCTTTTGATGTTCACTGAGAAAATTCAAGCCTATAAGAAAGAAAACAGAACTACCCACAATCCTACCACTCAAAGATGTCTGCTCTTAGCACTTCTAGTGTACTTTCCCCCCGACTCTTCTCCCCTCATGGCCACGTGTTTGTGTGATAACACGGGCTCATGTGACGTTGTTGTTAAGGCCCGGGTACTCTCAAGAACCCATTATACTTTCTCAAACCCTGCATGTTTTTCCAAGTAGTTTAAAGTGTTTGGGTCGAGAGAGGCATAGAAACTTGGACAAGTGGAAAATGAGCTGCAGACTGTCGAGATCAGTGGTGTCTCGTTCTGGGCACTTTCTACATGACAGTGAAGCCTCATTGGTAGGCCGCCCGTCCTAGTGACACGGAAAGCAGCTTCCGGCCATCTTCCTCGGGGGTAGCTGTCTGCGGCCCACACGAGCGGGTGCGCAGTGAAGCAGTCTGCAACCCAGGGTCCCTGCACACAGGCGGGGCCACTCGCGGAAGTGAGCCAAGCGGCCACTTCTCTGCGCGGCCAGCCGGCGGTAAAGGCTTTTCACGCCAACATTTTATCAGTGACTGTACGAGGCTACACGCTTGTCTTGCGCTGGTGATCCACATCTTAGAATCCAGGCCAGTGGGTCCTGCAGCCATCATTCACCTAAGAAATAGAAATGATATTTTATGACTCATAAAGTGATTTCACGTGCCATTCAATACTCGTGCCAAATATACAAATTATTGGCAGAAAATAATTAGTCCTTTGTGCAGTTAACTTTACAAGCCTAAGTGAGCGTGGTGGTAAACGGCCCCAGGCGCCTACATCCTTGAGTGGAAAATACAGCCAATAGCCATAAAGCACACCGGGAACCGTGGGACCCCAGGGACAAGGTTGCATTCGCAGCCACTCCACCTCTGGACGGTGAGGTGTGTCCTGGCCCGAGGGCGCAACTGTGCAGCTGAAACTAACAATGCCGCGGAGTCCACAGTGTAGAAGGCCGTGTTTTACGGTGAGTTTTATTTGGTGTTTCAACAAGGGAAACCCAGACATCACTGCTGTGCCCTCTCTGTTACGAATGCCACTGTGTGAGCGATCGCATGTTGGTTAGATTAATGTGTGATAATGACGCAGGGTTTGGAACGATGAGGCTTGTCTCTCGTCTCTAGAGATTCTAATTTGTAGCAAGCGGCTCCGAACACTGGGACTTGAATTGCTCTGTTTGTGCAAAAAGCCATTTGTTAAATAGAGATGATGTTAGTGATTTTTAAATCAGCGGTTTGGGTCGGCTTGACGTTCTGGTTTGTCGACTAAAAAGGGCTGGTTGCCGGGAGGACGCAGTGCTGCAGCCTTCAGTCAACTGCCAGGCGCGCGCAGACCCCTCCCGCGGCCCAGACGAGGCACCGAGTGGGCGCTTCCTCTACCGTTTATCCCAGGAGGGCAAGCGGGAGACTGCGGCTGCTTCCCGGCGACGCGCCCCCTTTCAGGCATCCACGCGTCTCAGGGCCTCCAGGTCCTGCAGGCCGAGGCACGGAATTGCACAAACTAAGAAAAATTCGACCTGAATTTGACTTATACTCCAACGTAGCTTATATCAGAGGAGAGTAAGGGATTTTCCTTTGTACATGGAGATCTATTTTTTTTTAAGTACCAACTAGATAAAATAAAGAGCAAGAAGATGCGTTCTTTTTAAAAGATTAAAGCTTCTTCTACACCAAAAATGAGGTTCTTTTTTCCATTTCAGTGTAAAGCCTGTCCTGAGCCCAAACAGATCAGCAGCTCGTCCGCCATCTACGACAACCCCAATCTCATCAAGCCGATTCCAGTGAAGCCCGGTGGGAGCCGGCAGCAGCAGGGCCCTCGGCCCGGCCAGGTGCACAGCCCTCTGCTCTCCGCCCGGGCCTCTGTGGGGCTCCTGCGGGACGTGGCCCGGAGTACGGTCAGGGCGGGGCCGATGCTCTGCAGGTGCCCTAAGGTCAATCCAGGAAAGAGAGATTCCAAAGTAGAGATGTTGTCATGGTTAATACCTTACTCTTCCTAGAAAGGGGTTGCAGGTTTTCCTTTTGGCATTTCCCTGACTCTGTGCTAATCCCTTGTGGACTTGAACTTCTTAGAGGATAATGTATTCTAAAAAGACAGCAACCTAATATCATGTCAGAGCTGACGGGACCATTACACATTGGGCTGTATTCTTCCGGGGTGGAAAGCTGGTGTCCCACGGCCCCTGAGGGAGCCACAGCCCACGCGCCCCCACGGTGCCAGGTCCGGGGCCAGGCGCTGTGTGTATATGGGATTCCTGGTCTAAGGACTGGTGTCAAATCCCCCTTTAGACCTCATGGCTTGTCATTGTTTTTGCATCTAAGCATGACAGCAGTTTCTGTGTGAGCGTATATATTTTTCAGAAGAGTCCAGCATCAGCAGAATTGCTGATGTGCAAGTCCCATCACTGAGTGTGGCTGCTTCCAGTTCTTAAAGTTATTCCTCACTAAAGGTTTTTTTTTTAAAGGGAATTGGTTTAAATCAATTGCAAAAAAAATGAACATGGGGCTTCCCTGGTGGCGCAGTGGTTGAGAGTCCGCCTGCCGATGCAGGGGACACGGGTTCGTGCCCCGGTCCGGGAAGATCCCACATGCCGCGGAGCGGCTGGGCCCGTGAGCCATGGCCGCTGAGCCTGCGCGTCCGGAGCCTGTGTTCCGCAGCGGGAGAGGCCACAACAGTGAGAGGCCCGTGTACCGCAAAAAAAAAAAAAAAAAATGAACATGGACACCAAAAACATAAAGACTGGCTAATGCAAGTCTTATATTGAATTTTGTAAAAAATAAGTCTTTTCTAATTATCTTTTAGCTTCTGTTATAAGTTTGCTTTTCATGGACATTTTTTATTTTAAGAGAGAAACCGGAATATGTTGACTTTAGGAGAATCTGATGTTTGCTTAGCCCAGCAAGACAGAAAGCGGCAGGGAAATGCTGGATGACACAGGGCGGGAAGGAAGCGGGTTGGTTACCAGCCAGGGCGGCGCAGGGGGGGCAGGGATTGGGGTGTCACGCATCTGACGGTTGTTATCGCTACCGTTACGTAGTTGGAAGGATCAAGTTAGACTAAATGACGTAGGTTTCTTTCCAGCCCTCAATTTCTACAATTCTGTGGAATACTACCAGGAGTTCCGAAATGCTCACGTTTCTGCGAATCCTCAGTGTCTGCCTGTACTTTGCAGGGATGGATGGACTTCCTGTTGAGGAGACCGTTTGCCTTTCAGTGTCTGTAGCTTGTGCCACAGGGGTCCCCAGCCTGTGAACCCCAGACCCAGCAGGGACCATGTGTCTGTGTATCAATCAGCAGATACTGATCATATAACAGCCGTCCTGGGGGTGGGAGGGAGAAGGCAGTGAAGATTTTTGACATTAAAAAGCAGGTCCCACGTGTGTAGAGTTTGTCATCACTAAGCTTCTTCATCCTTTCTAATTGACTCTGTAAATAGAAGACATCATCGGGTAGGTAAGACATCATCACTGCCCCCATATAACCAAATTACACGTGGCCCCACTTTCACACGTGGTTATTTGTTCCAGACCTTAGACCCTGAGCCCCAACACCTGTCCTTGACGGCCCTCTTCAGGAAGCTGGACAAAGCTACGTGTCACGAAGCCACGGGGCCGCCAAAGACCCTCCACCAGCAGCAGCAAGAGAAGCTTCCGCTTCGGCAGGGGGTCGTCCGCTCCCTGTCCTACGAGGAACCCCGAAGATGCTCGTCCCCGGTCGAGAAGCAGCTCTGTCCCGCCATTCAGAAGCTCCTGGTGGGGATCGCGGACCTGCAGCCGCTGGCAGAGCTGCCCGAGAGCCGGCCCTGTAGAGACGCCGCCCGGCCAGGGTCTCCCCGCGGCCCCGAGGTCTCCCGCCGCGTGCACGGTGCCCTCAGGACTCAGAACCCGCCGGACCAGCTCCAGAGCATCCCTGGGGCGCCGGCATCAGACGCCTCGGCCGAGACGCCGGGGCCCCGGGCACTCCCGAGGCCAACGCCCCCCGGCCCTGGGCCCGGCCGTCAGCCCCTGGGGCCCAGCGAGGTCTCCCCGCGGGAGCTGCTGTGGAAGCTCCAGGCGGTGCAACAGGAGCGGCAGTTGCCGGCGCCCGGCCGCCCAGCCCTGGCGGCCAAGTTCCCCGTGCCCACCCCGAGCGCTGGAGCACGGAACCCCCTGGAGTCCTGGAGGGACCAGACCCCCAGCGCGGAGCAGCAGGCTCCCCTCCTTCAGGTAGGCGGCTGCCGGCCGGGAGGTGCTGCCAGGGCGCGGGGACGCGGGCCTCAGCCCCGTCCGGTCTGCGCATCGCGTCCCGCCTTCGCCTCCTGCCTGGAAGGGAGTCTGGCCTCGGCCCAGCAATCTGGGAGCTCCTCCCTTCAGAGGCTTCATTCCTACAGTTAAACCTTCGTGCGACGAGGTTTGACGTGGCCGTGGGAAAAACCCACATCTTTGACCTCGGAAACCTAGGGTCTGAAATCATTTGAAATCATTCCGGGGATGCCAGACACCTGACCTCGTCTGGTGATTTCGGTCCACAGTAAGTCGTTGTGCGTTCATTATCCAGGCCGGGCTTACAAGCGCTGACTGCGTGCCCCGCCCCTGCGGACGCCGCAGCCCGTGGGCGCTTGAGGCCCGCAGAAAAGCTGGCCACCGACCCCGGAAGGTGCAGCCTCCTTGTCTGTCCGAGCAGGTGTAGCTTAATGAGGGTCCGGAGAGGCAGAAGGCTCTCTCCCGGCCCGCGACATACACACCGGTTGCCAGAGAGGGGAAGTGTTGTAATTCTTAGAAACGTTCTGTCCCCCCAGGGAAGATGGTTCTCTATAGTCACTAATAACTTAGAACCGTGAGAAAACCGAAAGCTTTTCCATTTTTTCACTGCCTGTGGGTAACATCCGGAGATCTGACAGATTTTTTTTTTCCATTTGGATTGGTACAAATTCACTGAAAATGCATTGGGTTTAAAAATTAGGAAGTTCTCCCTATTTATGACGTTGTCCTTCTGTCGTGTTTTGGCAAGTAGCTTACGACAGTGCCTCAGAAATCGCTCCCTTTCTGGAACAGAGACCATCGGTGTGGAGCACAGTCTTCATGTATGTAAGACGGTGCGTCCGAGTGTTCTTGCCTGTTACTGATGAAAATCTCAGATCTGAGTTCCTGCCGCTCTGGAGACATGGCTGTTCCCCGCCCTCATCCTCACTTCACTGTCACAGTGCCCCCCTTCTTCTGCTTTTGCCCCTGAGGATTTAGATGGGACCCTAGGAAATCGGGGCTAGTCATTGGCCATCCGCCTCTGCAGGCAGGTCCCCTTCCAGTGCTCGCGGGCTGCAGGGCCGCGGTGCTCCTCTGACTGCCCACGAAGCCACTGCCCCTCGCGACAGCGCACAGGGACAGTTAAGCAGACCACCTGCCTTCCTCCAGGCTACTCTGTGCCCAAGACGACGCCCAGGGAGCTTCTGAAACCACAGCAGCTCCTCGTGGCTGGCCCTGTGCCGGTTCTCATGAGCCCCTGGGCTTCGGGAGGCTAACAGTAGCGCTCTTCCCTCTCACCTGAGCTGGGGACAAGTGGGAGGTGGCTGTAAGCGTCAGGTGGGTCAGATGTCACCTGCACAACTGGAAACACTATTGGGACCCCTGGTTTTAGGCCTGCTGGCCAAGAGAGGCGGACAGACCCGCCCAGACAGACGGGCCACCTGCACGCCTGCAGGAGTGGCCCCAGGGCTGCCCCCGAGACCCGAGCACGGAGAGTCAGGAGGTGGGGTGGACGGTGACCCCACCGCCTGCCCGCCCCGCCGCACCAGGCGAGGGGGCAGGCGGCCACCGGTGGGTCCCTTACGGCGGAAACTCGGGGCCACAGCCGGGAGGGACGCAGACGGACAGCCCCGGCGGAAAAGCTGGGGCCCTGGCGTGCGTCCCCAGGCGATGACAGGAAGCCGGAGAAAGGAGGTGCTGCTCAGAGCGCGAGCTTTGCCTGCCGTGGGGAGCTTAGTCAGGACAGCAGGCGCCGGCCGCCGGTGCCCAGGAGGGAGGAGCGTGCAGATGGAGGCTGGCCTCCCGTCGCCCTCGGCCCTGCATGGTTAACACTGAACCCGCTGTGTCCTCTGCGTTCTCTGCACCCGCCCCGTGCGCGAGCCGCCCTCACCCACCCGCCCGTCGGCCCGTTTCCCACCTGCAGGTCCTCTCGCCCCGGCGCGCCCCGCCCGCCGCAGGCCCATCTCCGCTCATGTCGCCACTGGTGTTCGCGCAGCCCCCCTGGGCCCCACCGCCAGAGAGGGGCAGCGGGCTCTTGCCCCCGGGAAGCCAGGACCCGGCGGCCACCCCCAGCGGCCCCCTCCTGCCCCTGCGGACGCCGGGCAGTGCCCTGACCAAGCCGCAGCTCCAGGAGGCCCTGCTGCGCCTCATCCAGGTAGGAGGGCGCCCCTGGGAGGGTCCCGGGTCTGTGGGGCCGTCGGGAGCCAGAGGGGAGTGGAGGGGAGGGCTGCCCTGAGCCCGCGGCAGCGCCCAGGCCGCTACTCGGGGAGGATGCAGCTGGGGCGGCAGGAATGGCTGTGACGACCACGGCATGTTTTATAGATGACCTTGAAGCCTGCCAGTGAGGACAGGCTGGGATGGCTTCCTCGTGCCCCTATGAAGTAATAAGGGCGATGACGCTTGTACAGAGCTCTGGGCCGGGCACGGTGTTAGACACCAGGACGCCGAGGCTGAGGGACTGGCCTGAGGTCACCAGCCAGTGAAGAGCAGAGCTGGGGCTGCAGCCTGGCTGCCGTGCCCCTTCCCACTGCACGACGGGGCCGGGAGGTGGCAGAGCCCACCCCGAACGCGAGACAGGCCTTGCACAGTGCAGCGTGCTCACCCAGACGGACTGCAGACACCCCAGCTCACGTACTGAGGTATCTTTTTCGCAGACAGTCCGTAAGGTTTTTGCTTGAGTGTCAGGCGACCTTGAGAGCGGCCAGCACTTTTGCTCTGTCTCATCCTACTCAAAAAGACAGTAGTCGCCGTTGGTAAGAATGTTTCTTTAAAGGTAACGTATTTTAGAGAGAAGGAATGGAATGGGGACAGAAATCAGCATCTGAGTGTGAAAGCAGGGTAGCAATCTGCTAAAGACAGACGAGAAGTGACCGCACCTGACTAATTCATAAAGAAGGGTCTTTTCCACCTTTTCTAGAAGCCATTCACGAGAAGTTCTTGAGGACTTAGGTAGGGCATCTGTAAGCTCCTTTTCTGTGAGCAATAAACAAAAAACTTGAATGTAAAAAGCTCCACATTTTTTCTGGCTTCTTCCATTTAATAACACTGTTCCAAAGATGTCTGTGCAGTCGTGGGGACCCCTAAAGTCTGAAGCAGCCCCTGGACCTCGCTCGTTAGAGACCAGACGTCCGTTCCCTCCACGAGGCCTGCGCTTCACATTCCCCGTGCTTTCGGCATCTTCCCCACGAGCTGCTGGGAGCCACTCAGGCATGCGGCTTTGCTCTCGCCTGCTGTTAGGACACAGGCTCGTGCTCGGAGACTTTGCAGGAAAGCCAGGGTAGCCTGGCTCCAGGCCAAGCGGGAGTGTGAAACGCGGGTGAATTGCCAGGGCGATAAAGGACGGGGTGGGAGGGAGCTGCGTCTCCAACATCAGAGACAGAGAAAAACGCCGATGGAACCGTGGTTCCCTCGCCCGAGAGTGGCAGGAGGGGCCCAGAGCCTGCAGTCTCACCGCTGCCGGCTTGCCCAGGCCAGAGCTCTCCGTAGCTAACGGGGGTGGTGCAGGGGGGTGGAGATGCACTGGCTCTGGCAGGGTACCAGCCAAGCACGTTGCCAGGGAAGTCTTAACTTCCGCCCAACAACGAAGGCACCCCTTGTGGGCGACTCGGGGGCCTCTCAGAGCCACCAGTGACCTCCCAGCCAGGCTCAGAGGACTGAGCTGGGTTACGTCCTCCCCGTGCAGCCTCCCGGGGCCCCCAGGTCTCTCCACACAGGAGGCCAGGCTTCTCGGGAGCCGGCCCGCTCCGCGCTGCCCCGAGGCTGGTGCCCGCCTGAGCTGCAGGCCATGAGCACCTGCCGTGTCCCGGGCTGGCCACCGAGGACCGGCAGCTGACCCTTCTGGCCTGGCCTGCAGCCCCACTGACTATTCAGCTTAAAAACTAGCCTCCGTGGGCCGCACAGGTGGGGAGGAGCATCTTAGGGTCAAGGTGCCCGTTCAGCCCCAAGACAGAAGGCCTCTGTTTCTGCCGGCCAAGTCACCTCCCCTGGGGCTTTTGATTTGTGTTTTCCAGAATGACGACAACTTCTTAAATATAATCTACGAAGCTTATCTCTTCAGCATGACACAAGCGGCCGTGAAAAAGACTCTGTGAAAGCAAAACATTTCAAGACTGATCTCCAGGGCCTTCGGCTCGAGGTCCTTTCAGGTCACATGCTGTTTCCCTAAATGTTTCTGCCTTTTTTTTAAAGTATGTCTTATATGAAATAAAATGCTTCAGGCTTTTTTCAGTCACGCAGTTTTTTCATTACATTCTTCAATGCACCTGGTACCAAGAATTGAGTGGGTAGGAAAAGTCCTTTGCTCATATCACATGGTAAATACCCAGCTTAAATGATTTTTTCTTACATGTACTGGGCCGTTTCTAGATGAGCTCTCTCTCTGTGGGAAGGGGTGTTCTGGGAACGTGGTTTCTTTCTTATTAGCAGCCCCGGTTATTTCTGGAACTCGGAGAACGTGCCGACCGCCAGGTGGCGTTGTCAGCCCGTGACCACTGACGCGCCTCGCCAGCCTCTTCCAGACAAAGTAAACCTTTCCTTTGTAAACATCCATTGGGCCTTCGAAGGGAAATGATCTCTAAAGGTCCTTCTCGCCAGTTTCCAGGGGGGGAGTTGTTTAGGGGTCCACAGATGGCCCAGATTCCCAGCAACACCGCGTCTTGTCCGCTCCTTCCGGCAGAAGCCTGCCTGCTTCCGAAGGAACGTTTCATCATTTTCAGCAAAACGTGCTGAGAGGAAGGTCAGAGAAGATTTTAAGGCCGGTCCTTAAGCCTCTGTGGGGAGGCAGTGGAGTGCGGGCATGACAGCAAGGATTCTTGAGGTCGTGGAGCGGACTGACGACTCGTGTTCACAGAGACGAGGGCCTGCTCTCCCCCCAGCCCTCCCCCGGGTTGAGTCGCCCTGGAATTGGTCCCTGCTGCGCGCTGGAGATAAAGTGAGCTTTGTGTTTCTATAGCCCTGTTTATTCCTGGACCATAAAAGGATCCCTAGAGGCCCACACAGGAGCTGGGCCTCGTTCTCCTTTTAGGGGTCACAAAGGAGGCAGGGAAGGAGGTTTCCTCACAGCTTCTGATGCCCAGAGGTGAACTGGAAGCTCAGACCTGGGGTAGGCGCATAACCAGGCAAGGGCCTGCGGGGGAGCGCCGCCCCTCCGCCCGCCCGCAGAAGGGCGCCTTCCCTTCGAGGAGGGCCCGGCCCACCTTGCGGGGGCCGCCCTGAGGCCGGGGTGCGGGGCTGCGGTTCCCTCCTGAGTCAGGAAGGGACGCCTCCCTCTGCTCCTCCGTCTCCTATAGCGCCTCACACCCTGACAGACCACAGAACCCCTGAAGCTCGTCATCGCGTGTGCAGCGTTTCAGGGCTCTTACGGGGAGTGTGGGGCAAGGGGAGACACACGGCCCTGTTGCCCTGCGTTGGTGACGCTCACCTCGGCGGCACACGCTCAAACCGGAGCAAACTCCACCGTCTCCCAGACCGCGGGCGACCTTTAAAACCCGCGGCACGTCTTCGATCTGAATTACACGTTCAGGGCGGCTTCTCCAGCCGGGGAGAAATGAATCCCACTGCAAATTCTTCTCATGTATTTGTGGTAGCAAGTGGCTAGTTCCTGAAATATGTATTCCTTTACTTGATTGTTATATAAATAAAATAGAAATCCCAATTGCAGCTCCTACTGTGAAAAGGTGGCCATGCGCTGTGGCTGGAGGGACCCCCCCCCCACCCCGTGCCCGGTGTGGTCAGACCCACACCGCAGGCGTCACTGGGCCTTTCTAGGTCAGCACCACAGTGGTCTGTTTTGAAAACAAATTCTCCATCCTTCACTGGAATGAACCACTTTAAAAGTGACAGGCGCAGTTTGTTCAGACCAAAGGCCGAGCCCCCTTTCAAAGGGCTCGGAGATGAAGAGCTGGTTTCCTCTGTGTGGGAAGCAGGTGAGAGCTGCTTTGTCCAAAGACCTTTCTCTGGAGGGTCCTGGAAATGGATTGCAGGGTTATCCAAGCACCCAGGACTAGATCTCACATGTAAACTCGCTTCCTTTTCCCACCTCACCCCAAATTCTGAGACCATCCTGGACGCCCTCCTCCGTGTCGCTGGCTTCCGGCAGCAGCTTGAAGCCAATTGAATTCCAAGGGGAAGGAAGCCTGGGATGGGTCCCTGAGCAGCGTTATCCCGGGCACTGGATTTCAACCCTGGAGAAGTGACTGAAGTCGGTTCTGCCTGGTGCAGGGACAGAACACGGGGCCTCGGTCAGGCGGACTTGCCCTCACGTCCTGCACCAGGGACCTCGTCTGAGATGCTGTTCTTCCATCTGTAAACGAAAGCAGTGCGCAGCTCTCGGGTCCTCGCAGGGATTAGATGGAAGCCATGTAGGGCAATGGCTCCTCGGGCTGAGAGGCACAGGCTCCACCCTGCCCGACGGGGTCCCGCTGGGGTGAGGCCCGCGGCGGCCGGAGCGCCCTCGCCTGCCGCCCACAGGATGCCGCTGCACCCTCTTCTCCCTCACTCCTTTATGCATGATGGGGGCCAGTGCGCCTCACCCCTTCCCCCCAAGGGAGGCGCCCTGAGCTCCTCAAGACACACACGTCAGTCCACGTAACCCAGGGCCTCGCCCGCCGTCGGAGGAGGAGGTGCTGTTAGGCCCTACAGTCCTGGACGGTCCCTGCAAAGACACGTGCTCTCATCTCCCCATTCAGAGCATGAGAACCCTCGTCAGCACCCTCAGGAACCTCCCGTGCCCCGACCCTGCGACTCCCACCCACCCCTTCCCCAGGCGGCTGGCGGAGACTCCAGCCTGGGTGCCACATTGCTTGCATCCCAGGTGTCCCTTCTTCCCCAGACCCTGGGCACGGCCCGCGGGTCCTGGCCCAGGACGGGCAGGACTGCGGTCTCTTCTCCTGAAGGGGAAGTGCACGTCGGAGGACACACGTCCTGCAGAGGAAGTTCCAGCCACTGACTGGCCCCAGCCAGAGGACACATCAGCGGACACCGTGAAGACTGGTGTCCCTGGTGTGTGGCCCCAGGGACGGGAGCTGTCACGTCAGGTCCAGGCCTCTGAATGCCAGGCCGCACGTGTCCGGCAGGATGTCACCCAGACGCAGGCGGGGGAGGAGCGTAGGACTGACCCCACCCCCCTCCGCGGGTACAGCGTGGGGGACGATGTCTCCACAGCCCAGCTGCTCACTCCCGCCAACAAAAGAGCCACCTGCCTTTCCACCTGCTGCTCCGTTCAGAGCCGTTCCTCCTTCTCTCTTTTCAAAGAAATCAGGTGCTTCCAGGCTTTGGAGCTTGGAGCCCTCTTTGAGGCCACATGTGTCGTCTGCAGCCGGCAGGCGGGAGCAGCTCTGCATCGTGGAAAGTCGCCTGGCTACAGAGGGGTGCATCTCCCCGGCATGTCGCTGAATGCTTGGTTTTCAGGTTTCAAATCCTCAGCACCACCTCTCGTACAATTAGCGGGGGGAGAGGGGCGGTTACAAATACTTGGTACATTTAACTCAACCTTGAGCATCGCAATAGATTTCCACCAAACTGGGTTATGAGTAATGCCTCCTAACAGGGCCTTGAGAGAAGCACACAAATGAAACCCGTGTGTGTAGATTGTGGTCTTAAAACACCGCGGGGCGGCTGAAAGCAGAGCACGGCCGGCCGTTCCCCTGGCGGCGGCTCTGGGCAGGGGCACAGCCGGCCTCCTGGGCCAGGTAACTGGGGGCACAGCGGGGAGGAAGTAGAGAATGTTCTAGACGCAAGAGAGAGGTGGGGGACCGGCAGGTGTGAGCCAGAGCCTAAAAGGCTGGGAGCACCAACCTCCTGGGTACAAGTCAAGGTGGGGCTTCCCCGAGGTCGGCAGGTGCTGGACGGACACTGGAGCGGGTGGCGGGACCTCCCAGCTCAGGGTGCTGGGCCGCGGGGCCCCGGGCCTGGAGGACGAGGTCCCAGCCAGTTGCGCCCACAGGCGAGTCTGGAAGACGTAACCCGACACCTGGCTGGGAGGCGATGCCTGGCGCGGCGGCGTTTCTCAGCACAAAACATCTACCGGCTCCACGGACCAGGGCGGCACCCAGGCGGCCACGCTCTGCGTCTTCTCTGATGACGAGCCCTCGGGGTCAAGGAGATCTGGGCTCTCCTCCCAGCCCCTGTGTCCTCCCTCGACTGTAAGCTCCGGGGAAAAGCCATTCCCCGTGTCTGTCGCGGGAACAGGGAAGTCCTCGCTGGGGCAGAGCCCGCCAGTGTCCGCGGTGGCGTCTCCTGCCGGATGGCGGCCTGGGTGTGCCCTTCGCGCCGGCAGCTGGGGTGGGGCCTCCCAGCCCGTCTTGGTTGCCTTTCTGGCTCTGCCGTAAATCCGTGCAGAAATCTCTTTTCTATGTTGTGCCCACTGCGCTTTCCAGGGTTGTAAGCTCCTTAAGTTTCATTCCCTGCCGTGTACGTGTCAGTCGGCCCTGTGTGCCCAGAGGCTAAGAAACTGGCGCCGCGGGAAACCCATGCCTGACACGCTGAGGACAGGCCGCGCTGCCGGCGAGAGGCCCAGCCCAGGGCGGGGTGGGGGGACTCGGGGAGAAGATGGGCAGCGGAGGCCCCTCCGAAGGACCAGGGCCTGGTCCAAGGCAATGGAAGCTGAGATTTAAACACAGAGAGAGGATGCGGATTGAAGAAATATTTAGGAAGCAAAGTCCGTAAGACCTGGTTATTGCTCACGTGTGGATGAGTCGTGACGGAGCCGCCAGGGCTGCTTCCTGGCTCGGGCGAAGGGGACAATGAGGCTCGGTGAGCAAGTGCTGGGAGTTAGTGATAATAATAACATACTAACAAGAGCAGGTGGCGCCTACTCAGCCCCGCGCCCAGCACCGCTCTCCCAACTCGGGGCCGCATCTCGTGTGTCCCTCCCCGAAACCTGCCAGGCTCGGCACTGACGCCTGAAGCTCAGAGTTGGTTCCTTCCCGCGGCTGCCCCTCCCTCCGTCCACTCAGAGGCAGTGTTCCGTCCCCACCCGCCGAGCTGCCCACGGGGCTGGCACGCAGGGGCAGTGTGGCCGCGATCGCAGGCTGGCCCGGGCTGGGGGAAGGAGAGCCCGCGCTGGTACCTGTACTTCCCAAACCCGGCCCCCCACCCCGGGGCGCTGATGCCGGCAGAACAGGGTCAGTCTCAGGAGTGAGGTCCTGGGTGCCCTGGGCCCAGACTGACGCCTCCGGGGTCAGATCCTGATGCTCCGTGACGTCCGCCTCTTGTGTCCCTGGGGGTCGGTGTGTGGCGTTCAGCAGAGTCTCTCCTGAGGGCTCCCCCTCCTCGGGCAGAGCGGCTGTGTCTCTGCGTGTTTCCCAGACGGGCCCCCTGGCGAGCCTGGCCCCGCCCACCCAGCTGTCACCCCCCCCACCCCGGGTCCTCCCGAGGGAGGCAGCAGCACCTCGCACTGGGCCCCGCAGATGTGCGCCTGGCGGAACAGATTGAAATGGGGTGGCGAGTGGCCAGGGACCGCCCCCCGCTTCTCCGGCTGCCGGCGGGACCTGCCCGACGTGAGCACCCAGAGCCAGAGCGGCGGAGGACGGAGCAGGACCCAGGAGACCGGCTACACGGCCTCTCCCCGCTCTGCACGTCCGCGTCCCCAGCGAGAAGACGCGGGGTGGTGGACTTGCTAACGGAAGGTAGCGCCTCACCCTGGGGAGCTCTTTGCTGTTCCAGGCCCAGAAAGCCTGAGACCCAGGCGCCGCTGCGGCCGTTTTGTGCATGAGAGTTGGCCCGGTGGGGACCGCCCCTGACTTGGGGTGCGGGCCCTTTTCTCACAGGCCCTGGGGTACCTCCCTTCTCTCCCTCACACCCCACCCCCGGGGGCAGAGTGAACCTCTCCACTCAGCACGACATCAGCTGAAGCCCAGAGCCTCTGGGATGGCTTTTGCGTTGGACAGAGGTCCTTTCCGACCTGAGGCCAAGGGTCCTGGGCCTCCGGCCTCATCCTCGTGCCACCCAGGTGTCCGTCAGCAAGGTGACCACGTAAGCAGTCACCCAAACCAGGCTGCTCTGAGCATGAGCTGTTAGTAACCGCGCCGGCCAGAGGCCCGGAGGCGGGCATCCTGGGCCCGTGGGAGGGGTGGTCCCCACCTGCGTCCCCGCCCGAGTCCCCGGGTACCCAAGCCACGCAGGAGGCAGCCTGGGCTCGGCCCGAAGGAAGTCGGGCTGTGGGTGAGTGGCACCTCGGGGCCCGGCTCCGGGGCACGCCTGCCGTGTGGAACGTAAGCCAGGCCCTAGCTACAGCCTCCTTGTCATCGAAGGGTTTGAACTTTCAGCCCTGACAGCCAGCTTCCTTTGTCCTTTGAGGTCCTTCCTTTCTGGTTAAGATGTAAGTTCAGGGAAGGCCACCACCAAAGCCGGCCAGGCTGTTGCAGGGTGTGAAATGGCCACCGCTTCCTCTGCCTCCGCACCCAGGACAGGGGTCTTCGAAGGACACTGAGTGGCTTTGCCGTCTGTGTTGCCTCCGCGGGGTCACTGGGCAAGTGGCGTGCCTTTCCTGGGCCTCCCTCAGGGAGCCAGTGTCCCGGTGGCCACGTCACTGTTGTGGGCCAGGCTGGCCACGTGGCCCCCGCCCGCTTCCCCCACACCTCTTGGAGCTGAGCTGCAGCCCACGCTGTGACCTTGGCCAGAGGCGCGGATGGCAGAGGAGCGTGAAGATGCAGATCCTCCTTGATTGTACTGCTGCAGACACAGGCCTGGGGCTCGTCGGGCTCCGTGGACCAGGGCCCGGGCTTCAGCTCCTCTGCCGCCCCTCCCCCAGCCTCGCACCACGCTCCCCTCCCCCGTGGGCTCAGGCATTAGTCAACCTTCCGAAGTCTGGGTTTATTTATAAAGCCGCTGTTGCCGCTTGAGCAAAGCGCTTTACAGGCATTAATTAAGGAAGGTTCCCAGCAAGCCCGGGAAGGAAGGGAGGGAAGGGGCCCGGGGTTCTCAGAGGACCAGTTTCCCTGCTGGTGCCTCTCCCTGTGTTTCCCTGTAACTTCTCAGTCTCCTCAGGACACGCACACGGGTGCACGCACACACATGCACACACGTGTGCATGCACCGGCCCCCTTCACCTGCCCCCTGGCATCCTTCCTAACTGCCTACCTGCCCTGATCGCCCTGCCATGCCTCCCTGACCCGTGCTGCCCCGGGGGGTGCCCCGCAGTCACCCCACACCCCTTCCAAAATCCACCCCCGGGTGTCCCCACCCTTCAACTCAAGCCACCTCCCGCCCAGTGGGGCCGTCATCCTTGACTCCCTCCCATTAGCGGGGAGGGTCCAGGACCCAGAGGGAGGGATTCAGACCCTGGTGGCCCGCCTGCACCGGGTTCCTTGGGCCGCAGAGCAAAGCACCACAGGCTTAAACAACAGAGATGCATTGTCCTGCGGTCTGGAGGCCAGATGTCAGACCGCGATGCCGGCAGGGCTGGTTCCTTCTGGGGGCCGCGAGGAAGAGCCTGGTCCGCGCCCCTGCTCACCCCCCGCGGTTTCTGGCCATCGGCAGGGCTCCTCGGTGCTCAGAAGCATCGCCCCGGCTCTGATCCACCCTCACGTGGGATACCTGCCTCTGCCTCCAATGTCCCCTTCGTAAGGACACCTGTCGTGTGGGATTAGGGCCCTCCCTGCTCCAGCAAGACCCGAGCTCCAAATGAGGTCACATTCCCAATTCCTGGGGGTTAGGGCTTCAGCATACACATCTGGGGGGACACAGTTCAACCCAAACCACTATGTTCCCGAAACACCACAAGGGGAGTTGGTGTGCCCCTCTTCTTCAGAGGAGGGAGGGCCCTCCCAGACCAAGAGTTGCCACTGGTGGCCTGACTCACGCAGAAGGGTTCCTCCTCGGACACCAAGGTGAGCACTGCTGACCGGGGGCCGGGAGTTCTTAGCTGAGACCTTTATTTTCACAATTTCTCTCTCAGTCCCTGTCTTGGGCTAATTAGTCGTACGCCTTAGTGTGTATAACCCTCCATTATCGGTTTGAACAAGAGCGCTTCTCATTCTGGTCATCTCTCCCTGTGCCTGTCCTGACCCCAAGTCCAGTCCCTTCCTTCCCAACGACCCGCAGCCCTTCCCTTGAGCCGACGTGGGCCCTGCTGTTTGCACGTGTGCTTCCAAAGCACGTGTTGTTCTGTGCACGTGAATGTGTTTCACTTGCGTGGAGCCGTCACACGTACACATCCACTGTGCAGACTTCAGCGGACGGCTCAGTGAGCCTTACACACACCTGTACGTGCATGTCTGGGCGCGTGTGGTGACCCCCGCCAGGCTGAGCTGTAGAACATGTCCTGCCCGGCCTCCACCAAAGTCAGCCCCCGGAGAGCCCAGGCTTCTGACTCCTGTCATGGTAGATTCCTTTCCCGAATTTCACAGGCATAGGTGAGCCTTTGAGGGCATGTGGCCAGGGCTGCCGTGAACATTTCTGTGCACGGCTCCTGGCGCACGTCTGGGCTTGTCCCCGTGGACGGAGGGGTCGCAGGGAAGCAGGCCCCCCGATGGGCTGCAGGTCATGCCCTGTGACCCTCCCCGCCAGCAGCACAGCCAGTTCTAACAGGTCCCCTCTGGCGGAGTGCATGGTGTCTGGTGGTCTAGTCTGTGTTTCCCAGGTGACCCCAGGTGTGGAGCACGGATGCTGCATGTGTGGTCCTGGCCACTCACGTGTGGTCTTGGGGACGCGCCCGAGCACTTTCTAGCCCATTTTTCAGTGTGGATTTGTCTTCATCCGCTATGTGTCCCCGTGGAGTCTCTCTTACTGGAAAGAGAACCACGCCTTCTCAGTGGGCCATTGCCTTTCAATCTTCTAATGGTGCGTTTTGACACAATTATAAATGCTCTTAATCTTCATGAAGCCTAAGTTATTAATTTTTCTCTTACAATTAGTGCTTTTTGTGTTTTAAGAAATCCGCCAAGCCCCGGGCATATATTTTTAATTTACGTCAGGGCTCTCGTGTCATAAACCTCCCTTCTTCCCACTAGGGCTGTCTTCACTCCTCCTCCTGTGCCGTCCACACGTCGAATCTGCCGTTTCTAGTCACTCTTGACTCTCCACCATGTGACTGTTTGTCCCCGTTCCCTGTGCTCCCCGCGTGGTCACCCCTGTGTCGCACTGGATGACACTGCTGGGGACGGAAGGTGCTCGGTACAGGGGACGCCTTTGTCCTCACACTGGATGACTGTGCAGAACCCGGTCCCCGGCTGACCACCTGCTTCCCTCTCCTGAGTGACTTTCCCACGTCTGTGCAGGACAGCCGAGGAGGGGCTCCAGGCGCTGGGCCCACAACGTGAGACCTGGATCCGCAGGCCTGGGAGGCGGCCTAGGGACCTGCTTTTCCTGCAGGCTCCCCGGGGGATTCTGATCTGCCACCAGGGAGGAGGATTGATTGAGCACTTACTGTATGCCGGTACTGATCTAGGCTCTGGGAATAGCGAGGAAAGCAAACAGTATTCCTCCCGCGAGAAGATGGATAATTAGCAAGAGAGACAAGTGAACGACATACGTCCAGCAGAGACGCTGAGGAGGATGCCTCCAGCAGGTGCTGTGAGGGCTGCCCTGGGCCGGGGTCGCAGGAAGGTCTCACTGGGAGGGAAGCGACGGAGCAAACTGCCGACGGGCCTCGGGGGACGAGCCGCGTGGGCACCAGGGAAGCACGGGCGGGCGGAGGCCATGCCGCTCCCCACCCGCTGATGCTCTGCAGCTTCCTTGCGGACTGGCTGCGCCCAGACCGTCCTGAAACCCTGAAGGGGACATTCACTGGCCGGAGACGGCCCGCTGCACACCGTGCTGGTTGATCACACAACTGCCGTCCCCCCACCCCCAGTTCCAGCAGGCCTCAGGTTTGGGGGACACTTTCTGCCACCACTTTCTTGGGGGAGGTGGGCCCGGCCACAGCCAGGAGGGGAGTTGTGATTGGTTCAAGCTGGTCACGGCTGCAAGTCCTTCAGGCGTGGGCATAGAGTGCAGTCAGGCCACTGCAGAATGAAGGAGTCTGCTAGGTGATGTCTACAGTGAGGGGTCCTCACAGATGAGAGCAGCACAGGTAAAATCAGTCCCCCTTCTCCTGAAAGATCTGAGTGCAATGCCTGGAACAGTGGCAGCCATCCTGTGACCATGAGGGGAGCTAGCTTGAGGACAACCCCAAATACTGAGGATTCCAGGGAAAAAAATGGAGGAAATGGGATCTTTGGTGACACCCTTCAGCTGCTGTGTTAATCAACCCTGGAACCACCTAGACTTCCTATGTGAGATACTGAATTGTCATTATCTGAGTCAGCTGCATAGAGGTTTTCCTGTTACTTTCAGCCCAAAGCACTAACTGTGACCCACTCCTTTCCCACACCCTTGGCATACTTAGGATGCTCCTCTGACAGCTCCCTGAAGATGCAGGCCAGGAAGAGTCTACTGTCTACTCCTAGGACCTGGGGCCCACAGTGTTGGGGACTCTCAGGCTGCTGTCAGACTCGTCCTCCTTCACGGGGCACAGAGCCGGGGCAAAGGCCAGGGCACCTGCTCCAGCCCTGGGGACCCACACTCCCCTCAGGTCGGAAGGTTCTCTTGTGTCTGCCTCCTCGGCGGCCCGTGGGCTTCCCCAGGGGTAGAAACCACCGTCATCCTGGTGGCCCTGAGCCCCAGCCCGCTCAGAGCCAGTGCATGGCAGGGGCTCGAGAAACGGTAGAACAGGAAGAGAAAATGAGCAGAGAAATGGGGAGGGGGGAGCAGGGGGGAAAGTGAGGAGGGGCCCGGGGACGGCTCGCAGGCAAAGCTACAGGAATGTGGCTTCCCTGGGGCACCGGCAGAGGCCCCACGAGGGGAGAGGTCAAGGCTGTGAGCCAGAAGGACAGAGACCGAGGGACCCAGAGGCCAGTGGCCACGGCCAAGTGAGCCTGCCAGCACCTGGTGCCAGAGGCCCCGGCGCCCTCTGCCTCCTGCCCCCGTGCTCTCCCCGCCGCTGCCGGGAAATGAGGGTAGCGCTTAGGCTTAGGCGATGAGCCTCCAGCTGTGCCTCCCTGAACTGCCACGAGGCTCCCCCAGTGCCAGGAGCTGCCTGTGTTCGCTCACCTCCACCACTCACGCCGCAGCTCGGCACAGCTGCTGATGCTGGCGGAGGAGTGCACAGACGTCCCCCGGGGATGCTGCTGCCACACGTGCTTCTCAGTGGCCCACCCCTCCTTCGCGGGCGCCTGGGGGGAGGATAGTGACAGGACAGGGAGGGCCGGGGGGGCCACAGGGCCGAGTGGTGAGTGGGTGCTGCCCAGCGCGGTCAGTGAGTGGGGACGCACCGCACACCGTCCCAGGCTCCCAGCCCCGCAGGGCAGCCACCACTGCCTCGTCCTGTCTGGGAACTGAGAGTGAAAAAAACCGAGGGGCTCGACTCTCGTTTCCCACTTGAACTTCTGTGACTCTGTTCCCAAGGCAGAGCTAGGGACCCCTTCCCCAGTCCTCTGAGGCGCTCAAGGGCATCGTGGACTGGAACTCCAGCCCACCCCGCCCCGAGGCAAGACCCGGGACATCCCACTGGAGGTCGCCGGCCAGCGAATGAGCATCCTCCCTGCCCTTCCTGGCGTACCTGCATTTCCTCCTCTGAAGAAGAGGGGCACACCAACTCCCCTGAAGGTGTCCTGGGAGTAGAGATTTGCCCATCAATCCTTGCACAGGAAGAGAACTTACTTGTGACTAATAATAGGGAACGTTTCTGAGTGCCAAGTTGTGAGCTGAGAACTTAGGCAGAATCTCATCCGTACTCAGGGCACGAGGTAGGCATGCTGCCCGCGACACCCAGCCCCTGCTCTTCCTTGCTAACAATGCCCAGCCCCCGGCGAGACACCAGGACTCGTTGCGGGGGCGGGGGGGGGGCATCCCCCTCCCATCTCTCCAGCCTACCTTGCAGCTCCTGGTAACTGTGCATCTCACTTCTGGCCAGTGGGTCAGAGCTTAATCTGCCAGCAGAGGGGGCCAGTGAGATTCTTGGGAGACTGTTTGCCTTCCTGCTAAAAAAAAAAAAAAAAGAACAGCAGCATCTGGCAAGGCCCTTCTTCTTTCCCCTGCCTTGAACTCAGGCATGATGTCTGGAAGGGCAGCAGCCATCTTGTGGCAGTGAGGTGACAGGCATGAGGATGAACGCAGCGTGCAAATGAGGGAAAGGTGGAGAGAGGGAACACCCAGACCTTGGCTCTGTGCTGACAAGTCCTCATTTGTTAGGTGGGCTTCCTGTTACTTGCACTGAATACACCCCTGCCGGACGCAGACAGGAAATGTCATATCTGTTCCACAGACAATAAAAACGGGGTGCCCTGGACAACAGAATGAGGAAGAAATAGAGCTAGAGTTCAGACCCAGAGCCTGGACACCAGAGCCTGAGCTCTTATTGCCTATAAAGTTTGCTAAACAAATGACTCATATAAATAAGATTGCAAGGAAAACATTTATCTTATTTAAAAGGGTAATTACAGGCTAATTACAAATGAGTCCTGCCTTCCTATTAAATCCAGTGCAGTGGCCCCAGCTCTCAGGGCCACTGTGTCCTTTCCTGGCCACGGTCACTTGGATGGCCCCTCACGGGCAGATCTGGGACTCACCAGGCTGAGCAAACGCAAACCCTGTTCTGATCCAGGCCATCTGCCGTGGGATGGGGCCTTAGGCAGCCTGCAAGGACGCCACACCCCAGCCCAGCCTGAGCCTGCAAGGGAGCCTCTGCCCTGAGCCCCGCCTCCAGTTACAGGCACCTTCGGAGCCCCTCCCCGAGCTGCCACTCCAAGCCCCCTTGGTCAACACTTGACCTTAGCCTGGAGGACAGAGCCTTTGGGTTCCCTCTGTGTCCCCACAGTGAAGCTGCTGTTCTGTCCTGTCCCCGCGGGTGCTGCTTGGCCTCTGGCCTGGACCATGTCACGTTGCCAATGCCCCACGTCCCACCCACAGCCTGTCAGATGGGGGACGCGGCCTGGCTCAGAGCAAGCCCTCACTTGTGGGTCAGGGCAGGGACTCGCTGGCTGGTAGCTTGAACTTTCCCTTGCGCGCTGTTCCTGGGGCTGAGAGAGCGTGGAAATTCACCAAGTGCTTTACCACAAGTCCCCCAGCTCCCCAGGCCCCTCGGGCCTCCTCCCCTCCCCCTCCCAAGCATACTCATTTCCTCCAACTGTCCTCTTCCAGGTACTGATAGACCCAGCAGGTCCCCAAGGGGCCTGGCCAGCCTGTAATGAGCCCACGCCCCCTGCCCCGGGCTTCCAGGGGCCTGAGGCTCTGCAGGCAGAAGTCGGGGAGCTGGTGTCCTGCGGCGAAGGCGCCAGCAAATCTAGGCTGACGCTGTCACCTGTATCCCAGCCGCGTTTCCGGTGACCGGTAGGGAGGATGCCTGTGGGACTAGAGGAGGCGCTGTGAGCTAGACGCACAGCGTCCTGGCCTTGCCTCTCCGCCCCTCCTCCCAGGTTGAGAGAGGACTGGCTGCGTGTGATTGAATGCATTGGGAATCTGAGCACTCACTCTCCCCTCAGTCTCGAGAAGCCAGACTAGCACTTTGCAGCAGTGGGTGTTTTAAAATGAGACGCAGTCTCTGGGGGACCGAGCAGGGGGCCAGACTCTGGCTCTGCCCAGGCCAGCTGCAGATCCCTCTCCCTGTCCCCCTACTTTTTAAAAAATTGTGATTTAAAAAAAAAACCCACATAACATAAAATTGACCACCTTAATCATTTCTAAGTGTACAGTTCAATACAGTTAAGTACATTCACATCATTGTGCGACCGTCTCCAGAACCCTACATCTTATAAAACTGAAGCTCTGTCCCCTCCCCCAGCCCCTGGCCTCACCCTCCTGATTCTCTATGATTTTTTACCTCCTCCAGGGACCTCATATAAGTGGACTCACGCAGCACCTGTCCTCTGTGATGGGCTTATTTCATCGAGCACAGTGTCCTCAGGTCCATCCAGGGCGTAGCAGGTGTCAGAATCTCCTTCCTTTTTAAGGCTGAGTCACCTTCCACTGCGTGCAAAGAGCACACTGTGTTTCTCCATCATCTGTCGACGGGCACTCAGGCCCTTCCAGCTCGTGGTAACTGCGGGTCACGCTGCTCTGAGTGGGTGCAGGTATCCGTGACATCCTCTGGCTCATTGGAAGATGAGGGGGAGACGGATGCCCCTGCGTGGCTGCCCGGTGGTTTCCAGGCCGGGCAAGAGCCCTGGGGGGGCTCCTCGGAGGCCCTGGAAGGGAGGGGAGGAAGAGCCCTCACCCTCACCTCCTCCCAAGGTAAAAGCTTTGGCTTTTACTCTCAGTGAGGTGGGCAGCCGCTGGGGCTTCTGAGCGAGTGTCGTGGGCTGACTTTAAAAGGACTCTCGGGGGCTTCCCTGGCGGCGCAGTGGTTGAGAGCCCGCCTGCCGATGCAGGGGACACGGGTTCGTGCCCCGGTCCGGGAAGATCCCACATGCCGCGGAGCAACTGGGCCCGTGAGCCATGGCCGCTGAGCCTGCGCGTCTGGAGCCTGTGCTCCGCAACAAGAGAGGCCGCGACGGTGAGAGGCCCGCGCACCGCGGTGAAGAGTGGCCCCCACTTGCCACAACTGGAGAAAGCCCTCGCACAGAAACGAAGACACAACACAGCCAAAATAAATAAATAAATAAAAATAAATAAAGGACTCTCAGCGGCTGGGTTTAGAATGGACGGAAGAGGGGTAAGGGCAGAGTCGGGAGGCCAGCTGTCAGAGGCCCTGCAGGAAACAGGCGGGACACTCATAATGGGATCATTGGGGAAAAGTTTCTTTTCAAACGTACGAATGGAGACGGCACACAGAGTAACCCAGGGCTTAGGAGCAGCTGAGCTGTAACTTCCTTCCACGTCATGGGGAGGAAGCAGTTACTCCTGGAGTCTAAGGGGGTGTGATGGTCAATTCCACGTGTCAACTTGACTGGGCCACAGGCACCAAATGTTTGGTCAAACATCATGCTGGCTGTGACCATGAGGTGCGCTCTGGATGAGATGAAAAGTCTATAGTCTATCAAGCTATAGACTTGGGACATCCCTGTTAGCCCAGTAGTTAAAACTCTGCTTTCCCACTGCAGGGGGCACAGGTTCAATCCCTAGTCAGGGAACACGCCGTGCAGTGTGGCAAAAAAAACAAAGAAGCAGAAGAAAAGTAAATAAATAAATAATCTATAGACTTTGCCCTCCCTGGTGTGAGTGGGCCACGTCCAGTCAGTTGAGGGTGTCAATGGAACAAAGGGTGACCCCTCCTGCAAGTAAGACAGACGGCTGCCTGACAGCCTTTCAGCTGGGACATCGCTTTCTCCTTCCTTTGGACTTGAATTGAAACATGGCGGCTCTCGGAGGTCTCCAGCTGTCAGGTCTTTGGGCCCCAGTGACACCACCGCTCTCCACGTCCCCGGGTACACAGCCCGAGGCTTGGTCGGCCCACAATCGTGAGAGCGCCTCCCCTGTAATGAATCTGTTTCCCTTGCTGCACACACCCAACCGGTTCTGGCTCTCTGTAAAGTCCTGACTAGTGCAGGGAGGAAGCCATGCGGGGGCAGCCCGCGAAGAGGAGTGGTAGTGCTGGGCCGGCCTGGGGTGCGCCTGCTCTCTCCAGGCTCCTGCTGGCTCCCCGCTGGACTCGGCTGCGTGGTCCACACAGGCGACCCCCGTGGGCGGGGCAGGAGCCTGGACACCAAACAGAAGGCGCGAACGTGCGCAGAGGGCAGGACGCTGCTGTGAGCCAGGGAAGGAGCCGGGCTGGCCGGGGCCCGGGGGCCTGGGCTGGGCAGCAGTGGGCGGGCTCCGGATGTAGTCACAGGCAGAGCCGGAACGAGAAAGAGGGGTCACGGCTGGCCCCAAGGTGGGTGCGGGGCAGCCAGAGGATGGGGTTGCCAGTGACCGAAATAGCCTTCTTTGCCTCCTGCAAAGATTTCTTTGGAAGAAAGGACTCAATTGCTAAAGAAACTGTTATGAAATCCCTGCTGTGATAGTTGATGTTTTGTCGACACACATCCCTGTATTGCCACCTGTCCTCCTCGCTGTCCCCTGGAGCACGGAGGGGAGGGATTCAGCGATCGGGGAGACTGAGCCTGGGTACAGGGCCTCCAGTACAGCTGCGTGTGTTCACAGTTGCTGGATGAAGGAAGGAAAATTGATGTGGAATGATGGGAACTACTGACCTTTCCTCCTCTGCTGTGGAGCTAAGCCTGGAGCCCTTATTCCTTCTATCTGTCTGTCCTTCCACTGCTCAGAGGACATGTGGGTGCTCACCAAGCATTGCAGTGCAAGGGTGTGTGCAGGGGGTGTGTGTGTGCAGGGGTGTGTGTGCAGAGGGTGTGCAGAGGAGTGTGTGCAGGGGTGTTTGTGCAGAGGGTGTGTGCAGGGGGAGGGTGTGCACAGGGCGGGCAGGGCTGGGGGCACACACTTCTCTCCCACAATGCAGGCCCGGGAACAGCTCACTAGCCAGCGCTCTCTGGGCAAAGGTGGGAACGTGTGGCCTGTGTGCACAGGAGCTGAGCTTGGGTTACAGACTTTTTACATCTTTTGTGACCCTGTTCTTCTTCCTTCCTGTCCCCCCACCTCCCTGTTCTGCCAAACTTGTAAATCACTATTGTCCCATGGATGCGGGGTCGCAGCGGGTGAGGTTTAAGTTTGATTTTGGAGAGAGCTAATATAACCGCTGCCCAGTCTAGGAACAGCCTGACTTCCCCCAGCGTCCTCTCCCCTGTTCCTGTCTCTGCATCCCTGATCCCTCACACCCTCCCCCGCTCCCACCCCACTACCCTCGAGGTGGCAGTTTTAAGACAGGTGTGCAAATGTTTGCTGTTCTTCCCATTGAGAGTTGGGGCCCGCATCTGCTCCCTTGGAGCCCAGCCCAACCTGGCTACCAACTGGTAGCCCGTGAAATACACGAGGCGAGGCTCCGTGACTTCCAAGGCAGACCACAAGGCAAAGGGTTCCACTGCGTTCTCTTGGGATCTAACTCTCAGAGCCCAGCCACCGTGCTGTGAGGAAACCCAAGCAGCCCCTGAAGAGGGAAAGTCAGTCTCCCAACCCTTGGCCCCTGCTGAGGTCCCAGACAACAGACAGCACCAAGCTGCCAGTCGTGTGAGTAAACCACCCTGCAGGTGGATCCTCCAGCGCCCGTTAAGCTGCCCCAGTTGACACTGCATGGGACAGAGATGAGCCTTTCCTGCTGAGCCTTGCCCAAAATACCCATTTGGGAGCTAAATAGATAATTGCTTTTATTTTTAAGCCACTAAGTATAACTTAGTATGCAGTAATAAACAACTGATATCTCACTATTTCCTAAAAAGTATACACAACATAGTATGCCCATGGTTTCCTACTTTTGTTCCTTCTGTATCTTATATCCTATCTGTTCCTTATAATGACTCCTTCAAGAGGCTCCTATTGGTGAACTCCTATTCATCCTTTAAAGCCCAATTCAAATGTCCCTTTCACTATGAAGCTTTCCCTAAAATTTCTCTCCCTCTTTTTCCCACCATAAGGAGAAAATGATTGTCCCTTCCACTATGGTGACAAATGCATCACTTATGCCTCACAGCACTCAGCCTGATTTAGCTGAGTGGTGGGTTTGAGACCAGCCTCCATGGATAGACTCTAAGTATGTATAGCAAGCATCATGTCCAGTCTTCCTTCCAACACTGTGTCTCTCATCTCCAGTGCCTGGTGAGGGGCCGACACCAGGAAGATGCCCTAGGAAAGTGGGTTAAATTTATGGGGGTTGAGATGCAAGACTGACCAAGGAAAAGCTGGGATACTCTTCCCCTCATAGCCCTTAAGAATGAAGCCGCATGTAAGTTCCCTCCTCCCTGGCATAAGTGATATGCCTTCCTGGACGACAGATGAAGGGTGAGCCCTGAGGTCTGAGGGCCAGAGGGCTCTCTGAGCTTGGTAATGCCCTTAGCTCTTGCTTTGGTCCCACCCTTCATTTTATTCCTGCTAAGAAATCCCTCCTCTGAAGGATTCAGCTCTGAAGTCCCCTGCCCTCCCCACTGCACCCCACAGCTCCTGGGGTTTCACAAGGTCCTGCAGCAAGAGGGGCCCAGTAGCTGGAGTGGGCCACAGTCGGCAACGCATACACAGCAAGATATATTTTAGAGCTATTAGAAAGGCATCTTTCTCTGCACAGCTGGTAGGGGCAACACCTCGCGCTCTACCCACCACCCTAGCTTCTTTGCAGGAACTCTGAGGGCTTCCCAGCAGGCTGGGTAGACCCAGGCCACCACCATGCCTGTAAAATGAGCCATGTGACGTTGACAGAGATTTCTAGCAGGTCCCAGGCTTAGACTGTTAGAGTTGGTCATGGCCGCGGTCAGCAGGTGCTAGAACAGGCAGGGGCCGTTCCGGGGGCCACAGCTCCCGTCATGTGGGGATGGCCACCCACAGTAGAGACAGAACACAGACACACAAGTGGAGAGGAAAGTGAGCATTTATTTAAAATGGAAGAGTCCGGAGGAGGGAGAAATTAGGAATTTGAGATGAACAGATACCCACCACTAGATATAAAATAGATAAACAACAAGGACCTACTGTATAGCACAGGGAACTGTATTCAATATCTTGTAATAACCTATCATGGAAAAGAACCTGAAAAATATATACATGTATATCTATAACTGAATCACCTTGCTGTACACCAGAAACATTGTAAATCAACTATACTTCATTTTTTTAATTTAAAAAATTAAAAAAAATTTTAACATCTTTATTGGAGTATAATTGCTTTACAATGGTGTGTTAGTTTCTGCTTTACAACAAAATGAATCAGTTATACATATACATATGTTCCCATATCTCTTCCCTCTTGCGTCTCCCTCCCTCCCACCCTCCCTATCCCACCCCTCTAGGTGGTCACAAAGCACCGAGCTGATCTCCCTGTGTTTTAAATTAAAAAAAGAAAATGAAAGAGTCACTCCAAATCACAAATTTTAAGAAGTTGATGAATACCACAAAAATCACAAAACCTAGAAAAATTACACATTCTTTTTATTTATTAATTGACCAACACGCCTCTATGGTAATTTTTCTAATCTTGGTACGATTTGTAATGAAAGGTACGCAGAATCCATCTGAAACTCACGAACAACTCACGTGCCTGTAGAAATCGCTGTCCTGCCAAGCTGAGCCTGAACGGAGCCCCGCCCACAGCGCGGACTCCCCGCCGGGGACACACAGGCGTTTGCCATGGGGACACTTGCTTCTGGCATTCCTCTGTCGGTGGCAGCCCTGCGGGCCGATTTGCTGGAACCAGCAGGTTTGTCAGGACAAGATACACCAAGAAGCCCTCTGACCTGTGGAAGGCGTGCGCTGTGGCCTCACGTGGTGCTAGCACCAGTTTGGACCCGCAGACATAAGAATTTTGATCAGATTCTGTCGTGTGTAATTCCCGTCGGAAGAGGCGACAGCGTATGGCATGTTTATAGTTACGGACAGTCAACATCAACCGCTTCCTAGCAGGAGAGCCAGGCCCCGATGAGAACCAGGTCCCCTGCTGGCAGCTTCCGGCCTTGGAAGAACCTTCCGTGGACCGGCTCGTGGGCTTTTCTCCGTCCACTCCCGTGCGCTGCCAGTGGGGCACTGCGGGGCGCTCACGCGGCAGCTGGGTGTCCTGTCACGAGGCCAGCAGCCCCGCAGGCAGGCGGTGAGTGTCCCTGGAGCCGCCCTGCCCTGGATGGCTGCACACAGCTGTCCAGGTGGCTACACAAGCCGAACTGTTTCCCCACTGGCTTCCTCTTAGCTGGACCCCAAGGCCCAGGGCCCCCCCGGCACCACCCGGCAGAGGGGACATCGGTCGGAGAAGCTGAAATGCAGACGGGCGGAGGCCTTGACCAGCGGGGCTTGCACTGTCTTCCTTTCACATGCATTAGGTGCTCATTGCATACAAGGGTTGGGGGCAGGGGGGGGGCCTGGAGCTTCCCAGAAAAATGGGTCCCCAGCCTAGAACCGGGGCAGGTGAGATGTGGGGGAGGTGAGGCCCAGGCTGTGGACGTTACCTCTGACCTGGCCCAAGTCAGCGGCCTGGACACAGGAGCCAGCACAGGGCCCCCTCTGTCCCCTAGCCTCCCCGAGCCAACAGGGATGCTGACGCTACCCCCAGGACCGTTCTGAGGTTTAAGGAGAAGGTCTGCCACAGCTCCTGGTAAGTCAGAGCGCTGGACACGCATCCAGGGCCAGTGTCACTGCAGAAGGTGCTCTCCAGGGACGGGTCTGCCTCTTTAACACAGGAGGCTGTGCTCTGACCCTCGTGGGGTGGGGGTGAGCCAGCCCTGCCTTCTGAAACCAGGGTAATCCCGCCGAAGTCACCCCCACCGCCCTCCTGCTGTCAGGCGGGGATTAGAGAGGAGGCCCGTGGATTAACCAGTTCATTTCGTCACACCTTCTCCCACCAGCCGCTCTCCTGGAAGCCTGCGGCTGCAGGGCAGAGAAGGGACCCCCACCCACACTGGGCATTGCAGCCAGGACCCGACTGGAGGCTGGGGAACCCCAGGCTTTCCCCGACCCGGAAGGCAGAAGGCTCGGGGCCGTGCCAGGGATCTGGGCAGACAGAGCTCGGGGTCTGAGGCTGCTCTTTCCTCTCCTTGGCCCGACCCCAGCAGGGGCACCTTGCCCGGACCCCCCAGGGTCCACCCAGCTCCCAGCTCCACCCACGGCAAGATGCCCTCCCACCGGTGGCCAGAGGCCTGGGCCTCCCTGCAAAAGACGGTGGTCACCCTGTGCCTGCTGTGCAGCACGTCCCTGTCCCCCACGCGGGGGCAGGCCAGGATTCCTCTGGAAACGTAAGCCTCAAGAGCCCCCCCCATAAACCCCTCCCTCCCTCCCCCCCCCCCCAGCCAACCTCAACCCTCGGCCTCCCCCAGCCTCCAGGCTCTCCAGGGCTCAGCTGCCTGCTCCCCCTGTCTTGCTGTGAAGACCTTTTCTTCACCGGCCTCTTCTCTTCCCCAAACCTCTGCCATATGGGGCCCTACCGTCACCCCCTGCCCAGACACCTGACAGTCCTAGGAGAACTGAGCACAGGGGCCCACACTCTTCCTGGGACGGCAGGCAGTGTCCCCAGACCCTGAGGGCAAGGCTCCTTCCAGGGCGATCACACACTGAGGCAGCTGCAGTAGGAGCTGAGCTGCTGGACGTGACCATCTCAGCTCCACAAGGATTCGTTAGGAAACATTCTGAGAGGGTGAAGCGGTCCTAAACCGACCAATAGCTCTGCAGCCAGGAGCCAGGTGGATGTGCACGGTGGGGGCCGGGGGGTGTCTCCATTCCCTTTCTACACCTGCCTGCCTCCCTCCAGTCCCCAGTCCTACATCCTGTCACTAAAACCAGCTCCAGGGAAGCTATCGGTCATTCACACTTTGGTATAATCTAACTTAATGTGTGACTCTCTGGGGGTGTCTGGCCTCTAGTCCTTAGTTCTGGCGGTTCCGTTAAGGCCAGTTCTGATCCGTGTGGGAGCAGAACATTCAGGACTCAAGGGGCTACCTGCTCATCACACCTGAGCCCAGGAGGACAGCCAGCCTCGTGTCTGACAGAGGGGGTCCTGCAGCCCCACGAACACCTGGGGTTTGTGTGGAGCTGAGCTAAGGCGGGCTTTGAGCAGCTCTGTCCCCGTCGAGGGGTCCCACCTCTAGCTGTTACAGGCCTGGTGCTGCCAGGTGCTCCGCAGATGACTCTCCAGTCCACACAGTGAGGTGGGGAACGGTCTCCTGACTCTGCAGTAGAGGAAACGAGCTCAGAGAGGTCAGACGGCCACCCCACACTCGCGCAGCCTGCAAATGGCCGTGCCACACTTGAACTCGAGTCGGCCTGGCTGGGACCTCACCTCCACACCCCCTGCCAGCCTGAACCCTTCATGGTGGGGGGAGGTGTTGAGAGTAACCTTCATCCCGGAGCACACCCCAGCTAACAGTACCGGCAAGCTCCAGGGACAGGCTGAGCGCCGGCTAGCGAAGGCTGGAGCCCAGGCCTGCGTAGAGGGGACCGGCCACACGGGGCGCCCGAGCGTCCGCCGAGGGGAGGGCCCACAGCCACGCCCGTGTCTGCACGCGCCCACCGCCCTGCAGCCAGACCTCCCCCGGGCTCCGGATCCCTGCCCCCCAGTGAATCCTTCCCAGTCTTTCCCCACAGAGACCGGCGCCTCCCCCACGCCTTCCCCTCCCACTCAGGGCTCGGCTTCTCCTGCCTGCCTGGCTTCTCCCACCTCCCAGATCTGTTCCCACCAGGACCCCCAAAGGTCTCCCCGCCCAACCCAGTACACACTCCTGGCTTCACCTCCTGGCCTGCTCCCAACACTCGGCTCTCCCTTCTTGAGTCTCAGCGCTCTCCCGGGTCTGCCCGGGCGCCCACGTTAACCTTTGTCTTCCTCTAACGCCCCTTTCCCGCCGTCGGCCCCGGGAGCGCCGCTGCTCCCCGGGGTTTGTCCTTCACTCACAGACCTTCTCAGCCAGCATCCCCTCCCTGTGAGCCCGTCCGCCTCAGAACCCCGGCTCCCACCCACCAACCAGTGACCCCCAGCCCTGACTCCCCCTGCTAGACCCACATTCCGCTGCCACGGGCTGCTCTTCCTGAACATCACCGGAGCTTTGAAATTCAAGTTTGTGTCTTTCCAGATACAATACGAGGGACTTACCCGGCAGTCCAGTGGTTAAGACCTTCCAGTGCCCGGGCTGGGGGAGGGGAGTCAGATGCAGGTTCGATCCCGGGTGGAGGGAGCTAAGCTCCCACCGGCCTCGCAGCCAAAACACTGAAACATAAAACAGAAGCAATATTGTAACAAGTTCAATAAAGACTTTAAAAATGGTCCACATCCCCCACCCCCCAAAAAAAGATGCAATGTGTTGGGTGCTTTCTGGAGCCGGGCAGCTCACAGCTGCCCAACGGCACCCAGTAGCCTCGCTGCAGGGACCTCCCCTCCTGCCTCTCCCAAGCTGCACGCGTCACCTTCTGCCCTCCCCAGCTTGTTCCCCGATCGTCCTGATAGTCTTAATTTTATTCAATAATACCACCATCGGCGCAACCACCCAAGCTGGAGACCTGGAAGCCATTTTGTTACCGAGCCCAAGCTCCTACTGCTCGCCACACAACAGGACAATCGAGAGACAAGTCGTTGGGGCAAAGAAATGGCGACTCTATTCGGAAAGCCAGCAGACCGAGAGGGCAGTGGACCAGTGTCCCAAAGACCCGTCTCACCCGGGTTGGAATTCAGGCTGCTGTTATACTAAAGGGGAGGTGGTGTGTTCGGTTGTTGCCAACTTCTTGGTGCCAGGAGTCCTTTGTTCTTACAGCTGTCCACGTAGGTCAGGTCATGTTGTTTCTATAAACCTCAAACAAGGAAATTCCCTGGTGGTCCAGTGGTTAGGACTTGGTGCTCTCACTGCTGTGGCCTGGGTTTAATCCCTGGTGGGAGAACTACGATCCCCCAAGC
The DNA here is from genome assembly GCF_949987515.2 of Delphinus delphis. Classification (NCBI taxonomy): domain Eukaryota; kingdom Metazoa; phylum Chordata; class Mammalia; order Artiodactyla; family Delphinidae; genus Delphinus; species Delphinus delphis. Next base: position 2,269,648 of record NC_082693.1, read on the forward strand.
CGCGCCTCTCAGACAAAGAAAGAAAAAAAGAAAAACCTCCAACAAGGCAAATGTTACTCTCTCTCCTGCAACTTTTTATCTCTATATGCATGAAAAGTGCTACCCCCTTAAAGGTCAGAGTCTTGAGAATGGGCTGTGCTGTATATTTCAGGCTATAGGCAACCTTAACTCGTAGCAAAAGCAATAGAATACAAAGGTTAAAATAAAAGAAACAGATCCACCGTGGAGTCAGGTTTGTTCATCCCTGTTCCAGTTTTTGACCCCTCCAAGCTCCTCTGTCCTCTCTACCTAGAGTTCTCGGCCAAATCTCTTTGATGGGGGAGACTCTCCCGGACTTCAACACTGAGTCAGAGCCCACCTCTGCCAGGAAGCCTTCCCTCACCACCACCACCCCTCCCCCAGCTTCGATGGTGCCCCTTCAAACGTGCATGGCGCCCTCTGTACGTGGAGGGGTGTCACTCTAACTAACTGTTCCACAAAGGCAAAGACTGGGCACCGCTCATGCCCGTGCACGATGCCCAGCACATAGTAGGGCCTCGATCATTGTCGGTTGAGTGACCGAACGAATGCTGACCTTGGCATGATCACGTGGGGGAACTCCTTTTGCTCCATCTGGAGAGGCTCAGGCACAGCCCCGTGTGGCCTCGCCCCCAACCAAGGGCGGGATCTCAGGGCACTTGTGGGGGCGGGTCTCCCCGTGAGGCTGCCTCATCCTCCCTGCCCGCCGGCCCCGGCCTCTCAGACTCAGCTCAGAGCCTCAGCCTCCCTGCCTCACGCTCCCTGCGCAGGGCAGCTGGGGGATGACTGGCCGAGGAGCTGCAGCTGTGTGAGTCCTCGGGGTCCCCCCCCCGCCTGGTCAACCCCGATCTCGTCCCTTCTTCTCCAGCCCTCGGGGGCGGGGGGCTAGGCTTGGCTCCGGGCGGTCAGCCCCTGCCCCCCAGCAAGGGTGTTGGCATCACAGTGTGGCTGCCAAGCCTGATGGGTCCTCTGGGCCCCTGTCCTGGCCGGGAGGGACCACAGCTGCCGGTGTGTTTTCCTGGGTGTACGTCAGGGTGTGTGATTGCGTGTGTGCATCTGTGTATACGTGTGTGTGTTATGTGTGTCCCTGCATGTTTGTGCGGGTTTGTATATGTGCATCGGTGGGTGTCTCTGCATGTAGACACTTGCCTCCTGTGTGTGCGCATCTCTGCGTGTGTCTCCTTGTGTGTGCTCACGCGTGAGTGCACACACACGTACTCCCACTGTCCTGCAGAGTGAAGCTGTGGGCAGACACCTTCGGCAGGGACCTGTATGACACTGTCACCAAGTACTCGGGCTCCCTTCTGCTGCAAAAGGTCAGTGACCGCCCCCCCTCACCCTGGGGCTCCCGGGGCAGCTGGCGTTAAGCCGTCCTGGTGGAGAAGCAGGACGTCTGGGTGTGAGGGCTCTTGGGGATCATCTAACCCAACCCCCATTTCAGATAGGGAAACTGAGGCCCAGGGAAGGGAATGATTTGCCCAAGACACAGAGCAAGTCGGGGGGTGGGGTGCGCAGTACGGTCGGGTGGCCAAGAGTGTAGTGGCAGCTCAGGGGCCTGGGAAACCCACGCCTAGATGAGATGGGGGAAGAGATGGTGGGGTGAGGAACAAAGGGGAGAAGAAGCAGGAGCTGGTGGACCGGACACAGGCCTGCTGCCTCGGGGCAGAGAGAGGTCGGTGGGAAGACCCTCGGACAGAGAGCCGCCCACCCAGTGCTCGACCTGCCGCCACGTCTCCAAGCACTAGAGAGCCACCGGGGCCCAGCGAGTCCAGTCCGGCCCTGCCTGGCCCCTGGGCACAGGCTGACAGCCGGCTTCTCGCTCAGCCCCCACAAGCTCCCATCCCGCTGGTATCCCGACTCCCAGGCCAGTGCTGAGGATGGCGCTGCCGTCCTGCTGCGAGTCGCTGAGATCAATAGTCACCATCTCAGCCCCACTGCAGCTTCAGCACCTTTCTCTAAGTGCTGCGGAAAGGGGAGCCTCTGGCTTTTATGGCCGTGCTTGTCCCCTCCCCCAAGCTGGGGGCCCGCTGTCCTGACCGCAGGGCCGCAGCAGCCATGCCCGCTCCCCTCGCCACCCCACACAGGCTCCCCCCACCCTGTGGCTGTTCTGGGTAAAAGCCTTGCACGTGACACATCTTACAGTTTGGGGAACTGAGTAACTCGTGCCCAGGTGGCACCCAGGACACACGGTGAGGGAGCACCTCCCGGGGGCCCAGATGGCGACTCAGCGGCCCTCTTAATGCCCCCAGGCCCACTGGCCAAGAGTCAGGCAGCACCCACCCCTGCAGCGCATGGGGGGCACAGACACCACGAGCCTCACAGCCCCTGAGAGCAGCCCCTGCGCTGGCTGTGTGACCTCGGTCAAGTTCACGACCTCTCTGGGACTCAGCCTCCCTCTGAAGGATGTGAATCCGAGGACATCTGATAAGAGGTGTCCCTTGTCGGTTGTTGGGGGAGGTTTTACGAGGATGGAGGGCCATCCTGGCCCCAGTGTGAATGCACCAGTGGGAGGATGGAGGCCGCCGGCAGCCGGGGATGGACGTCCAGGTACAAGACAACAGGTGTGTGTCTCTCCACGTCCCCTGAACAGAAATACAAGGACGTGGAGCCCAGTCTGAAGATCAAGGAGGTGGATGGCTTGGAGCTGGTGAGGAAGTTCTCAGAGGACATGGAGACCATGCTCCGCAGGAAAGTGGCAGCCGTCCAGGTGCTCAGGCCTGCGTGCTGATGGGACACGGAACCCCCTCCCTGAGCCCCGCTACACCACCTTCTCCTGCCTTGTAGCCCATGAGCCACAAGACCCTTGTAAAGGACGGGGTGGGGGGCAAGCGGAGAGTGGGGAGGGCCGGGCGGGCACCCTGCCTTAGGGAACAGCCTCCAGGGTAGGAGAGTCAACCACGGTGCTAAGAAGGACCTGCGTCAGGACCTCCGGTTCAGTGATGGGACAGAGCAGGGCAGAGTGAGGGCGTAGGAGTCACGGGCTGAGTGAATGGCGGGGGCTGGAGGGTGGGAGCGTAGGGGGGTGAGAGCGGGTGGCGTGAACTCCCTCTCTCCTCCCCCAGCCTCTCCCCTCCTGCCACACAGACCCGCCCTTCATGGCACCCAAGTGCTGCCCTGATGGGGGCCCAGGGCCCAGGTGTTTCGTCACTGCACAGCCACCTGGCTTGGCCTGGTAGAAACGGGACGTGTCACTTGCCTGGCATGAAGTGCTTCCCTGACCCCTGTGGGGACCTGGCGGGTGTAAACCAGCAGGTGCTGTGTGCCAGGAATTGGCCACCCCAGACCAGCGTTATCCCCAAAGGAACTCCTTTCGGGGGTCCAGGAGAACAAGGAGGGAGGAGAGGGGTCTGGGCTGCGGACCCGCCAGGGAGGCCGAGGCTGTGCAGAGGATGGGCGAGGGTGGCCGTGGTGGGGGACAGGCTGCAGCCCCACCGGTGTCCGCCCATTTCCCCGCCTCCCCGCAGGTTGCCGGGGCCCCCTCTCCCACCTGTGACGATTTGCAGCCTCTTCTCTGCAGGCTTAGTTAGGGCAGGGGCTCTTAGCGTCAGGAAGCAATGAGGGATACCTGGGGACCACCCACAGCAGGGGAGGCTGACCCCCAGAGAAGCCAACACAGTAGTAACACCCGCCTCCTTCAGTCAGCTGGCCTGGGCGGAGTGCAGACACCGGGGCACAGGGATGCCTCTCTTTAGGTGCCAGCCCTCCTGGCGCCAGAGCACAAGAGGTCCTGAGACACCTCCAGAGCCCAGGGCGCTGGGCTCCGGGGGCTCCAGGGGCACCGCATCCTTTCCACAGCCTCAACATGGAAAACCAACCCGGGGGGCACTTGCTCTGTGGACCTTCTCCAAGCTTGAGGCCCTGCTCCCTGCTGGGGGTGCCCCCAGGGCCACAGCCACGGACCCTTCTATGAGGGTGCCCGTGGGGAAATTGCCTGGAGAGCGGCACTCAAATAATCTTTGCCCCATGGAATTTCTTCATCACATCTCGGCATTGGGGGTCGGGAGTAGGGAAGCGAGGAGGGCCCTCCCTCCTTGTTGGGGATAACGCTGGTTCTGCCCAGTGTACACGAGTGTAAATAGAGACCCGGAGGGCAGCGGCTCCCCCTGGCAAAGCCAGCTTAGGAGCTCTGGTCTCCTCTCCCCCACCCCCGGCTTTACTGAGGTATAATTGACAATCAAAAGTTGTGTATACTAAGATGTACAACCTGATGGCCCGATATACACATCCATTGTGAAACAGTCACCCCAACCAAGCCAGCCACCTTATCCATCACTCACAAATGGTAATTGTATTAAGGATACAATGCATTAAGGATAAATGGTATTTTCCTCCCTCCCCACCCCTTTCTTTCTTTTTGTATGAGAGGTGAGAACGCCCAAGAACAGCCCTCTTAGCAAAGGTCAAGCACACCCTACAATATTGTCACCTAAGCCACCTTGCTGTGCATCAGCTCTCCACAATTCACTCATCTTGCACAGCCGAAACTCTGTACCCCTCGACCAGCGCCCATTTCACCCTCCCTCCGACTCTGGCAACCACCATTCTACCCTCTGTTTCTAGGAGTTTGACCAGTTTAGATCCACACGTAAGTGACTCCATGCAGTATGTGCCTTCCTGCATCCAGCTGATTTCACTTGGCCTGACGTCTTCCAGGGGCACCCAGGTTGTCACAGATGGATCAATTTCCATTTGGAAAGAGCCCAAATGTCCACCAGCTGTTGAGCAGATAAACAAAAGTGGGCTATCCATAAAATGGAATATGATTCAGAAATAAAAAGAAATGATCCCACGTGCCTCAGAGCAAGTAAGCCCGTGCCCCACAGCTACTGAGCCCGTGGGTCACAACTACTGAAGCCCGTGCACCTAGAGCCCGTGCTCCGCAACAAGAGGAGCCCCACTCGCCGCAACTGGAGAAAGCCCGCGCGCAGCAACGAAGACCCAATGCAGCCAAAAGTAATAAATAAATTAAATAAATAAATTTATTAAGAAAAAGAAATGAATACATGTTAAACATGTCTGATACATGTTAAAATACGGATGGACCTTGGAAACATTGTGCTAAGTGAGAGACTCCAGACACAGAAGGTCAAACACTGGCTGACTCCACCTTTGGCTGCTGACTGTGTACAGACTGAATACAGAGGGAGAGATGGACACACATACACACATTTTAATAGACTATTTTTTAAAGCAGTTTCAGGTTGACAGCAAAATTGTGAAGAAAGTACAGAGAGTTTCCATTTACCCCCCTCCACAAACACAGCCCCCCCAAAACTATCCACACGCCCACCAGACGGTGTGTTTATACAATTAACGAACCTACGCTGTCACGTCATTGTCACCCAAAGTCCGCAGTCTGCACGAGGGTTCGCTCTCGGCGGTGTACGTTCCGGGCGTTTGGACAAACGTATGACGACGTGTCTCCATCATCAGAGATCATACAGACTAGTTTCCCTGCGCTAAGAAATCCTGTTTGCCGGCTACTCATCCATCCCTCCCCACAAACCCCTGGCGACCACTGACCTTTGTGCTGTGTCCCTAGCCTCACCTTCCCCACAGTGTCATGTAGCTGGAAGGACTCAGTGTGTCACCTTTCAGACTGGCTTCCTGTCCCTGTGACATGCACCTGCCTTCGGGCTACTGTGACTAGTGATGCTGTGTGCATTCGTGCGCAGGTGCTGGTCCGAGAGTCTGTCCCCACTTCTCGCGGGTGGGCCCTGGCAGTGGACCTTACGGGGCCCCTGGCCTCCTTCCCGCATTGACTCTCCCCTTCCCATCCCCGCCCGCAGAATCTGGTCGAGGCTGCCGAGGAGGCCGACCTGAACCACGAATTCAACGAGTCCCTGGTGGTGAGTCGTCCCCTCCCACAGCCCTGGGAGGTACGGTGCCTAATGTCCCAGCGCCCCAGGGGCTGGGGCCGCCTGAGGGTGGGACATGGGTGGGAATTGCATAGGCCCGGCTCCATCCTTCAATGTGCACCGGTTTGTATGAAGCTGTAGAGGTCTGATTCTGAACCACTGTATCTGAGGAGATATTTATGGCTGGCCAGAGGCCAGGCTGCAGGCCTTCTCTTCAGAGGGAAGCCCCCTGCAGGGACCCCCATTTTGTCCCCCAGGAGCCCTCCCCCCCTGCAAGATCTCGGGGTGCTGGCCAGGCTGCCTCCGTCTGTCCACCTCTCCCTGAATCTGTGTCCGCCTGTCAGTCTCCAGCGCTGGCTGCGTCCACATACGCCAAAGTGGGGACTGAAGCCGTAATCTAGACAGTTTACACCAAAACCCAAAAGAGTCAACCATCTGATCCAATGTCTGGATGGGTATTTGCCCCGAATCAGTGATCGTGGCCGGAATCCTCCGCCAGTGTGGACGTGGTGGTCAGTCTGTCCGCTATCCATCACGTGTGACTCTATCTCTCTCTCTCTCTCCCCTTCCCCTCCCTGGGCCCCCTGCCCTCCCGTCTTCTCGGTGTCGCCCTAGTTTAACTATTACAACTCTGTCCTCATCAATGAGAAGGACGCAGGTGGCGCCTACGTGGAGCTGGGGGCCGAGTTCGTCCTGGAGGCCAACGCGCACTTCAGCAACCTGCTGGTGAACACGTCTCTGAGCAGCGTGCAGCTGCCCACCAATGTCTACAACAAAGGTGCCCGCCGGACCCCAGCCTGCAGCCCCGCCTGGAGCAAACGGGGGTCCCCGGGGAGGGGGAAGAGGAGTGCGGGTGTGGACAGCAGTCGTGGGCGGCGTCGCTGCAGGCTGTGGGCACACGGGGGCGTGTGTGTGTGTGTGTGTGTGCACGCGTGTTCCGCGGGGGAAGACTGATCTCGTTTCCCCTGCACTTCCTCCTATAATCGTACCCTTCAGACCCGGATATTTTGAATGGAATCTACATGTCCGAAGCCTTGAACCCTGTCTTTGTGGAGAACTTCCAGAGAGACCCGACGCTGACCTGGCAGTACTTTGGCAGCTCGACAGGGTTCTTCCGCATCTACCCAGGTGAGGCCGCTGGGAGGCATCTCCACGGTCCTCGGGGCTCCGTCTCTGGGAACAAGGCGACGGAGGCACTGGAGATGGACCCTGGTCCAAAAGCGCCTCCAACCCCCCTCCGTCCCCTTCACAACCTGATAAGCACACTTTCAAGTTGATGAAGGAATGAACAAATGACGCCTCGGTAAGCAGCCAGTAAGCGCCCACCTGGACGCTTGTCCTGTGAGAAGCACATGGGAGGCGGAAAGGAGGGCAAAGCAATTCCCATCTTCACTGGAGAAGTGGGGCAGAGTCACTCATTCAGCAGCGGGGAAGGAAGCATCACAGGCTAGCGGCCAACCCAGCAGGCAGCGGGGAAGCCCCCTTGTCTACCAACGAACAGAAAACGGAAGCCCCTTCCACAGGGCCTCCAAGAGCGCTGCCTTCTTTTATTTCTCATTTAAAACAATTCACCACCACAGCTCATGCCCACTCGTCTTATTTTAGCCCCCTGTCCAGAAAGCCTTAATATTGCCCTGTTTTCTGAGATAGGAACCGGAAGGTGTGGCTGGCCAGGGTTCTGGACCTCCCCAGGCAATAGAAATTGACAAGAGGCCAGACAAGAAATTCAGGCAAGGCTGTACTGGGGCCCCTGCTGCGGCAGAGAGAGTGAGAACAACAGGTTCCCTTGCTCACCCCCTGGGGGGTGTAGGGGCGAGGCGAGCTGGTTCCTTATATGGGGTGAAGGTAGGGGTGTGTCCAGGGGTCGGGCTGGACGGGCGGCTTAGGTGTTTTGCCCACCCCTTTCTGGTGTTGAGAGCAGGGGGCATGCCCAGTACCCTGCTTTTGCTCTCGCCCTTCAGAAGTGGCAGTTGGGTTTTTTTGGTCTTTTTGTATCGTGTTGTCCATAATTTGCCCCAGCTCTGCAGGCACGCAGGTATTTTTAGTCCCTCATAGTTTCTTTGTTGCTGGAGGAGACGTCTCTCCAGGTGCAAGCACTGCAGCAGAGGGTCCCAGGTGCCAGGTCCCAGCCTGTCTCAAAGGGTCCTGAGGACAGCCATGTGTGTCCCCTGGGCCTCTCTTAGGAGGAGCACAAAGTGACCTCAGGGCTCACCGGTCCCCCTCAGTGGTACCTCTTGTCTCTGCCCAAATCCACAAGCCATTTGGTTCTTTTCCTGTTCTCTGGAGTCTTGATGAACAAGTTCATCCCTCTTCCATGGAACAGCCATTCAGATGCTTGAAGACAACTCCCCTGTCCCTCAAGCCTTCCCCAGGGTGGAAATCCCGCCACATCGGGGCTTCCAGAGCCGTCAACTTGTGTGCAAGCACAAAACTTGCCCATTTGTAAGCCAGGTTGTCGCTGTCGCTGCTGAGTTGCAGGAGTTCTCTATACATTCCGGATATTTCCTCCCATTCTACGGGCGGCCTTTGCACTCCGTCGACTGTGTCCTCTGATACACGGAAGTTGTTGCCTGTGCTTTCTGGTGTCAGCGTAGTGTTTTAGTTATTGTATTGTCTGCTTCTCAGTATTTTTGTATTCCCCTGTGATTTCTTCTTTGATCTCTCAGTTATTTAACTGTGTGCTTTTTAAATTTCCAAATACATAGGGATTTGATATTTATCTTTTTAGTATAAATTCCTAGTTCAGTTGCTTTGCAGTCAGAGGACACAGTGTATGTGGTACTGAATATATGAAGTTAGCTGGGATTTAGTTAATAGCCTAGTATGTCATCACGTTGTGTAAACATTCCATGTGTGCTTTAATCGCTGGATGAAAACTTCTGCTACGTCATTAGATCAGGCTTGTCAACCGTATTGTTTAGATTTTCTGTGTCTTTGCTGGTGTTGTGTCTGCTTGACTCTTGTTAGCCCTTATGACACCTTTTAAGTCTGTTTTGTCGGTATTCATAGCGTGATACCAGTATGTTCTCAGTTGGTATTTGCCAGACATATATATATTTTTTCCATCCTTTTACTTCCAATCTTCTATGTCATTTTGTTTTAGCCATATCTCTTGAAAATAGCTTATAGCTTTTTAATTTTTATGCAAACTGACACCTCTTTTACCATTTCGCAAGTTAAGCACATTTCCATGTATTATGTTGATATATTTGGGCATGCTATTATCTTATTTTTTAAATTTCTACTCACCCCTCTAGTTCTATGTTTCCTTTCTTCGTCTTTTTTAATGATTTATGTTTTTTTGATAAATCTCCCCTACCCCTTCCGTCTCTTTTTTCTGTCAGTTTGGAGCTTATTCCTCTGTTCCCATTCTTTTAGTAATTAGCCCTGCTGTTTTATCAACATTTTTTTTTTTTTTTTTTTTTTCCGGTACGCGGGCCTCTCACTGCTGTGGCCTCTCCCCATTGCGGAGCACAGGCTCCGGACGCGCAGGCTCAGCGGCCATGGCTCATGGGCCCAGCCGCTCCGCGGCACGTGGGATCTTCCCGGACCGGGGCACGAACCCGCGTCCCCTGCATCGGCAGGCGGAGTCCCTCAACCACTGCGCCACCAGGGAAGCCCTCAAGCATTTTTAACGTGAGATATAACAATTAAAATACTATTTCCACCCTCCTCGCAGTCAAAAAAGGGCTTTAGAACTCTCCCGCTTGCACCTCCACCTCCCCACCCTGACTTATTTTCATCTAATGTTTCCCTGTTTTTATCCCTGCAAATTAGATACTCTCACTGTTGATATTTGATACAAACATCCCTTGTTTGAGTTCCCAGGCGCTCTCTCTAGGTTCTGGGAAAGCAAGGCCACAGCAATGAACATCACTCCCACAAGACTCCTAGGCGAGCAAAGCTTTTTAATCGAAAGGAGAGCTGGTGCAGCAGAAGGAGGGAAAGGGCGCCAGCTCCCTGAGGACGTCTAGGGAGGGGGGTTAAAGGCCGCGCCGGGGACGGTGCAGGAGCCTGATCAGCTCGCGCTCGATTCTCGGGTTGGTTGGCGTCCGAGTGAGGTTTCGAGCCTCGTCCACCTGGTTTCAGCCAGTCTGGGGCCCACGTGCCCGCGGTCAGCAGTTCTCATCGGTGGTGTCTGCTTCCTGCAGAAACAACTTAGGAACGTGTGCAGGCCTTTCTCTGTGTCTCTCAGGGAACTGGGAGTTCAGTGACTCTGCTAGGTGGGGGGTGATCGCCCGCGTTGTCCTTTGGAAACCACGTACTTACATCAGTGGAGCAGGGACAGAGCTCATCTCTCACGCCTGTGGGTCTCCGTTCACTGAGCGCTTTGCTTCACGGGGCCTGTGGAGCCCTCTTGCTAGAGGCCACCCTCGGTCCTTTTCCACAACGGCCACGCTCTCGCCTCCCTGTCTCAGCAGCGCCCGTCATCCCGGGAGGACGCATCTCATGATTCTTGCCTCGCTGCCTCTCACCCACAGGGGCCTGTTTCTGACGCACGTGGTGACATTGGCTTGTGGGGCCCGACTTGGGAAAGCTTCCCTTGAGAGGGTTGACCTCTGTTTCTGCTCGGGGTTGAGGGCACCCCACCCGGGACCACCAAAGCCCTCTTCTAAGGTTTGGGTTCAGAGCCAAGAACTTCCGCCTCAGCCGCCCCTCTCCGTTGCTGTTCCGGGAATCCGTGTCAGACCTGCCAGGCCCTGGGAAGGCCTGACCTTGGGGAGCTTAGTCTTGTAGCCAAATCACCTCCCCCCGCAGCTAACAGGGAGGGCGCAAGCACCAGCAGCTGATCTGCCTGGAGGCAGGTGGGCTGCAGCTCAGAGCCCCGGCTCTCGCCTGCTCTGTGCACGCTCTGCTGGATGGCAATGACGCTAAATAAAAGTCACACCCCTGGGCCTCCCCGTCTAGTTTGAGGGGAAGTTTAGCCCCACCGATGAGTCCCAGGAACCACATGGCTGCGTGGGGGGGCGGGGTCCTACCTATGAAATTAACCCAACTCTAGATCGGGGCCGCTGGGAGGTGAGTGTCCCTCCAAGAGCCGACCTCCCTCAGCTCACAGGGGCTGACCTACTGCCCTGGGGGTCCTGGCCGTGCCGGCTGTCAGCACCCAGGCAGAAGCTCTGGAGCAGCCTCTCGGGCCAGCGAAGAAGCCAGACTTTCTTTCCCCAGGCATCAAATGGACGCCTGATGAGAACGGGGTCATCACCTTCGACTGCCGGAACCGCGGCTGGTAAGCGTCCCCGGGGCGAGGCGTCAGGGGCCAGCATCTTTCTGTAGCCTCGGGTGTTGCCTCGTTCTCCTGCCCTGAGCCCACCCCCACCCCCAGGGCCGCAGGTAGAACTAATCCAACACAGGAGAAGAAGAGTGTCCTTCTGCATCCCTCTCCCCCAACCCCGTCCCCCCCGTCCCCCTACAGCTGCTCTGCTCCAGCCCTGACCGCATGTGTCTTCCCTGCCCCAAACCTCCTCCCAGGGCTCTGAGCTGTCTTCGCACCAGGCTCTCCCCTCCTTCCTCACCCCTCCTCTGGCAGATCTGTAACCCAGTCTGAGGGGGCAGCCAGCTCCCTCCCTTCCCACTGCCAGCACCCCGGGACCAGGGCTGGCCCGAAACAAAGAAGACAAGGGTCACCATGAGCACTTGACCATTCGATGGGCACAGTCCCAGCCACGGCACCCGAAATGGCTCCAGAACGGAGTGGTTCCGGACCTGAGAAACGCCGGGCGTTGACCTGAACTTTGAGCCAGAGTCTGAATGGAAACCAGGGGGACCCGGTCGGCGGCGGTTCTGGCTCGGCTCTCCCACCGTCGGCCTGTCCCTTCCTTTCTGCTAAAGGTACATACAAGCTGCCACGTCCCCGAAGGACATCGTGATCGTGATGGACACGAGTGGCAGCATGAAGGGGCTGCGGATGGCCATCGCCAAGCACACGGTCTCCACCATCCTGGACACGCTGGGGGAAAACGACTTCGTGAACATCATCTCGGTAAACTCGCCTTCCCGTTCCAGAAAACCCGTCCTCTGCCTGCACCGGAATGACCTGTACTTACGGCTACCCGATGGTTCGTGCTGTGAAGGACCCTATCCCCTGAAGCTGGGACTCCCCACCCAAGACAGGCTTCCAGGCGTCCACAGTTTCTGAAATTACGTGGGAAAGGCATATGTCCGTTTCTCGGAGTTGGTAGATTTACTCAGGTTCTCAGACGAGGCTGGGGTCCAGTCCAGATGAAGGGGTATCCGAGTAGATCCCTAACTCAGCCCCGCCCATGTGCCCTTGCCTGGCGCCACCGGGGAGAAGCCTCCTGCATCTGCAGGATGGGTGACCCCAGGGCCCTACTTCCATCCTCCCCAAATCCAGGCAGGTCGGGAGGAGGGGCCAGCAGCCCCTGGTCCTGCTTTCACAGCGACTCTCCTGAGGGTCGCTCCACCTGCCCCCAAAAGGTGATGAAGTGGAGGGACAAACAGAAGGAAACGGGAGAGGAGAGTTAGGTAACTCCTGGTCTCCGTGAGCCCCAGGGATGGACGGCACCCAGCTGGCCTCCTGGGAAGATGCCAAGGGCCAGGATTTGAGGGAGAACGTTTAGAGTTAAGGCCCTACTGTTCCCTCCCCTCTACTCAGAGAAAATTGCCCAAAACCTGGGGTCCCCCAAGGTCATATTACACAGGGGCCCGGGTGACCCCACCCCTGGCCCGCCGTGAGTTGCGAGCTCCGTCACTGGGCCCTGACTTTCCCAACTGATCTTGTGTGTTCTGCCCTCTGCAGTACAACGACTACATCCACTACATCGAGCCTTGTTTTAAAGGGATCCTGGTCCAGGCGGATCGGGACAACAGAGAGGTGAGTGTACCTGTGCTGGTCCAGCATCTCCATCCAGGGGTGAGGGTGGCCCTGCACCCGGCCACTCACACCCTCTCGGCTTACCCTGGGGGCATCTGAGAGACATCCGCTGCAGGGGTCCAGCCATGAAAGTAGGGGGTGGGTCCTGCAATCTTGTTCTTCTGGGTGAATAGCTCTGCGCAGCCTCTGAAAGTACGACCAAAGGGGAAGGTTCCCTGGTCCACTGACCGGCTGACCCTCCCCCATCCTCTTCCCCGGGACAGCACTTCAAACAGCTGGTGGACAAGCTGATGGTCAAAGGTGTGGGGGTCGTGGGCCAAGCCCTCAGTGAGGCCTTCCAGATCCTGCAGCAGGTACGGCAGCTGGCGGAGCAGGGGCGCTGGGGTGGTGAGGGGAGATGGGGAGTCATGGCCACGTCCTCCACGCAGTTCCAAGAGGCCGGGCAAGGAAGCCTGTGCAACCAGGCCATCATGCTGATCACCGATGGGGCCGTGGAGGACCACAGGACAGTGCTGGAGAAATACAACTGGCCGCACCGCAAGGTTCCTCCCTGGGCGGGTGGCCGGGGGCCGGGGGAGCGCCTCCTTCTGCCGTGTCCACACGCCCCACCCCGTGAGCCCCAGGCCCCGAGCGAGGGCATGGTAGAGACAGAAGACTGCTGGCTGTGAGCCCCGCCGGGCAAGCCTTCACGCCGGGCGGGCATCCCGGCGAGCCTGGGCCCCGGGCCCTTCCTGATGCAAAGGGGTGAAAGTGCAGAATCCAGAGACCCGGTCCCAGATTCAGACACAGACACGGTCAGGCCTCTCGCAGCCGGGACTCTGCTGAGTCTGCCGTGTCTCGTCCACCAGGTCCGGCTCTTCACTTACCTGATCGGGAAGGAAGTAAGTTTTGCTGACCGCTTGAAGTGGATCGCGTGCAATAACAAAGGTGGGTGACGCCACGTGAGGCAGGGCGTCCGGCGGCCTCACCTGAGCGCAGGTGGGAGGGCATCCCCGGACCCCGCAGGTGCTCAGCTGGGCCTCCCACAAAGGGACCCAGAGCAAAGGTGACAGCATCCGCCCCCCTCCTGCTGAGACAAAGCAAGACCCATGTCGATCGCTCCCTGCGGGGCTCTCACCCCCGTGACACCTCCCGCAGCGCACCTGGAGGTGGTGACTCCCGTTCTGCTGTCTCTTCAAATAAGCCTTATCCAGACTGCCACACGGAAAACCATGTAGACATGGGCCCGACCTTTCAATGTCAGTCGTCTCTGATGTCCAGCCTCCGTTCCTGCTGCTGCAGATGAAGCCCGTGTGCTCTGTTTCTGCTCCAGACAAAAGGCAGAGACCGTCATTTTCTTTAGATTAAGGTTTTGTGTGTGGCAGCCCTCATCTGTCTCTGGCCAGAACCCAAGACCCGGGCCTCGAGGTGCCGACTCGGGTTCCTCGATCCCAGCAGGACATCCGAGAACCTGCTGTGGGTGGCTGACTCTCCCGGCCCTAGTGGGTCGACGTGGTCAGGAAGGCCCGGTCCAGTCGGGGAGGCGCACACATGAGCATCCGGGACGGGACCTCTGCATCGCGCTGAGGGGCAGCGGGGCACAGGCTGCCCAGGGTTCTGGGCGAGGGGCGAGCCCTCCGCGTTTGGGGGGTCCAGGCGGGCCTCCTGAAGGACAGGGTTCTAAGGTGAGACAGAAAGAAGTGGTAGGAGTGAGTCAGATGCAGAGAGCGGGGAAGGATGTTCTGGGCCGAGGGAAGAGCATGGTCAAAGGGTCCGAGACAAGAGGAACCCTGGGAATGAAAGCTGTCCCATTCCCCAGAGCTGGCGACAGTGTTCTGTGGGAGGTGACGAGCGGTCACATGATAAATCGTCACAGCCTTGTAAAGCATTTGCTCTTTTTTTTTTTTTTTTGCGGTACGTGGGCCTCTCACCACTGTGGCCTCTCCCATTGCGGAGCACAGGCTCCGGACGCACAGGCTCAGCGGCCATGGCCCACGGGCCCAGCTGCTCCGCGGCATGTGGGACCTTCCCGGACCGGGGCACGAACCCGCGTCCCCTGCATCGGCAGGCGGACTCTCAACCACTGTGCCACCAGGGAAGCCCGGCATTTGCTCTTTTAAATACCGCCTCAGCTGCGGCCCCCTCCCAGTAACTGAGGGACGACAGCAGTCAGGGAAAGGAGGAGGTGGGGCTCTCAGAAAACAGACCCGGGACAGAGCTGCCTGCAGGCACCGCTGAGGACAGCCCTGCAGGGAGTGAGGGGTGGCCTCGCGCCCTGAGTTGAGGCCCTGCTTCTCGGGCAGGGGGAGCCTCAAGGTTCTGCCAAGTCCAGCCAGGGCCAGGCCTTCGTGCCCCCGCAGCACCACTGGCCTCCAGTTGCCCCGGGAGAGGACAGCCTTGGGGAAAGTGGTACCTAGCGGCCCAGGGCAGCTCCCAGCCAGGGGCCCAGCCAAGAGCCGTTGCGGCTGGGGGTGCACAGGTCCTGCATCCACAGCCATCCGCCCCTCCCCTCCACAGGCTACTACACGCAGATCTCCACTCTGGCAGATGCCCAGGAGAACGTGATGGAATACCTGCATGTGCTCAGCCGGCCCATGGTCATCAACCACGACCATGACATCACCTGGACGGAAGCCTACATGGACAGCAAGGTGGGGCCCCCAGCGAGTGAGAGGTGACTCCTGGGTTGGGAGTGGGGTGGGCAGAGCACGTCCTGGAGAGACACTGGGGGAGCGACACCTTGGCCCGGGAGCCCCGGGAGCAGACCACCCCCCCAGGGCCGCACCCCCGTGGACAGAGCCGTCTGCTGCAGACTCATCCCTCCCTTTTCCCATAATCCTCACCTGTTCTGGGAAGAAAGGGGGCCAACCAGTGATTCAGGACACTACGGCTTAACCAGCGGCCTCCCTCAGGGCCCAAGTTTCCAGCAAGACCTCCTGTAGTTCTCCCCCATGCAGGACCAGACATGGAAGGTAGACAGTCAGATGAGATGTCAGGGAAGGGACCTTCCTGACACGCCTCAAACCCAACACAGACGCACACACCTGCTCCATCAGCGTCATAGCAGGCTGGGATTAAGAGACATCTGGAAATAGTGGCTTCGATAGGAGAGAAGTGTGTGTCCCCCTCACGTAAAAGGGGACACGTAAAAAGTGGATGACGAGCCCCCTGGCCCCTTCCCGCTGCCCCCTGCCCCCTGCCATCCCTGGGGTCCACATAGTCCAGGTGGCTAGTGGGGTCAGGACGACTGCGGACGAATTCTAGGCTTCAGGTGGAGGAAGGGAGGGGTGCACACCCCACCTTTAAGAGAAATGTCCAGGGACTCTTACCTGACACTTAATCTGGCATCTCAGTGACCAGAACCTGTCCCCTGTTGACTCCTCGGCCTGTCCTCTTGCTGTCTGAGCCTCTGTTTCTGGGCTCATGCACAGATGGGCTGGTCCCACGGGTGCACCCTCATCCTTGGCATGGCCGAGACCAGAGGCCTGGGTGAGCCTGGGTGTGCTCAGGGGCTGGGCCGCATACTCGGGGCTCTGGGGCCCCCTCCGGCTTAGGGCTTCATTCGCTAAGTGACGTCAGCCCGCTCCCCTGTCCGGCCTTCCCCGTCCAGCCTTTCCCCCAGCTGTCTTCATGCAGAGAAGGGAAGCCTCCTTGGGGATTTCTTCCTCCCGTTGGAAGGTGCCCCTGAGTTGTGGTTGAAGTGGCGGCTTGGGTCCCCAGTCTGTGGACACTGCCCTTAGCTCGTCCCCCTGACAGCTCTCTACCCGCAGGCGCAGAGCATGGCGCTGCTGACCACCGTGGCCATGCCTGTCTTCAGCAAGAAGAACGAGACGGTAAGTGTCTGCTCACGAGCGGCTGCCTGGCTTAGAGCTCCAGCCGCTGCCTGGCGTCGTTAGACCTGTGGCTCTTGGCGTGGCCTCAGAGCCGCCTTGGGAGGGTTTAAGGTCAGGTTCCAGGCCCTGTGCCCGAGTAGCCATGTCAGAATCTCCGGGTCGGGAGGGGATGGGGCAGGGGCCACACTTCCCGAAGCCGCCCCGTGATTCTGTTCATCCAGCCTGGCGCTGACCCGCTGCTCTGGACTTGGAACCCTGGCTTGGGGATCAGGGCCAGAGGGGTCACCTGCCAGGCTTCTGGCAAAAGCACACGGAACCTGCTAGTGTGGGCAGGCCCTGGCTTGTTCGTAAAGGCTCTGGTGGGGAGTGAGAGCCGTCCATCCTCTACCTGGCCAGGGAGTATTTCCTCACGGGCTCTGGTGGGGAGTGTGGGAGCCGTCCGTCCTCTACCTGGCCAGGGAGTATTCCCTCACGGGCCCTGGGCGTTTCAGGGCCCCTAGATGAGGGGCCCTGGGATCCCAGTACTTCAGCCTCTCCTGTGAAAGCTCATATTTCATTCAACTTTGTAGTTCATTTAAATATTAAACTTAAATGTTAATACTGGACATTAATCTTCCCAGCGGCTGAGATTACTCCTGGGGCCTCTTCTAGTAGGTTCTAGATTTGTATTCCAGGGAGCTCTGCCTAAAATCTAACTGCAGAGCAAAGACCACCTTAGGTCCAAGTGGCTTCCTCTTCCGGGCTCTGGAAAGGCCGTGGGTTCAGTTTGGCCTCGTGCATGGGAAGCCTGGTCCCCCCTGAAGCTGGCATTTCCTTCCAGCGATCCCACGGCATCCTCCTGGGTGTGGTGGGCTCTGACGTGGCCCTGAGAGAGCTGATGAAGCTGGCGCCCCAGTACAAGGTGAGCCCGGTCAGGCCCCCAGGTAGGGTCACGGGCCTCCCAGGAGCCACCCCACCAGGCTCTGGAGGCTCCCTGCAGGCAGTGCAGCCAAGCTCACAGCTGGGACGGGGCCTGCGGCCGCCCCTCAGCCCCACCCCAGTGTCACACCCCCGACGCCCTATTCCCCCTCCCCGGACACCCCACCCCCAGACATCCCCCCATCCTGCCCCCCACATCCCACCCCCGGACATCCCGCCCTTAGAGACGTTTGGGCACAGAGCAGGGGAACCGAAACTTGGGCCCCTGGGACGCTTGGTCACGGCAGCCGCGACGTGCTCTGTGGCCTTCGGCACGTCTGTGCCGTCCTGGTCCGCCTGCGCACCACGCAGCCCCATCTGGGGAGGAGCGAGGCTGTGTAATCAAAGCCCCAGAGCAGTGGTGGAAGGAGGCAGGTGGTGACGTTCGTTGTTATGGTCACTGCCGACTGGAGCAGCTGGAGCAGAATTCAGAGTGAGCGGCTGGAAGCTGCCCAGCTTGTTCATACTGTCGC